>NC_041393.1:205225767-205265600 GCF_002162155.2 Triticum dicoccoides
GCAGTGGTCTCGGGCGTTGCGAGCGCTCGGGGCTCGGCTGCTCGATGAAGTGGACAGCGGCGGAGCTCCTGGACACGGTGAGACGGCGTGGGGTGGTCGGAGGGCGTGGCTACGGCGAGGGGGTGGCGGCGATGGCGTCGGCCCTGGCTGGGGCGTGCGAGGGGGAGGAGCTGGAGAGGAGAGGGGGTGTCTGGGGGGTTCGGGGGAGAGAGAGAGACCGATCCTCGACGTCACCTGGCGAGGGGAGCGGCGAGGCGGCGAGCAGGTGCGTGGCGCATGCCGCGGTCGCCGTCGGGCACCTGCCTGCCTGCCTGGCCGGCAAGCAGCTCGCTGGAGCGGTGCTGGGCTGGGCCGGCAGGTGGGCCGGGATAGGCGCCAGGTAAGTTTTTTTCATTTTCTTCTGTTTTCTGTTTTTCTAATACTTCTGCAACTTTGTTGAATTAAATAAAATACCTAGGCTAGTTCAAAAATCACCAAACTATTCCTGGCCCATAGTTGGATTATTTCCAACATGAAACATTTTAGTTTGGAGATATTTGAGCATTTAAATATTTTATATTATTTTAAATGCCCAAATTCAAATATTTATGGTTTAATTCAAAAACCCTAGGATGGCCTAGGAAAATGTGCACCATTTTTGGCAGAGGTTCTGAACCAAGACAAAAATGATGGGCATTTTAGAAGGGCATTTCAGGTTCATTGAAAATTATTTTAGTAAACCCTAGTTGGTTTCAGAGGGGACTGGGGGTTCTGTCATCCCCATTTCAAGTTTCTGATGAAAGAGTAAACATGATGCAACACTCTAATGCATGACTAGCTAGGTTGTGACAATGGGGCAATCTTCAACTTCACCTGCAACTAGCAACGCTATAAGAGGGCTGAGCAAAGCGGTAACATAGCCAAACAACGGTTTGCTAGGAAGGGTGAAAAAGGTTAGAGGCCGACATGGCAAATTGGGAGGCTTGAGGAGCAAAAGATAGGTAGCGCAGCAAAGCGATAGAACGAAGCAACTAGCATAGCAATGATAGTAGTGAGATCCAGGGTAGCGGTCATCTTGCCTGAAATCCCGCAAGGAAGAAGAACGAGTCCATGAAAAAGACGAACGGATCCTCACGATCGCAACGAAACGGGAACTATCGAGAAGAAGCACACAACATAGTAAACACACCACACATATACAAGACATGATGCTCAACCATGTATGATGCAAGACAAGACTACAAGAAGCTACTCATGGAAAGAGATGATGCATACAAGAACAACACATCAAAGCAAGTTTAAATGAGGCCGGAAACAACATAGAACAATTCCGGTAAGTCCTCATATGCAAATTTCGAAATTGGTCCAGATCTGAATAAACCTTATGTTCAAGTTGTTAAACAGCAAGTTAAGATGCACCAAGATGATCTACACGAGATTCTAGTCAAGTTATGTATAAAGTTCATTTAGTTCGGAGCTACGGCCTAGAAGATATGAGCAAAACAAGTTAAACATGGCATTGATGCAAAATGCATACAAACATCAAGCAAACACCTCAAAACAAGGATGCAACATGATATTATGAAACTAAATGCAAAATCAAGCAAGTTTCATATAGGGCACACTCAAAACGGAGCAATGGTGCAAGGCATACACTCTATACAAGTTTAAAGGACAAGCTGTCCAAAACAGCAACTTGGCATATTGCAAAACATGAACACCGAGCTATCTCCAGAAATCACTAGAACATGCTCAAAAAGACATGGCAAGATTACAAATAATAATAGTTTCAGACTTTGCAGAAATAACATCAGGTTGCAATGTTTAGAGCTATCAAACAACATGTTACAGGAACTTAACATGTCAAACAAAGGCATGGCATGATAATACTAAATGCATAGAACAAAAGTCCTTTACTGACCATGAGCCAAAAAGGATCAGAAGATAAGATGGCACCCATGTAAACATGGCAAGTTATATGACAGATTCATACATGGCAGAAACAGCAATAAGTAGGCATGTTGGTGAGCTTGTACCACTCACCACAGAGCAATACATGGAATGACAAGGTACCCAACAGTAAGAAGACATGTTTATGAAGCTAAGCATGGCAAGAACAAGTTCATAGGGTGCATGGATCACTAGCAAAGCTCATGGCAAAACTGAACTTAATGTTAAGAGGCTGACAGCAACATTATTTAGCAACTTTGGAGCATGATTACAACAAACTACAGCAGACTATAAATGCAACCAGTGGCATAGATGGATAGAGCATGACATGTATAACAAAACATCCTTAGTGAACATCTCCAGATTATGCATAGAATGACTTGTAGAAGCAGGTTTACATAGCATCACGAAATAACAGATTCAGCCTAGCAAAACAGCAACAGCAAGTACCCTACTTAACAAGCTTGATGCACTCATTACAAGACTCACAAAAATAGATGGATTGCACCTCTGTAAAGATGGCATGACATAGTTCAAAACACATGTAGAGCTCATGCTCATAGGAGGCACACATTAAACATGGCAAAAATGACAAATGAGCATGTTCTGTTAACAGACAGCAGACAACATTATATAGAACTCTTGCAACAGAGATTCGGGCATCAAGATTACCTCAAACAAGCATGGCACAATGGAATGAAATGTAGAGCATCTCACAGCGAACATTTTGATATATCATGCGTATGAAACGGAGCTACGGATGCAGAGTTATGGCATGTCGAACAGGGCATGAAAATAACAACAGATCCGGGGACTTGGCAGAATTATACCTGCGCAAAAACGGGATCCAGGTCGGGGAAGATCCATTCCTCGTGCAGAGCAGTCATGGCGGAAGTCAACACCGACGGGGAGGGTGCGTGGGACTCCAGCGGGGCTCGGGATGGCCGGGAATGGGTAGATCAAGTCGTGGGCGGTCGGATCCGGGCAAGGGCATCGGTGGACGGAGCTCGGGGCGGTGCTGGCCGGACTCGGAGCTTGGTGCGCCATCCATGGCGGCCTTCTGCATCACGGGAGAGAGAGGGATATGAGCACGGGGGAAGAGGAAGGAGAGGGAGGAGGAGGAGATGGGGCCGGCCTGGACGTGGTGCTCGCCGGCGAGCGGTGCGGCTCCGGCGGGTGCGGCGACGGGAGACGCGGGAGAGCTCGAGCGCAGGCGGCGGAGCGAAGACCGCTCGGGGACGGGCGGTTGCGGGAGGCTTGGGCGGATCGGGGCCCGGCGCGGCTCGGCGCGGGCTCCATACGGGCTTCGCGGGCCGGCGGTGGTGGGAGACGCTGGGGGGATAGGTGGCGGCTTGAGGTTGGTCTGGGCACGGTGGCGTACGTGTCCGGTGGCGGCGCGGGCATGTCCAGCGGCGCGAGGAGGGAGAGGGTTAGGGTTCATCTGCGCGAAAAATCCGGGAGGGACACATATTTATAGATTCTGGGAGCTAGGAGACTCCAAATGAGGTGCGGTTTCCGCCCACACGATCGTGATCGAACGACCGAGAGCATGGAGGGGGTTTGGATGGGTTATTGGGCCACTTTGGAGGGGTGTTGGGCTGCAACACAAAGAGGGCTTTGCGGTTACCCGGTTAACCGTTGGAGTATCAAACGGACTCCAAATGGTACGAAACTTGACAGGCGGTCTACCGGTGGTGTACCAAGGCCGCTTGGCAAGACTCTGTCCATTCCGAGAACGTTTAACACCCGCTCACAACAGGAGACAAAAGGGGGACGTCGGAGGACATAGGAGTGTCGGATTGCAAAACGGACAACGGGGAAAATGCTCGGATGCATGAGATTAACACGTATGCAATGCAATGCAATGCACATGATGACACAATGCAAATGATGTCATGGAAAAATGCAACACGCAAGCAAATGACATGGCAACGACGGCGAATAACTGGCAGACACCTGGCGCATCGAATCCGGGGCGTTACAACACTCCTCCACTAACAAGAGATCTCGTATCGAGATCTTAGGACCGAGACGAAAGGGAAAAAGGGATGAGGTGAAACAAGAACTCAAGAGAATAAGCAAAGAATCGAGAGCACTCGAGAAGAAGAGAGGAACGACGAGAATGACAAGAATCAAATGCTCATGGAAACCCGATAGACTTTACAAACACTCCAGTTAGAACAAGATAAGAAACGAATAAGACTGAAAGGATTTAGGCAGCGCTCCGGCTGAAAATGGAAGGAATAGAAACATGAACTTTAGAGGATGGAATGATACTAGATGAAGACATGACACAAAACCTCCGGAAAGAATTGAAATAGAATGAAAAGAACTTAGAAGGAAAGGTTGAACGGAGTTGTTGAGAAAATCAACAACGAAAGAATAAACTTGTTGTGGACTTATGGATAACATCTCAAAATTAAGGAGTTGATAACTGACCACGAGCGGAAAATATTAAATAACTGGGAAGAAAGAAGAAATACAAAACTCCATTTCAAAAGTTATGGAGAATTAAATGCACCTCGCGAAGCAAGAAGAAGAATACTTGAGCTTCGCCTACAAGAATCTTGATGAACACTTGAGGAATGAATTAAATTATGAAGAACCACCGTGAAGAACTACGGTGACAGAAGGATGATGAGATAGAATGAAGGATGAAAGAATAAGAAGAGCCTTGCGGTGATTTAGATGGAGGTTTCGACGACATGGGTGAGGAAATTTGAACTCCGGAAAAGAAAAGATGAAAACACTTGGAACTAGATTTATTCCGCAAGAACAAACTCCGAAGGAAGGGATTACTCACTTGGATGAAATAAGAATAAGATTTATGCTATGCTTATCCTCATCAAATTTAATTGATGACAACCGGATTTGGCATGCAACTTATTCTTGTTGAAAAGTATTGAGAAGTGACATATCCCAAACTTGAGAAGGTCTTACTGAACCACCGGAAGGATTGGAAATAATGAATGAATTAAAATGATAATCAAAGAAAAAGAATCTTGAACGAATCACCGTAAGAATTCGAAAATGACTGATGAAAGAGAATGAATCACCGGGAAGAATTGGAGCAATCACGAAGATACTTGAGGAAATTTTAGAGAAAAGAGAACGAAGCGATCGAGAAGTGACTGAAGAATACTTGAACGAAGCACCGGTAGAATATTGAGACGACCGAAGGGGCACAGACGTAGAATAATTGGAGAACGAATTCGAGAACTTAGAACGAAGAAATATTCCAAAAAGATGACCTCCGGATGATCGAGAGGGAAAGCAACTCCTGAAATACACCGGATGTATGAAAAAGAATGGCACGACTGGAAACAACTTGAGCGGATAGCATCAAGCTAGCGACATGAATCTTCGGGAGAACGGACAGGGTTTAAGAGAAATTCTTATTCGGTCTTCAAATGACGACGGGAAAACACCACCAAAATTACTGAGGTACTCTGGGAGAATGAAAAGCGAAGAGGTTGAGCCAACAATGCAAATGATTTGAAATTGATCTTGGAAAAGGCATGCGACTGATGAAATCCATTCTTACGTCCCACTCGAAAAGAATTAGGAATGACTCCGGAATAATTAGAAGAGTCAGGTAAGATCCTGGGAAAAGACCTGTGGGTTAGGGCCCACTGAAGAGAAAAACACCGTTGGAAAGGGATGATGAACAGATAGATGAAGCACCGGAACAATTGAAAATTTGAATGAGGTGACAACCTTGAATTAATTCAAACACAGACGCATCACCTGAGATGTCTTGAACACTCCAGAAGGATAAACTGGCGAGAGGCGAATGAGCGGGGAAAACACTTGATCCAAGGAAAAGAATATGATCAACCCGAAAAAACTTGAATTGAGTCCACCGGAAAAGAAAAAAAAGATGAAGAATGACGAACGAGACGAGAATTCACCGGTTGAAACAATTGAGGGGAGACTGAAAAGGCTTTGCACGAATGAAATTGATTCTCGAAAGAGACTCAGACTCTGGGAAGAAAAGGGTGGGAGGGCGGGGAAAAAACAAAGGGCGACTTGGAAGGGGGAACCAACGAATATCTTGAAGAGAAAACACCGGTTGAAATCATTGAGGAAAGAAAGCAAAGATTTCGCACGAGTAGGATGGATACTCGATTAGGGGCTCCGGCTCCGAGAAGAAAAATGGGAGGGCGGGTGGGAAAAGAAAACAACTGAGAATTGAACTTGGCAAAGATGAAGATGCTCGAGTCGACTTGACGAGATATGCACCGGATGAAAAGAGCGGAGAACCAACGATCGGAAAACCAACTGCGTGATCCTAAAGAAAAATTTGAAGGGGAAGAGGAGTAATTCAAAACACCTATGTCAAGATTTCTCACCAGAGCGACGAAGGGACTGAGGAGTAAAAAGAATTCCTACTCTCCGATATAACTAGACTCCGAAAATAGTTTTCTTCTAGACACGACAACGGCCAAACCACACGATCAATCAAGGGGGCTCCTAGGGTCCGTCGAGGCTCTGATACCAACTTGCCACGCCCAATATGCGATACTATCCTAAAGAGACTCAAAGGTCCCACCAAGGATAGAACCGCATATTGAAACGCTTTTGCAAGGTGGATATCATTACATCAACATTACATGATAGATGGGGATACATACAAGAGGCATACAATGCCACATGAATTCAACATCATCATACATAAGATCAACATCCGACTACGGATGAAACACAAACAGAAGCTCAAACGACATCCACCCTGCTAGCCCAGGCTGCCGACCTCGAACCTATCCCCTGATCGAAGAAGAAGCAGAAGAAGAACTCAACGCAAGCAAGCATCGCTCTCGCGTCATTGATCATCGCATAACCAGTACCTGCAACTGATGTTGTAGTAATCTGTGAGCCACGAGGACTCAGCAATCCCATTACCGTGGGTATCAAGACTAGCAAAGCTTAATGGGAAAGTAAGGGGTAAAGTGGTGAGGTTGCAGCAGCGACTAAGCATATATGGTGGCTAACATACGCAAATAAGAGCGAGAAGAGAGCAAATGGAACGGTCGTGAAGCTAATAATGATCAAGAAGTGATCCTGAACTCCTACTTACGTCAAACATAACCCAAAACCGTGTTCACTTCCCGGACTCCACCGAAAAGAGACCATCACGGCTACACACGCGGTTGATGCATTTTAATTCGAATCAGGTGTCAAGTTATCTACAACCGGACATTAACAAATTCCCATCTGCCACATAACCGCGGGCACGGCTTTCGAAAGATTATACCCTGCAGGGGTGTCCCAACTTAGCCCATGATAAGCTCTCGCGATCAACGAAGGATACACCTTCTCCCAGGAAGACCCGATCAGCCTCGGAATCCCGGTTTACAAGACATTTCGACAATGGTAAAACAAGACCAGCAAAGCCACCCGATGCACCGACAATCCTGATAGGAGATGCACATATCTCATTCTTAGGGCAACACCGGATTGTCCAAACTTCCGGTAGGCCAGCCCAGAGTTGCCCCTGGTGACCACCGGCGGCTGACAGGTTGGACCAACACTCACGACGAGCACTGGCCCGGGGATAAAATAAAGATGACCCTCGAGAGCGTGACTCTCAAGGGAAAAAGGGCTAGGTGAGGCAAATGTAAAACCAAGGTTGGGCCTCGCTGGAGGAGTTTTATTCAAAGCGAACTGTCAAGGGGGTCCCATAAATCACCCAACCGCGTAAGGAACACAAAATCTTGGAACATAACACCGGTATGACGGAAACTAGGGCGGCAAGAGTGGAACAAAACACCAGGCATAAGGCCGAGTCTTCCACCCTTTACCAAGTATATAGATGCATTAATTAAAATAAGAGATACTGTGATATCCCAACATAATCCTGTCCACCATGGGGCAATCTTCAACTTCACCTGCAACTAGCAACACTATAAGAGGGCTGAGCAAAGCGGTAACATAGGCAAACAACGGTTTGCTAGGAAGGGTGAAAAAGGTTAGAGGCTGACATGGCAAATTGGGAGGCTTGAGGAGCAAAAGATAGGTAGCGCAGCAAAGCGATAGAACGAAGCAACTAGCATAGCAATGATAGTAGTGAGATCCAGGGTAGCGGTCATCTTGCCTGAAATCCCGCAAGGAAGAAGAACGAGTCCATGAAGAAGACGAACAGATCCTCACGATCACAACGAAACGGGAACTATCGAGAAGAAGCACACAACATAGTAAACACACCACACATATACAAGACATGATGCTCAACCAAGTATGATGCAATACAAGACTACAAGAAGCTACTCATGGCAAGAGATGATGCATACAAGAACAACACATCAAAGCAAGTTTAAATGAGGCCGGAAACAACATATAACAATTCCGGTAAGTCCTCATATGCAAATTTCGAAATTGGTCCAGATCTGAATAAACCTTATGTTCAAGTTGTTAAACAGCAAGTTAAGATGCACCAAGATGATCTACACGAGATTCTAGTCAAGTTACATATAAAGTTCATTTAGTTCGGAGCTACGGCCTAGAAGATATGAGCAAAACAAGTTAAACATGGCATTGATGCAAAATGCATACAAACATCAAGCAAACACCTCAAAACAAGGATGCAACATGATATTATGAAACTAAATGCAAAATCAAGCAAGTTTCATATAGGGCACACTCAAAACGGAGCAACGGTGCAACGCATACACTCTATACAAGTTTAAAGGACAAGCTATCCAAAACAGCAACTTGGCATATTGCAAGCATCAAAACAACATGCTACAGCACCCCAACATGAGAACAAAAGGCATGAACATGATGTACAGGTAAAGCATTACAAAACATAAACACTGAACTATCTCTAGAAATCACTAGATTATGCTCAAAAAGAAATGGCAAGATTGCAAATAATAACAGTTTCAGACTTTGCAGAAATAACATCAGGTTGCAATGTTTAGAGCTATCAAACAACATGTTACAGGAACTTAACATGTCAAACAAAGGCATGGCATGATAATACTAAATGTATAGAACAAAAGTCCTTTACTGACCATGAGCCAAAAAGGATCAGAAGCTAAGATGGCACCCATGTAAACATGGCAAGTTATATGACAGATTCATACATGGCAGAAACAGCAATAAGTAGGCATGTTGGTGAGCTTGTACCACTCACCACAGAGCAATACATGGAATGACAAGGTACCCAACAGTAAGAAGACATGTTTATGAAGCTAAGCATGGCAAGAACAAGTTCATAGGGTGCATGGATCACTAGCAAAGCTCATGGCAAAACTGAACTTAATGTTAACAGGCTGACAGCAACATTATTTAGCAACTTTGGAGCATGATTACAACAAGCTACAACAGACTATAAATGCAACCAGTGGCATGGAGGGATAGAGCATGACATGTATAACAAAACATCCTTAGTGAACATCTCCAGATTATGCATAGAATGACTTGTAGAAGCAGGTTTACATAGCATCACGAAATAACAGATTCAGCCTAGCAAAACAGCAACAGCAAGTACCCTACTTAACAAGCTTGATGCACTCATTACAAGACTCACAAAAATACATGGATTGCACCTCTGTAAAGAAGGCATGACATAGTTCAAAACACTTGTAGAGCTCATGCTCATAGGAGGCACACATTAAACATGGCAAAAATGACAAATGAGCATGTTCTGTTAACAGACAGCAGACAACATTATATAGCACCCTTGCAATAGAGATTCGGGCATCAAGATGACCTCAAACAAGCATGGCACAATGGAATGAAATGTAGAACATCTCACAGCGAACATTTTGATATATCGTGCGTATGAAACGGAGCTACGGATGCAGAGTTATGGCATGTCAAACAGGGCATGAAAATAACAGCAGATCCGGGGACTTAGCAGAATTATACCAGCGCGAAAACGGGATCCAGGTCAGGGAAGATCCATTCCTCGTGCAGAGCAGTCATGGCGGAAGTCAACGCCGACAGGGAGGGTGCGTGGGACTCCGGCGGGGCTCGGGATGGCCGGGAATGAGTAGATCAAGTCGTGGGCGGCCGGATCCGGGCAAGGGCGGCGGTGGACGGAGCTCGGGGTAGCGCTGGCCGGACTTGGAGCTTGGTGCGCCATCCATGGCGGCCTTCTGCATCACGGGATAGAGAGGGAGATGAACACGGGGGAAGAGGAAGGAGAGGGAGGAGGAGGAGACGGGGTCGGCCTGGACGTGGTGCTCGGCAGCGGCGGAGGCAACTCCGGCGAGCAGTGCGGCACCGGCGGGCGCGGCGACGGGAGACGCGGGAGAGCTTGAGCGCAGGCGGCGGAGCGAAGACCGCTCAGTGACGGGCGGTTGCAGGCGGATTCGGGCCCGGTGCGGCCCGGCACGGGCTCCATACGGGCTTCGCGGGCCGGCGGTGGTGGGAGACGCGGGGAGGAAAGGTGGCGGCTTGGGGTTGGTCTGGGCGCGGTGGCAGACGTGTCCGGTGGTGGCGTGGGCATGTCCGGCGGCGCGAGGAGGGAGAGGGTTAGGGTTCATCTGCGCGAAAAATCCGGGAGGGACACATATTTATAGATTCTGGGAGCTAGGAGACTCCAAATGAGGTGCGGTTTTCGCCCACATGATCATGATCGAACGACCGAGAGCATGCAGGGGGTTTGGATGGGTTATTGGGACACTTTGGAGGGGTGTTGGGCTGCAACACAAAGAGGGCTTTGCGGTTACCCGGTTAACCGTTGGAATATCTAACGGACTCCAAATGGTACGAAACTTGACAGGCGGTCTACCGGTGGTGTACCAAGGCCGATTGGCAAGACTCGTTCCATTCCGATAATGTTTAACACCAGCTCACAACAGGAGACAAAAGGGGGACGTCGGAGGACATAGGAGTGCCGGATTGCAAAACGGAGAACGGGGAAAATGCTCGGATGCATGAGATGAACACGTATGCAATGCAATGCAATGCACATGATGACACAATGCAAATGATGTCATGGAAAAATGCAACACGCAAGCAAATGACATGGCAACGACGGTGAATAACTGGCAGACACCTGGCGCATCGAATCTGGGGCGTTACAGGATGGGCCCGGAGGGTTTCTTTTGAATGGCTTCTTCCACTGACCAGGTTTAGAGCCTCTGAATCCGGCATTAACTGACGTATCCTCAGTATTGTCGCCGTTAATGCAGCGCTTGTGCTTGTTGCGACGTGACCTGCCATTGTTGTCCTTGGTATCCGAGTTGCCAGGGCTCTTGGTTGTGTTATTGCTACGAGCTAGCCAGCTGTCTTCTCCCACGCAAAAGCGGGTCATGAGTGTCGTGAGGGCTGCCATAGATTTCGGCTTTTCCTGTCCTAGGTGTCAGGCAAGCCATTCGTCTCGGATGTTGTGCCTGAAGGCTGCAAGAGCCTCTGCGTCCGGACAGTCACTATTTGATTTTTCTTGGTTAGGAACCGTGTCCAGAATTGTCTGGCCGATTCCTCTGGCTGCTGGATTATGTGGCTTAGGTCATCGGCGTCTAGTGGTCGCACATAAGTGCCGTGAAAGTTGTCAAGGAATGCCAATTCCAGGTCCTCCCAGCAACTAATTGACTCTGCTGGCAGGCTGTTAAGCCAATGCCGAGCTGGTCCTTTAAGCTTGAGCGGGAGGTATTTGATGGTGTGTAGATCATCACCACGGGCCATGTGGATATGAAGGAGATAATCCTCGATCCATACCGCAGGATCTGTTGTGCCATCGTATGATTCAATGTTTACGGGTTTGAAACCCTCGGGGATTTGTTGATCCATTACTTCGTCTGTGTAGCATAGTGGGTGTGCGGCGCCCCTGTACTGGGCTATATCGCGACGTAGCTCGGATAAGCTTTGTATATTGTGTTCGGCCTGGCCGTATTTATCATATCCGGCGTGACGGTTATCGTCGCGTGACGTGGGGCGCCCACGCGATCCATAGATCGATCTTATTTGCCTTGCCTTATCCTCCAATATGTCTCACAGGTCTGTTGTGTTTCCCCGTGCTCTGGTATTTTTTGAGCGGCGCCGGGGTGCGGCTTGAGTTGAGGGCCGAAAGGCCTCTCTGTCGCGGCCACGGGGTGGCCGATCGGGCGCATCATACGCTGGTGATGTAGGTTTAGTTGCTTCCTACTCTAGTTGGGGTAGCAGCTTGCTCTTTGGGTAGCTCTTGGAGGGGCATTCGAGTTTATACTCTACGGCCGCCAGGACTTCAGTCCATCTGTCGGCTAGCAAATCTTGGTCAGCTCTGAGTTGCTGCTGTTTTTTCTTGAGGCTGCTTGCCGTGGCCATAAGCCTGCATTTGAAACGCTCTTGTTCGACGGGATCCTCTGGCACGACAAATTCGTCATCGTCGAGGCTTGCCTCGTCTTCAGAGGGAGGCATATAATTGTCATCCTCGACCTCCCTATCTGCCGCTCTCTCATGAGGGCTAGCTTCTCTGTCCTCCTGCGTTGAATCCTGCTGGAGGGGGTTGTCTTCGGCACTGTCCGGGGTGTTGTTGTCTCCAGTGCCGGACTCGCCGTTTTTGCTTTGGCGGGATTTAGAGCAGCGCCGCTGACATTGGCGCTTAGGTTGCTTCTTGGAGGGGTCGTCCTCCGTTTTTTCATCGCCATTCCCTGCTTTAGGGGTGTCCACCATGTATATGTCATATGACGAGGTGGCTTTCTAGTGCCCTATAGGTGCTAGTTCTTGGTCGTCTCCTTCATCGGCGTCCATACAGTCGATGTCTTCGGAGTCGAAGTCGAGCATGTCGGTTAGATTGTCGACAGTGGCTACGAAGTGGGTGGTGGGTGGGTTTCGAATTTCTTCGTCGTCCGCATCCCAACCTTGCTGACCATAGTCCGGCCAGGGCTCTCCTGACAAGAAGAGAGACTTTAGTGAATTCAGGATGTCGCCAAAGGGCGAGTGCTGAAAGACGTCTGCGGCGGTGAACTCCATGATCGGAGCCCAATTGGGTTCGATCCGAAGGGGTGTGGAAGATCCAGAGACCGGAATGGAGTCCGGCACCTTGGAGTCATAGGCCTCACAAAGGACTAGGCTAGTATTCGGCTCTACCGCCGTAGAGATTGCGGCTCCTGGGGCGGCGTCCAATCTTCCGTCCCCGACTGGCGCAGTCGGCTCCGAGCTAATGGTCGGAGCGGACGCCTGAGCGGCGCTCTGGGCGCTGTCCGACGGCAGAGCTAGATCATGCCCCTCATGACAGTGCGGCGCGCTCGGCCGTGGCTCGAATCCGTCGAAGATCAAGCCCCCGCGGATGTCGGCCGTGTAGTTTAAGCTTCCAAATCTGACCTGATGGCCAGGGGCGTAGCTTTCGATCTCCTCTAGATGGCCAAGCGAATTGGCCCATAGTGCGAAGCCGCCGAATATGAAGATCTGTCTGGGGAGAAAAGTCTCACCCTGGACCGCGTCGTGGTTGATGATCTAAGAAGCCATCGGGCCTAAAGGTGACGACACAGAGGAACTCTCAATGAAAGCACCAATGTCGGTGTCAAAACCGGCGGATTTCGGGTAGGGGGTCCAGAACTGTGCGTCTAGGCGGATGGTAACAGGAGACAAGGGACACGATGTTTTTACCCAGGTTCGGGCCCTCTTGATGGAGGTAAAACCCTACTCCTGGTTGATTAATATTGATGATATGGGTAGTACAATAGTAGATCTACCACGAGATCAGAGAGGCTAAACCCTAGAAACTAGCCTATGGTATGATTGTTCTTCGTCCTACGGACTAAAACTCTACGGTTTATATAGACACCGGAGAGGGCTAGGGTTACACAGAGTCGGTTACAATGGGAGGAGATCTTCATATCGAATCGCCAAGCTTGCCTTCCACGCCAAGGAAAGTCCTATCCGGACACGGGACGAAGTCTTCAATCTTGTATCTTCATAGTCTGGGAGTCCGGCCAAAGGTCATAGTCCGGCCATCCGGACACCCCCTAATCCAGGACTCCCTCACGGACCAAGACGTTGGGTCAAGTGTGATCAAGTGCCTTTCCGAACACCCGGCGTTATATGCAAGGGGGCTGAAGCCGACGACTGCAAACTTTCAGATTGTATATATACATAAAAAAGACGGCCGCGTAGGAGGCACTAAGACTTTTCAGGCAAAAACTATAAAAACGTGGCCTTAAATATATCATAATATTGTTATTACAATTCTGATACACTCTACTCAAACATAACATTTTTCGAGCACTGACCCTCTAGGACATCTTCAAAGTAATGTTCTGGCATGTTAAGGTCCTTTCCTTCGGGTGGACTCTGCGCTGCAATATCGGTGGCCGTCATCTTCGACCAGTATATGTTGACACGGGCAAGGGCCATCCGTGCACCTTCTATGCACGTTGACTGCTTCACAGCGTCGATACGTGGCACCGCATTAACAAGCTGCCGCACCAAACCAAAATAACTATCCGGAATGGGTTTAGTTGGCCACAGCCAGGCTATCACGTCCCTCATGGCGGTACTAGACATCTTGTGGAGCTCGGCCCATTGGGCCATCTGTTCGTTCAACAGGGGACGCTTCGGCGTGTCAAATTGCGACCAAACAGATTTTCTGTTGCCTGTCCTTCTTGTGCGTCGAAAAACTGATTCGCATTGGCAGCACTCTTCGACAGGTCCATAAAGGGTTCCGGAGAACTCCACCGTTGATTCAGCGGCGCATACTTCGGATCACCAAACTTCGTTTGCAATAAAAAAGGGCTTACCAGTCGCGATCTCCCCAACTTGTCGGATCTCCTCCCGAGCTGCTCTAGACTCAGACCGGGCTTCCTTCGCCTCTTGTAAGGCCTTGTCCAGATCGGCCGCTTTGGCTTTATTATCTCTCTCAAGATCTTGGCATCGGCTAGTGGCATTCTTCAACTCAAGTGCCACGGTAGATATCCTCTCCTCGCACTAACGCCGAGCGGTCTGCTCTACTTTCAATTCGGCGGCTGCCTTTTCGGCAGCCGCATTACTCATCCTCGCTTGCTCCTTGGCCTGGGCAAGTTCCGCCCGAAGGGTCTCCACTGCGGTGACACTATCTGTAGTTATGCATATACAAATTTTCAGTATCATGCTCATTTCACAATACCAACATGTACTGAGTGCCCCAGAGACATACCTTGTGCCTCGTCGAGCAGCTTGTTCATAAGCATGATATCATCATCCGCCACATCAACTTTCTGCTTCAGATGTGCTACCTCAATAGCTTGGGCAGTCCCCACGGATGTAACAACCTGTGTTTCAATTAGTCATATCATTTCCTGGGCATATATTTTTGTTCCTCTGGTCGCATTCCTTTGGATATCACCGAGAGTCTCAAGGGCTACTATCTATACACAGGTGCATTTCGCACTTACAAGATAATTGAAATTACACTACGTACCTCAAAGCCTCTTAGTAGGCTACAAAAGGCTTCATTCAATCCGCTTTTCACGGACTGAACTCTTTCCAACACTGTACCCATCAAGGTACGATGTTCCTCTGAGACAGAGGCATGTTGCAAAATGTCTATCAATGCATCCGGTGTCCCTTGGACATCTGATAGTCTGGGACCTTTGTTGTTCCCTGTAGGAGGCGCACACCCCGGACCCTTGGCGGCCGAAGTATTGCCTTTGGCCCCAGTCCTTATTGTCCCTTGCGCCACTTGTAGATCGGGAAGGATCCTCTGGGACGACACCTCGGGGTCGTAGGCAGGGAGATCTATGGAGGTGTCTTGCTCTCCATCATATTCGTAAGTAGATCCCCCGAAGAGGAGGACTGTTGAGGAGGGCTGCGTGCCGGACTACAAACATGAGCTTAAAATATTACCCTTATAGCCAGGAAAGAACGGGACATGTTTAAAACACCCGTATTCACTTACAATACGGCTGAGGGCCTATCTTTGCAGGGTGACTGCGTGTCAATATCACCCCCTGACTGGGATACCTTCCCCCGCTTACAAGCTTCTCTTTCCGAGTCTTCGGAAGCGGCCCTTTTCTTCCCATGGGGAGAAGGGGTGTCAGTTCGCCCTTCCCTTCCACCTTTGGAAGCGGGAGTTCTAATCTCCCTAGACGAATTGCCTGGTGAGCCTCCAGAGTGAAAGCTGCCTCAAGCCTCTTCGTCCTCCTCTTTATCTTCCCCCGGTGGCACTTGATACAGCGTCGGAGCCAGCATCCTTGTTAATAACGGATCAGCAGTATCTTCGGGAAGTGGAGCCGGACACCTGGTTCTCTCCGCCTTCTTTAGCCAGCCCTGGTCGGATAGAGTTTTATCAGTACATTGTCATGAATAATTTGACTAAATCATCTTCGGGGGTCGAGTATTTACCGGAGTATCTGGATGGTTGCAGTCAAGACCGATGTCTTCTGTAGTATCCGGCCACTGTTTTCGTGCACTGAAGAATAATTTCCACGTCTCTCTGAGCATCGTGCCGGAGAGGTGCTGAAGAGTTCGTGGACCTTCGGGATTAAATTCCCACATGCGGAGAGGGCGTCGCTGACAAGGTAGGATCCGGCGGACTAGCATTACTTGGATTACATCGATGAGACCGGTGTCCTTCTCAATGAGGCTCTAGATGCGGCTTTGCAGTGTCCGCACTTCATCTATAGATCCCCAGTCCAGCCCCTTGTTAAACCATGATGCGAGTTGTGGTGGAGGAACGGACCGAAACGTAGGAGCAGCTACCCGCTTTGTACCGTGGGGTTCGGTGATGTAAAACCACTCCCGTTGCCATAAATCAGAACATTCTGTGAAGGAGCCCTTTGGCCAAGTGGAGTTGATAAGCTTGTTTATTGAAGCGCCTCCGCACTCCGCTTGTTTCCCGTCGATTACCTTCGGTTTCACGTTAAAGGTCTTGAGCCATAAGCCGAAGTGTGGGGAAATACGGAGGAAGGCCTCGCATGTGGTAATGAACACCGAGATGTGGAGGAAGGGGTCGGGGGCTAGATCGTGGAAATCTAGCCCGTAATAAAACATGCCCCTCAAACGAAGGGATGGAGTGCAAACCCAAGCCCTCGAAGGAAGTGAGAGATAAACACGACCCTCTCATTGGATCTGGGAGTAGGAATAACCTGCCCTTGAGCAGGAAGCCTGTGGTAAATCTCCGCAGTCAAGTATCTTGCCTCCCTGAGCTTTGAGATGTCTTCCTCTGTGACAGAAGAGGCCATCCACCAGCCTTGAAGGCTGTGTCTGGACATGGCTGGAAGCTCGAAGCGACTGGATTGACCCTTGGGTGTTGGAACTCGAGGTGGGAGGGGGAGGAAGGGACTAGCATGGAAGAAAAAGGACATGCCTTAGCCCCTTTATAAAAACGACAAATATCAAACGTCCCTCCGTGGCCTTAAAACATGTCTATTCCTGAGGAGACATGCCAACAGGACGGTTGGGTTACCCATGCCTGTGTTGATGAAAATCCCACAATAAGGGGACACGATCTCTGTTTTGATGAGACGTGCCAATGAAAACCGCCTCCCGAAACATGGGGTAGCGGGATAGAAAATGATTCACAATAACGGCCGGGTGATGACATAATGCCGCCAAGATTGTCAGCGGATTGGACTCATGAAATATTGTACTCTCTATGGGTACGTGTGGAATTTGCTTTGCAGAGCCAGACATGATTCTTGTGTTCAGAATCTACTTTGAAGTATTCGGAGGAGGAACTCGCCTTGCAATGTCGAAGACAATCTGCGCGCCGGACTCATCGTCATTGAAGCCTGATTCAGGGGCTACTGAGGGAGTCCTGGACTAAGGGGTCCTCAGACAGCCGGATACATACATTGGTCAGACTATTGGACTATGAAGATACAAGATAGAAGACTTCGTCCCGTGTCCTGATGGGATCCTTGGCGTGGAAAGCAAGCTTGGCGATACGGATATGTAGATTCCTTTCTCTGTAACCGACCTTGTACAACCCTAGTCCCCCTCGGTGTCTATATAAACCGGAGGGTTTAGACTTCTAGAGTTTAGTCACAACAATCATATCCGCATAGGCTAGACTTCTAGGGTTTAGCCATTACGATCTCGTGGTAGATCAACTCTTGTAATACTCATATTCATCAAGATAAATCAAGCAGGAAGTAGGGTATTACCTCCATAGAGAGGGCCCGAACCTCGGTAAACATTGTGTCCCCCACCTCCTATTACCATTAGCCTTAGACGCACAGTTCGGAACCCCCTACTCGAGTTCTGCCGGTTTTGACACCGATAACTGGCGCTGGCTCGGTGCTGGCCAGGCGCGGGACGGAGGAGCTTGTGTGCGGGAGGTCGGCCGAAGCGCGAAGCTGGCGTGGGTCAGGGGAGCACGCGGAGGAACAGGAGCACCCGTGTGCGACCGCTGTAGCAAGGGCCTGCACAGGTGCGTGTGGTGGCGGAGGCGGCCTGGGGCCAGCTCGGGTGGGCGGTGAGTGGACCCGGCCGGGGGCGAAGCAGCATCCACGGTCGAGCGAACGGGCGCGGAGGAAGCCGCGGGTGCCCAGGACGGGGTGGAGCAGCGTGCGGCTGAAGCAGCACCGTGAGGGCCGCACGCAGGGCGGAGAAGAGTGCGGGCGAGGTTGAGCTGCGGCCTATGGAGACGGACGGAGTATGTGTCGCGTACGAGCAGTGTCCGGCCATTATGTGGGCATTATATGGCTTATTATATCTGGGTAGTGTATGGTTGTCTGTCTATTGGTATGAAGACGTGAATGGCGAGCGGAGGATGAGCACGGACGATGCCGAACAAGACTGAGGCCAGGTCAGGGTGGTCATGCAGCGGCGGCTGCAGAAACAGACGTTAGCGGAGCATCGGGCGAGCCAACGACTGCCATGGTGGCGCGAAGGCGCAGAGGAAGATGCGGCTGGAGGCCATCTAACAAGGCCCCGTAGCCAAACGAGCCGAACGGCGCGCGGGCGAAGCAGAGGCGCAGGCAATGGGTCACTACTGGCGCACAACGGGAGCGGCCGCAGGGATGCGCAAATGATCGCGGTGGAGCGAGACGCGGCGCGGCGGCGCATGCAGCATCGGCGGCGAATGCCGGTGGAGGGATGACGCCGACATCGTGGAGACCAAAAGGTCGAGGACGACGACAAAGATGCACCGTGCCACGCGGTCGCTCCAGGGGCGTGTCGATGTTGGGCCCCCGAGCGCTACCGGAGAGACGGCTGCGACAGTGCGGTGATGATGACGAAAAGGGGTCCCACCCGGACCGCCGTTCCAGCAGCAGCTTGCCCTGTGGTGGGTGCCAACTGTCGGAGTATTCTCGCGTCAGTCGGCAGGGGGTACCACAAGTCGAGAGATGCCACAGGGTGGCTTGAGGTGAGGGCAAGATTGCCATGGAATATCTGGGGACGCGTATGCGAGTAGCACGCACTAGTTTACCCAGGTTCGGGGCTCTCCGGAGAGATAATACCCCTACTTCTGCATGTCTGAATATATATGTGGTGTACATGGTGCAGTACAGGGTGCTCCTAGAGCTATATTGGACTGAGAGCAGTAGCAATGAGCTAGCTAGCTAGTGTGTGGCATGGTGGTCGTGGCCTCTGGCCGAATGAGTGTGTGTGTGAGTGTCCCTGGATGGATGGATGTGTGCTAGCTTATATAGTGTAGCTAGCTTAACATGTAAGCTAGGTGGTGGGCATGGTGGGGGTGTCATGCTTGTCCCCTGGGTCACTTCATAAATAGTGCCCAGGGACAAGTGACACTATACATGATGACATGAGGTGACACGTGTATAGTGCTCCACTATTCACCAATAGTGTCGGGAACAGCCGTCTCGTCGGTATCGCGTCGGATGGGACGTCGTAGTTGACTACACGTAACAGGCCGACTGGAGCAGCCGGACGGAGAGCAGGCCGGGCAGCCGGGTGGCGAGCCAGCCCAGGCAGTCGGACAGGGGGGCGTCTGGGGCGGCCTGAGCAGTCGGACCGAGGGACTTTGCTAGCCCTGATGTCTTGAAATATTGTCTCACCGTCTTCGGGGTACCCATGGCCAATTACCCCAACATGGCCCTAGGTTAGTAGGTTAGTCCCAGAAATAATATAAAATAGCATAATAATGCATATAAAATAACCAAAACAAATAATATAATAGCACGGAACAATAAAAAATTATAGATATGTTGGAGACGTATCAAACATCCCCAAGCTTAATTCATGTTCATCCTCGAGTAGGTAAATGATAAAAACAAAAAAATTGTTGTGGAATGCTACCTAACATATTTATCATGTAATTTCTTTATTGTGAAAGGTTAACACTGACATAAAAACAATAATACTTCAAGCATACTAACAAGGCAATTATGTCTTCTCAAAATAACATGGCCAAAGAAAGCTTATCCCTACAAAATCGTATAGTCTGGCTATGCTCCATCTTCATCACACAAAATATTTAAATCATTCACAACCCCGATGACAAGCCAAGCAATTGTTTCATACTTTTGATGTTCTCAAACTTTTTCAACTTTCACGCAATACATGAGCGTGAGCCATGGACATAGCACTATGGGTGGAATAGAAGGTGGATGTGGAGAAGACAAAAAGAAGGAGATAGTCTCACATCAACTAGGCGTATCAACGGGCTATGGGCCCATCAATAGCTATCAATGTGAGTGAGTAGGGATTGCCATGCAATGGATGCACTAGAGCTATAATTTATGAAAGCTCAAAAAGAAACTAAGTGGGTGTGCATCCAACTTGCTTGCTCACGAAGACCTAGGGCAATTTGAGGAAGCCCATCATTGGAATATACAAGCCAAGTTCTATAACGAAAATTTCCCACTAGTATATGAAAGTGACAATATAGGAGACTCTCTATCTTGAAGATCCTGGTGCTACTTTGAAGCACACATGTGGTAAAAGGATAGTAGCATTGCCCCTACTCTCTTTTCTCTCATTTTTTTATTTGGGCCTTCTCTCTTTTTTTGGCCTCTTTTTTCGTCCCGAGTCTCATCCCGTGGCCATCGTCCGCACCGGCGCCCTGGCCGCGTGCCCGCATCGGTCAAGCCCCGCCTGGCCCCTTGCTGTGCCCACCTCTCGCAGCCACGCTGTTGCTACGCCCCCTTCCCGTGCTCGCCCCGTGATACGTTTCCAACGTATCTATAATTTTTAATTGTTCCATGCTGTTATATTATCATTCTTGGATGTTTTACAATCATTTTATAGTCATTTTATATCAATTTTTGGTACTAACCTATTGACATAGTGCCAAGTGTCAGTTGTTGTTTTCTGCATGTTTTTTACATCGCAGGAAATCAATATCAAATGGAGTCCAAATGCAGCGAAACTTTTTGTGGATTTTTTGGACCAGAAGACATCTAGTGGGCCGGATAAGCACCTAGGGGGTGCTTCGAGGGGAGCACAACCCACCAGGGTGCACCTGGGGGCCCAGGTGCGCCCAGGTGGGTTGTGCCCACCTCGGGTGCCCCCGAACCGCCTCTTTGCTCTATAAATACCCGAATATTGCAGAAACCCTAGGGGAGTCGACGAAAATCAATTCCAACCGCCGCAAGTTCCAGAACCACCAGATCCAATCCAGACACCATCTCGGAGGGGTGCATCATGTCCATTGGTGCCTCTCCGATGATGTGTGAGTAGTTCTTTGTAGACCTATGGGTCTGTAGTTAGTAGCTAGATGGCTTCCTCTCTCTCTCTCTCTTTTGATTCTTAACACAATGGTCTCATGGAGATCCATATGATGTAATTCTATTTGCGGTGTGTTTGTTGGGATCCGATGAACTTTGAGTTTATGCTTGGATCTATCTTTTTATCCATGAAAGTTATTTGAGTCTTCTTTGATCTCTTATATGCATGATTGCTTATAGCCTCGTATTTCTTCTCTGATATTTGGGTTTTTATTTGGCCAACTTGATCTATTTATCTTGCAATGGGAAGAGGTGCTTTGTGATGGGTTCGATCTTACGGTGCTTGATCCCAGTGACAGAAAGGGAAACGATACGTATGTATCGTTGCTATTAAGGATAACAAGATGGGGTCTATTTCTACATAAATAGATCTTGTCTACATCATGTCATCGTTCTTATTGCATTACTCCATTTTTCCATGAACTTAATACACTAGATGCATGCTGGATAGCGGTCGATGTGTGGAGTAATAGTAGTAGATGCAGGCAGGAGTCGGTCTACTAATCATGGATGTGGTGCCTATATAATGATCATTGCCTGGATATCGTCATGATTATTTAAAGTTCTATCAATTTCCCAATAGTAATTTGTTCACCCATCGTTTGCTCTTTTTCTCACGAGAAGCCACTAGTGAAACCTTCGGCCCCGGGTCTCTTCTTTATTATATTTTTCTTTGCAATCTATTTTCCTTTAGTTTTATTTTCAGATATATTAAACCAAAAATACAAAAATACCTTGCTATAGTTTATTTTATTTGGCGTTAGATCTATGAATGTTTACAACTCTCTCACGTCCGTTTGCCAATTTCTGGTGCCGTTACCCGAAAGGGACTGACAACCCCTTTTACACGTCGGGTTGCAAGTATTTGTTATTTGTGTGCAGGTGCCGTTCACATAGTGTTGTGTGGTTCTCCTAATGGTTCGATAACCTTGTTCTCATCACTGAGGGAAATACCTACCATCGTTGTGCTGCATTATCCCTTCCTCTTTGGGGAAATACCTATGTAGTTCAAGGTGGCATCAAAAGGAATTTCTGGCGCCGTTGCCGGGGAGACATCATCAACATCTACCAGGTTCCTAATCACAAATCTCATCTCCTCGCAATTACATTATTTGCCATTTTCCTCTCGTTTTCCTCTCCCCCACTTCACAAAAATTTTCCGTTTTATTTGCCCTCTTTTTCGTTTGTCGTTTCCTTGTCGGATCTATCCTTGTTCTTGCTTTCTAGTCGTAATGGCTAGTGTGCCTACTCCTCCTTTGTCACCAGATTTTGAAGTTTTATACTTCAAGTAACGACAAGGAGAAAATATGAAAGATGCTTGGTATAGGCTAATGGAATCTTATAGTGTTTTCAACCTGAAGGGAGATGCGAAGATTTTACTTCATAATTTTTATATAGGATTGGCTTTGCATCATAGACAACTCTTAGATTTGGCTACTAAAAGGAATTTTATCGAGCTTGATGCCAATGTTGCCTATGAAATTTTAGAAGAAATTTTGGGGGTTCCACCTCAAAAGAATGGGTTTTCTTTCACCCCTGAGGGAGTTCAAATGTTGGACAAACTTGGTGACTTGCACAAGCATATGGTTGAATTGCAAAAATACAATGAACCTCTCAAACATCTTAATGCTGGTATCAATCGCATGAATACTTTGATTACTCTTTGCAATAAGAGATTGGATATTTTATATCTCAAGATGGTATCTTTTCCTTAGAATTTAGGGAAGCGCAAAGAGCCTCCCGGGTTTGAGAAAACCCTTACAAAATTTGCCAAAACCACGGATGACAAAACTTAGATCCTTGCTTTATGCCTAGCAAGGGGCGTAAAACAATAGCGCTTGTTGGGAGGCAACCCAATGAATATTTTTTTTCTTTCTGTTCTTGAGTGTTTGCACTATTATGCTACTATTATGTTTGTGTTTTAATTAGTGTTTGTGCCAAGCAAAGCCTTTAGGATCTTCTTGGGTGATAGTTGTTTGATCTTGTTGAAAAATAGAAACTTCTGCACTCACGAAAATAATTTTCATAAATCACAGAAATGTGCTTTTGCTCTGATTCTTCTTGCAGAAGATTAATATACAAATTTCTTAGGCCGTCCTAATTTTCCAGAATTTTTGGAGTTTTGGAAGTATTCGGAATATCCAGATTGCTACAGACCGTTCTGTTTTTGACAGATTCTGTTTTCCTTGCGTTGTGTGCTTGTTTTGATGATCCTATGGTTTTCTTCGATGAGTTTTTGCCATAGAAAAGTTGGAATATAGTAGATATAATGCAAAAATAAAATATGAATTGGTTTGCTACAGTACTTATAGTAGTGATTTGTTTTCTTATACTAACGGATCTCACGAAGGTTTTGTTGAGTTTTGTGTGATTGAAGTTTTCAAGTTTTGGGTGATGTCACGATGAATGAAGGAATAAGGAGTAAGAAGAACCTAAGCTTGGGGATGCCCATGGCATCCCAAGCTATTATCCAAAGATAAGCAAGCAACTAAGCTTGGGGATGCCCCGAGTGGCATCCCCTCTTTCTTCTAACGACCATCGGTATTTTACTCGAAGCTATATTTTTATTCGTCACATACTATGAGTTTTGCTTGGAGCGTCTTGTATGATTTGAGTCTTTGCTTGTTTTGTTTTGTGTTTTAAGTCTTGAATCCTTGCTGGACACACCTATTTGAGAGAGCCAAAATTATGCCATGACTTGTTAGAATCGCTCTCTATGCTTCACTTAAATCTTTATGAGCTATGGAATTGCTCTAGTGCTTCACTTACATCTTTTTGAGCATGGTGTGCTTTAGTATTTTTGAAGAAATTCTCTCATGCTTAACTTAGATTTATTTGAGAGTTAGTAAATTTTTTAAGAAATTCTCTCTTGCTTCACTTAAATTATTTTGAGAGAAAGAAATATTATGCTCATGATCTTCACTTATATTTGTTTGAGCTTATAGAAAGTAACACACGAAAATTAGTCCCAAAGTGATAGATATCCAAGAAGGATATAATAAAAACTTTCATGAAGATCATTGGACAAAATAAACTTGATTCCTTGTAATAGTTTTGAGATATGATGATGTGATATGTGAGTCATGTTGATGAGTAATTATGCTTTAGTAAGAATATTGGTGTTAAGGTTTGTGATTCCCTATGCAAGCACGAAAGTCAATAGTCATGCAATGAAATTACATCCTACTTGTGGTGCATTATTCGGTGTTAATTATGCTTAATGCTCTGTTATGAGATTATTTGTTTCTTGGTTGATCGCTTCCCAATCTTGTGCTAGCCTTCATTTTGCACTAAGTATGATCACTACTTGTGCATCCAAAATCCTTTAAACCAGTTTTGCCACATGAGTCCACTATATCTTCCTATATGTGGTATTCTTTTACCGTTCTAAGCAAAACTGTATGTGCCATCTCTAATTTTCAAAATAAATTTCTCTTTTGTTTGCTCGTACCACTCGCGAGGCGGTGAGGGGTAGCCAATATTTTCCATGCTAGATGTGTTATTCTCACAATGAGTGTTTATTCACTTGCCATTGCACGAGAGTAAGGCAAAGGTATTAGGGATGCCCAGTCCTGAAATGAAAAATAAATTTACTTTATGTTGTCAAATAATAAATTCCCTGGAAAGTGTTGGTATAGAGGGCAACTTTGGATACGGCTAGCCATGGAAAGTGAAAGTATGGTTGAAAAAGGAATAAACTTTATTTTCTGTTTGGGAACCGCCTATGTTATATCTAGCATGGAAAGTGTTGGGAGCTCTAAGTCGTTCTCGTTGGTGGGAAAAGTATGCCTCTCAAAATGTTTCTATCTCTAAGTTTTTCGGTTTGAGCTCTGGCACCTCTACAAATCCGTACTTCCCTCTGCAAAGGGCCTTTCTTTTACTTTATGCAATTTTTATTTTAAATTTGTCTTCATGATTTCTTATAAAGCACCAACTAGGGGGCACTATGATCGAACTTGAGCATTGGGTGTAACTAATATGTGAGTGTGTTTCATGAATGGATCAATGATTGAGCATGATGGGCTAGGGATAACTTATTTTAGCGCTGATATTTTGAAAGACATGGTTGCTTGTTGATATGCTTGAGTATTTAAGTCTCATGTCAAAACTAGACTATTGCTTCGAACCATATAAAAGTCCAAATGTGCATGCTACAAAGAAAAGAATATGTGATGAATATGTTAGGCAGCATTCCACATCAAAAATTCTGTCTTTATCATTTACCTACTCGAGGACGAGCAGGAATTAAGCTTGGGGATGCTGATACGTCTCCAACGTATCTATAATTTTTATTGTTCCATGCTGTTATATTATCATTCTTGGATGTTTTACAATCATTTTATAGTCATTTTATATCATTTTTTGGTACTAAACTCTTGACATAGTGCCAAGTGCCAGTTGTTGTTTTCTGCATCTTTTTTAAATCACAAGAAATCAATACCAAACAGAGTCCAAACAAAGCGAAACTTTTTGTGGATTTTTTTGGACCAGAAGACACCCAATGGGCCAGAGAAGCACCTGGGGGGTGCTCCGAGGGGAGCACAACCCACCAGGGCGCGCCTGGGGCCCCAGGCGCCCCCAGGTGGGTTCTGCCCACCTTGGGTGCCCCCCGAACCACCTCTTTGCTCTATAAATACCCCAATATTGCAGAAACCCTAGGGGAGTCAACGAAAATCAATTCCAGCCGCCGCAAGTTCTAGAACCACTAGATCCAATCTAGACACCATCTCGTAGGGGTGCATCATGTCCATTGGTGCCTCTCCGATGATGCGCAAGTAGTTCTTTGTAGACCTATGGGTCCGTAGTTAGTAGCTAGATGGCTTACTCTCTCTCTCTCTCTCTCTCTCTCTCTCTTGATTCTCAATCCAATGGTCTCTTGGAGATCCATATGATGTAATTCTTTTTGCGGTGTGTTTGTTGGGATCCGATGAACTTTGAGTTTATGATCGGATCTATCTTTTTATCCATGAAAGTTATTTGAGTCTTCTTTGATCTCTTATGTGCATGATTGCTTATAGTCTCGTATTTCTTCTCTGATATTTGGGTTTTGTTTGGCCAACTTGATCTATTTATCTTGCAATGGGAAGAGGTGCTTTGTGATGGGTTCGATCTTACGGTGCTTGATCCTAGTGACAGGAAGGGAAACGACATGTATGTATCATTGCTTTTAAGGATAACAAGATGGGGTCTATTTCTACATAAATAGATCTTGTCTACATCATGTCATCGTTCTTATTGCATTACTCCATTTTTTCATGAACTTAATACACTAGATGCATGCTGGATAGCGGTCGACGTGCGGAGTAATAGTAGTGGATGCAAGCAGGAGTCGGTCTACTAATCTTGGACGTGATGCCTATATAATGATCATTGCCTTGATATCGTCATGATTATTTGAAGTTCTATCAATCGCCCAACAGTAATTTGTTCACCCACCATTTGCTATTTTTCTCGAGAGAAGCCACTAGTGAAACCTTCGGTCCCGGGTCTCTTCTTTATTATATTTGTCTTTGCGATCTATTTTCACATCTATTAAACCAAAAATACAAAAATACCTTGCTGCACTTTATTTTATTTGGCGTTCGATCTATCAATATTTACAACTCTCTCACGTCTGTTTTCCAATTTCTGGCGCCGTTACCCGAAAGGGATTAACAACCCCTTTTACACGTCGGGTTGCGAGTATTTGTTATTTGTGTGCAGGTGCCGTTCACATAGTGTTGCGTCTTTCTCCTACTGGTTAGGCAACCTTGGTATCATCACTAAGGGAAATACCTATGGTCGTTGTGTTGCATCATCCCTTCCTCTTTGGGGAAATACCGACGTAGTTCAAGCAGGCATCACCCTCCTACGGCCGTCGTCGCCCTGTCGCCCCTTTATTCACCCCGGGCCACGGCCAAACCGCCTGCACCTCCCGTCGGCCGCCGCTGTGTCATGCCCCCACGGCTGCCCCTGCCCTCACTAGCACGCACATGCTCGTACCGCCCCATCGCCGCGCGTCGTTCCCCTGCTCCGCGCGTTGCCCCATCCTCCACCTCCGGCCGGGCGAGCCCGCCTCCCTATGGCCTTGCCACTGCCGCCTCAGGCGGCCGACCTCACCATGCCCGTGCCCCGCGCCCCCCTGGAGCTGGGTGGATGCCCAATCGGGCTGGGCGCGAGCACTTGTAACCCGCACGCCCGCTAAGGCTCCCCCCAGAGCCACTGACGTTGGGGCCCCACGCCCCAGAAAACAAAAAAAGTTTAAATGATAATAACAATAATAACATTAATTAATTAATTAACTTAATTAACCCTGTTTAATTAACCTAATCACTTAATTAAACTAATTAATCATTTTTAGTTAGACGGTGACAATGATAGCAGGACCCACATGTCAGTTGACCCAGTTAATGGTCCATGTTGACCGCTGACGTCATGCAGATGTTGTGTTGATGCAGCAAACATATTTTGATTTAAATTAATTCTGTTAATTCAAAAAATGAATTAAACTTTGAAAAATAATATAAAATAAACCGTACCTCGGATGAAAATACTTTGTACACGAAAGTTGCTTAGAAAAACGAGACAAATCTGAATATGCAATCCGCTCGTCTACCACACGTCCCTAGCATAGCAAACATGCAACCATCCCCCTCCGGTTCGTCTATCCGAAAATACCAAACTTCAGGAAAACATTCACGGATGTATCCCCCTTCGCCAGTATCGCATAGTACCGCGTTATGTCACCCCTAGCACCGCGTATTTTCATGTTATGCTTTGTGATGCTTTGTTAGCTCTGTTATTTATTGTGTTCCCCCTCCGTTACTTATTTCCGGTAGACCTCGAGACCGCTGCCGATACCCCTGTGATCGACTACATCGACGACAACCCCTCCTTCTTGGCAGAGCAACCAAGCAAGCAACCCCCCCTTTATCATACCAATATCGCCCATTCCCTTCTCTCTTATGCTTGCATTAGAACTGCTACTACTTTCTGTATGATCCTACTCTGATGCATAGCCTGTTTTTGTTACCTTCTTTCATACCTTACATGTTTATTCTAAACTGCTTAGTATAGGTTGGTTAGAGATCCATCAGTGGCCCCCACCTTGTCCCAGTTGCCCCACTTTATGTTCGATGACTCAATCAATGTGATCGACATCCAGGTCCCGACACCGCACATCACCCCCCCCCCCTTAGTTGTACGACTCTGCAGAGATACTATCGAGTGCCCAAGTGATACCTCGTCAGCACTTCTGATGTTAACCCTGTAGTGTAGCTATTCGGTCGTGGTCATCGAGGGTGATTCCTCCCTCACCACTCCCGATAACGACTCTGTCGTGCAACCCCTCAAGTGCGGACCATCGAGGGTGATTCCTCCCAAGTCCACCTTGATGGATACATCGAGTGGGAATCCATCGAGGGTGATTCCTCAGGTTTCCCCCTTGCTGTTTTGGACACACAGTTACTTTGACTTACCACAGAACCATGATGACATTGGGTCGGCCCTGAGGGGTACGCGTGAGTTGATGTGTAGTCGGGTTGATCTGGAGGATACCCGCAAGTTTTTCACGCGGGCATTCTTAGCCCTTGCCGCAAGTCCGTGAGACGGGGCGACGGGACCACATATCATGGATCATTGATCCTTATCGCACTACCAAGACACTAACGGTTTGGATATTTGACCCGAGTACGCCTCTGGCCATTTTGGCACTAACCACCATGCGGAAATAAGTATGGGCACTCTGCGTCGTACGATTCTTCCGAAAGCTCATTAACGTCAGCGATTGAGTGGCACGCGCTGGGTTGGACTGGTTAAGCCTGCACTTGTATAAGGGGGCTAGGTCTGCTCATCGGTCATGTTTGCAACATGCAGGGTTGCAAAGGACGATTGGCCCATGACCCCTTCGCATTTAGGAGGTAGACCGGTGTGTTGGCTTCTATGTTGAGCCTAGGTAGGACTACGATGTGTTGATCGGCCAAGGCCGGTCATGACCTGATGGTGTGTCCAGCCGGAGTTGATCGAGCATGTTTGGTAAGTTGGTGCACCCCTGCAGGGAAGTATTCTATCTATTCGAATAGCTGGGTCCCTGGTAACGGACGCTCGGAGTTGTATCCCGGTCAATACAACTAGAACTAGATGATGAGGCATGTAATAGAAATGATGGCTCCAGGATTGCTTCCTCGCAGGGAGTCGAGGAAGTGATATCTGGGCGAGGTACAACATACTTACGAATATCATAATATGCCACTCTTATCTCTTATGGTGCTGCAAGATGCTTGAAGATGCTAGTCTTTGATAGGCTAGGCTTTCCCCCTTCTCTTCTGGCATTCTGCAGTTTAGTCCATAGATACAGCCCATTTCATTGATATTGATGCATATGTGGTGTAGATCCTTGCTTGCAAGCACTTTGGATGAGTACTCACGGTTGCTTTGCACCCTCTTTTCCTCCTTTTCCATTCCTTCCGGATGTCGCAACCAGATGGTGGAACCCATGAACTAGACGTCACCGTCGATGATGACTACTACTACCACGAGGGTGCTTACTACTACGTGGAGACCATCGACGACCAGGAGTAGTTAGGAGGCTCCCAGGAAGGAGGCCTTGCCTTTTCGATCATGTTACTTTTGTGCTAGCCTTCTTAAGGCGACCTTGTTTAACTTATGTATGTACTCACATATTGTTGCTTCTGCTTGTAAGCGCATATTTCTCCCTAAGTGGTTTTGGTGATTGATGACAATTCATTTGCGGACTAATCGTGTGCATTGAGCATTTCAGATATCTCATGTCTAGGCACAAGACGATTCGGTGCCCCTCGGAGTCTATCAAAGACGGTGTTTCTCTATGTTTCTTTTCGGTGGATTTGAGTCGTAGGAAAGCCATACTATTAAGAGGGGGTCCACTTCGAAAAGGTTAGGGTGGAATCAACACATACACATCTGTTCCTTTGCACCACCTTTCTTTCGCTTCACTAGAGCACCGGTTGTTTCCCTTGTCGTTACGAAGATGAAAGCTTCCAAGTGCTACTGTTTTGTGGCGTGCGGTAGTACTGCTCAAGGGAGCAGTAGTACCACAGCAGCCCATGGTAGTACCACCCATGGCAGCGGTAGTACCGCGTCGTGCGGTAGTACCGCTCCTAGCACGCGGTAGTACCGTGGCCTCCAACCTAGAACGGTGGCATGCGCCGAAGTAGGGGCGGAAGTAATTTTTTACTTCCGCACCCTATGCGGTAGTACTGCTCCCTGTGAGCGGTAGTACCATGCCGGATTTTTGCACAAACCGAAACTCAGCTGAAGTAGCCACAGATGCAATTTTATTAGTCCGTGCCTTCCCAGCTTAGTTGAGCCCTGCCTTGCGATAGTACCGCAAGGACGCGCGGTAGTACCGCTCCAGCGGTTCTACCGCTTGTATCTGTTGTTGACCACCTCTTCCCTTCCCAAGCTCCATTGTTGCTCAAAGCTCCATTTTCGCCCAATCTCTCTCCCTAGCCAATCAAACTTGTTGATTTTCTAGGGATTGGTTGAGAAGGCCCCGATCTACACTTCCACCAAGAGAAATTTGATTCCCCCCACTAATCCCTTGCAGATCTTGTTACCCTTGGATGTTTGAGCACCCTAGACGGTTGAGGTCACCGCGAAGCCATATTCCAGTGTGGTGAAGCTTCGTGGTGTCATTGGGAGCCTCCAATTAAGTTTTGGAGATTGCCCCAACCTTGTTTGTAAAGGTTCAGTCGCCGCCTCTAAGGGCACCAATAGTGGAATCACGGCATCTCGCATTGTGTGAGGGCGTGAGGAGATTACGGTGGCCCTAGTGGCTTCTTGGGGAGAATTGTGCCTCCACACCGCTCCAACGGAGACGTACTTACTCTCAAAGGGAAGGAACTTTGGTAACACACCCTTGTCTACACCGGCTCCACTCTTGGTTATCTCTCACCTTTACTTGTGCAAGCTTATATTGTGTTGTATCCATCATCGTCTATGGCCGATGGAGGATCCTAGGTCTCTCGTGAGGAATTCAATGCGGCTTTGGACACATTGAAAACCTCCATGACGATTGAGGTTGAAGGCATGTTCAACAAGTTTTTAGAAGGCCTTAAATTATCCACCTGTAACGACCCGGATACAACTTTCCATATTCGTAACTCCAACTTTTGCCTTTTCCGGAGATGCGATATGATATCTCCTTCGTGGTTGGGTTTTTGTATATTGTTTTGCATATTTATTTCCTATATGTTTATGCCATGATCATGTTGAGTGCCTTGTCATATTTGCTTCTTGCTTCATGTGCATCTTTTATTGGATTGCATTATGCCATGTTTGTTTGTTGCATGCCATGCCCATCATTGTCATATTGTATTTTGCCATCCTATGTTGTTGCATCATGGTCATAATTGTTGCATTGTGCTTCTTGTCATATTGCATTCCCCATGCTCATCATGTTCATTGTGCTAGTCATCTTGTTGTGATGGGTGTGTGCATCACTCCTTGCCATCTATCTCTCAAACCATGCCTATGCATCATCACCTCCTTCTCTCTCTCATGTTTTTGCAAGTGACCTTTTCCCCTCCTCCATAATTGTTCACTCTTTTCCTGATGCTAGTGCACCTCATCCTTAACCTCTCTGACAAACTTCATCTATTTTGGAGTTGTTTTGGTTGGGTTCAAAAATGGCTCAAGTTTGAATTTAATTCAAACTTGAATTATTTTTATGCCTTTAAAAATGGCCAAACCAATTTATTCAAATACTTCATAAATCCAGGACTCCATATATATCTTTATCTCTGTGAGTTTCCTTCCCAAAACCCCTGGCCTTTTCAATCTTGGAGGTGTCTAATTATTTTAGGCAGAATAAAAGAAGGAAAGGAAGGCCTCAATCCCATCCGAAGCCCACCTGGGCCTTTCTTTCCCCGGCCCAGCCGAGCCGAACGGCCACCTGCTCCCTCTCTCACGGCGTCTCCTTCCTCCAGAGTGCAGCAGCAGCAGCGCCGTGAGCAGGAGGCTCACGGACGTCGAGGCCAGCGCCTGCCCGCGCCCCTATAAAGACCTCGCGGCATCTCTAGGGTTTCCCGATCCCCTTTTTTTCCCATCTCCGCCGCCACCCAAGGGCATCTTCCCTGCCTTCCTCCTTCCCCGTGAGAGACCCGAGAGAGCGCAGGAGCATGTGCTCGTCGCCGGCGTGCTCTCCGTCAAGCCCAGCCGCAGCCAAGGCGGCCAGGAGTACCCCGACGTCGACTACTTCCTCTATGTCACGGATCAGACGCCATCTTACCTTCCCGCCGTCGTCCACGTCGTCCACTCCTCTGCTTCTTCTTCTCGGAGCCAGGAAAGCCTCTGCCGTTGAGCATCCTCGATTCCGGCCGTCTCCGACCACCTCGCGGCAATCCAAGCACACTCGCTTGTTTGTGTTGAGCTCCCGATTCCTCCCCATGTCTTTGACTTGCTCGATCATGTCTTGACCCTCGCGATTCCATCCCGACCGAGCGCGTCGCCGCTCGTCGTTGCCGCTAGAGCTCCTCCGGTGGCCTCCTTCCCGTTTCCTTGCATCGCTGGGTGTAGGATCCTCTATAGGTGTGTTTTCTTCCAGCTAGTTAATCGTTGCACCCCGCCGTTCGCCGTGTTGTGTTAGTCTCCGCCGCCTCTGTCCTCCCGACGCTGGCGATGTCTTTGTCGTCGTTTGGTGTCGTGAGTGGCACGCGGGAGTGCGGGTTTGTCCCGTGCATCGATCGCGCCCATCCGCCGTGGCTTTTGGTCGCCGGTGTTCGCGCCGTTATGCTCCTCTGTTCTCGCACATGCCCGCTGGCTGCGTTGCTCTTGCCGCCCTTGCTGCACCTTCGCTGCCACCCCTCCATGCACACGCGCACCCTCACCTATTTTTGCACCCCCGCCGACGCTTGGTAGCTGCAGCACGCGCCGTCTGTTGTTACTGTCGCCGATGAGTTTGACCGTGAGCCATGGCTCCAAAGGTCGCCCTGTTTGGTCTCTGTTGAATTAGCCCTGGCCTACATCTTTTCCACAAGCATAGCTTTAGCATAGCTGGTCGTCGCGCCGCGCCTCCATTCAGGAGACCTGGGTTCGAATCCTAGGCTCGCCCGTTTTGTTTCCCACCTGTTTTATTTATTTTTGCCACACACACGCACGCATGCACTTGGGCCTCTTTCACTCCCGGGCCGCTGCACTGTGTTGCTCTGGCCCGTGTATGTTCGTTTTTTTTTCTTTTCCTCTGCTCTGTGTGTTTTAAGCATTTCTAGTGCATGCATATTTACAGGAAATACCACTGTTTTGGAATGTTAATAATTAAATATCCATGCTTCCAAATGTAACATGTCATATATGCATCTTGCTCAGATTTTCATGTTCTTTCACAATATGCCACTTTCATCCATGTTTAAATTGTCTAAAATGATGTTTGATTAAATTTGCTCAAATGCCATGTTAAAATGATTTATTTCATAACTAAATAACCGTAGCTCCATATTAAACAAACTTTATATATAAATGGGGTAGAAAAATGCATAGATTAACATGATGCACTTACTTTTGCTGTTTAACAACTCTCAAATATGTTTTAGGGCAGAACAGTACCAAATTCGAAATATGCATATGGGGATTTTCTGGAATTGTTGTTTGTTGTTCCGGCCTCATTTAAACTTGCCTAAATAGTTAGATTACTTATGCTTCACCTCTTGCCATGTTTAACAACATTTAATATTGCTTGGTAGCTTAAACGAGATCAACTAAATAATTGCTTGTGGTGTTTCGTCAATATGCAACTCGTTGCATATTGAGCTCCACTTAACTTGTAGTATTGTTTGTTGCATTTTGCCATGCCATGCCTCATTAAACCGGACATGCATCATACTTGTTTGTGCATCATGCCATGTTTATGCTCGTGCATTTACCATGTTGTTTGTTTCTTTTCGGTGTTGCTTCTTAGTTCCGGTAATGTTGCGATTGTGAGGATTTGTTCGACTACTCCCGCTTGTCTTCTTCATGGACTCGTTCTTCTTCCTAGCGGGATTTCAGGCAAGATGACCGCTACCCTGGATCTCATTACTATCACTGCTATGCTAGTTGCTTCGTTCTATCACTATGCTGCGTTACCTATCTTTTGCTCATCAAGCCTCCCAAATTGCCATGAACCTCTAACCTTTGACACTATTCCTAGCAACCGTTGCTTGGCTATGTTACCGCTTTCCTCAGCCCTCTTATAGAGTTGCTAGTTGCAGGTGAAGTTGAAGATTGCTCCGTGGTGGACAGGATTATGTTGGGATATCACAATATCTCTTATATTATTATTAATGCATCTATATACTTGGTAAAGGGTGGAAGACTCGACCTTTTGCCTGGTGTTTTGTTCCACTCTTGCCACCCTAGTTTCCGTCATACCGGTGTTATGTTCCCGGATTTTGCGTTCCTTACGTGGTCGGGTGATTTATGGGACCCCCTTGACAGTTCGCTTTGAATAAAACTCCTCCAGCAAGGCCCAACATTGGTTTTACCATTTGCCTCACCACCACCTACTTTTCCCTTGGGAGTAATTAACCCAAGGGTCATCTTTATTTTAGCCCCCCCCCCCCGGCCAGTGCTTGTCTAAGTGTTGGTCCGAACCGGGCAGACTGCGGGGCCACCTCGGGGCAACTCGAGGGCTGGTTTTACTCGTAGGCTGACCTATCCGGTGTTGCCCTAAGAACGAGACATGTGCAGCTCCTATCGGGATTGTCGGTGCATCGGGCGGCTTTGCTGGTCTTGTTTTACCATTGTCGAAATGTCTTGTAAACTGAGATTCCGAGTCTGATCAGGTCTTCCTGGGAGACGGTATATCCTTCGTTGACCGTGAGAGCTTGTCATGGGCTAAGTTGGGACACCCTTGCAGGGTATAATCTTTCGAAAGCCGTGCATGCGGTTATAGGCAGATGGGAATTTGTTAATGTCCGGTTGTAGATAACTTGACACCAGATCCGAATTAAAACGCATCAACCGAGTGTGTAGCCATGATGGTCTCTTTTCGGTGGAGTCCGGGAAGTGAACACGGTTTTTGGGTTATGTTTGACGTAAGTAGGAGTTCAGGATCACTTCTTGATCATTGCTAGTTGACGACCGTTCCGCTTGCTCTCTTCTCGCTCTTATTTGCGTATGTTAGCCACCATATATGCTTAGTCGCTGCTGCAGCCTCACCACTTTACCCCTTCCTTTCCCTTTAAGCTTTGCTAGTCTTGATACCCATGGTAATGGGATTGCTGAGTCCTCGTGGCTCACAGATTACTACAACAACAGTTGCAGGTACAGGTTATGCGATGATCATGTCACGCCCAATATGCGACCCTATCCAAAAGGAACTCGAAGGTCCCACCAAGGATAGACCCGCATATTGAAACGCTTTTGCAAGGTGGATATCATTACATCAACATTACATAATAGATGGGGATACATACATAAGGCATACAATGCCACACGAATACAACATCACAATACATCAGAGCATCATCCGACTACGGATGAAACACAAACATAAACTCAAACGACATCCACCCTGCTAGCCCAGGCTGCCGACCTGGAACCTATCCCCTGATCGAAGAAGAAGCAGAAGAAGAACTCAATGCAATCAAGCATCGCTCTCGCGTCATGACCATCGCATAATCCTGTACCTGCAACTGTTGTTGTAGTAATCTGTGAGCCACGAGGACTCAGCAATCCCATTACCATGGGTATCAAGACTAGCAAATCTTAAAGGGAAAGGAAGGGGTAAAGGTGGTGAGGCTGCAGCAGCGACTAAGCATATATGGTGGCTAACATACGCAAATAAGAGCGAGAAGAGAGCAAGCAGAACGGTCATCAACTAGCAATGATCAAGAAGTGATCCTGAACTCCTACTTACGTCAATCATAACCCAGAAACCGTATTCACTTCCCGGACTCCACCGAGAAGAGACCATCACGGCTACACACGCGGTTGATGCGTTTTAAATCGGATCTGGTGTCAAGTTATCTACAACCGGACATTAACAAATTCCCATCTACCTATAACCGCACGAAAGATTATACGCTGCAGGGGTATCCCAACTTAGCCCATGACAAGCTCTCGCGATCAACGAAGGATATACCTTCTCCCAGGAAGACCCGATCAGACTCGGAATCCCGGTTTACAAGACATTTCGACAATGGTAAAACAAGACCAGCAAAGCCGCCCGATGCGCCGACAATCCCGATAGGAGCTGCACATATTTCGTTCTCAGGGCAACACCGGATGAGACATCCTACGAGTAAAACCAGCCCTTGAGATGCCCCGAGGTGGCCCCGCAGTCTACTCGGTTCGGACCAACACTTAGACAAGCACTGGCCCGGGGGGGCTAAAATAAAGATGACCCTCGCGTTGGCCGACCCAAGGGAAAGGTATAGGTGGTGGTGAGGCAAATGGTAAAACCAAGGTTGGGCCTTACTGGAGGAGTTTTATTCAAAGCGAACTGTCAAGGGGGTCCCATAAATCACCCGACTGTGTAAGGAACGCAAAATCCGGGAACATAACACCGGTATGACGGAAACTAGGGCGGCAAGAGTGGAACAAAACACCAAGCAAAAGGCCAAGTCTTCCACCATTTACCAAGTATATAGATGCATTAATAATATAAGAGATATTGTGATATCCCAACCAAAATCCTGTCCACCATGGAGCAATCTTCAACTTCACCTGCAACTAGCAACGCTATAAGAGGGCTGAGCAAAAGCGGTAACATAGCCAAACAACGTTTTGCATAGGAAAGGTGTCAAAGGTTAGAGGTTCATGGCAATATGGGATGGCTTGATAAACAGGTGATAGGTAGCGCAGCAAAGCGATAGAACGAAGCAACTAGCATAGCAATAATAGTAGTGAGATCCAGGGTAGCGGTCATCTTGCCTAAAATCCCGCAAGGAAGAAGAATGAGTCCATGAAGAAGACGAACGGATGAAGCCGAACCAAGCGTAGACGAACGAATCCTCACGATCGCAACGAAACAGGAACTATCGAAAAGAAGCACACAACATGGTAAACACACCACACATATACAAGACATGATGCTCAACCAAGCATGATGCATGACAAGGCTACCTGAAGCTACTCATGGCAAGAGATGATGCAAACAAGAGCAACACATCAGGGCAAGTTTAAATGAGGCCGGGAACAACATATAACATTTCCGGTAAGTCCTCATATGCAAATTTCGAAGTTGGTCCAGATCTGAATAGAACTTATGTTCAAGTTGTTAAACATCAAGTTAAGATGCACAAAGATGATCTACACGAGATTCTAGTCAAGTTACATATAAAGTTCATTTAGTTCGGAGCTACGGCCTAGGAGATATGAGCAAAACAAGTTAAACATGGCATTGATGCAAAATGCACCCAAACATCAAGAAAACACCTCAAATCATGGATGCAACATGATAATATGAAGCTACATGCAATTCTAAGCAAGTTCCGTATGGAGCACACTCAAAACGGAGCAACGGTTCAACACACACACATGAAACAAGTTTAAAGGACAAGCTGTCCAAAACAGCAACTAGGCATATTGCAAGCATCAAAACTATATGCTATAGCACCCCAACATGAAAACAAAAGACATGGACATGATGTACAGGTAAATCACAACAAAACATGAACACTGAGCTATCTCCAGAAATCACTAGAACATGCTCAAACACACATGGTAAGATTGCAAGTAATAACAATTTCAGACTTTGCAGAAAATAACATCACGATGCAATGTTTAGAGCTATCAAACAACATGTTACAGGAACTTATAATAGCAAACAAAGGCATGGTATGAATCTACTAATTGCATAGATCAAAAGTCCCTTACTGAGCATAAGCCAAAAAGGATCAGAAAATATGATGGCACCCACGTAAACATAGCAAGTTATAATACAGATTCATACATGGCAGAAACATAATTATGAAGGCATGTTGATGAGCTTGTGCAACTCACTACAGAGCAATACATGGCATGGCAAGGCACCCAACAGTAAGAAGACATGTTTGTGAAGCTAAGTATGGCAATAGCAAGGTCATAGGGTGCATGGAACACTAGCAACAATCATGATAACAACTGAACTTAATGTTAACAGGCTGACAGCAACATTATCAAGCAACTTTGGACCAAGATATGAACAAGCTACAGCAAGCTATAAATGCAAAGACGGGCATGGATGGATAGAGCATGACATGTAGAACAAAACATGTTTACTGATCATCTCCAGATTATGCATAGAATGAATAGTAGCAACATGTTTATATAGCATCACGAAATAACAGAGTCAGCCTAGCGAAACGGTAACAGCAAGAACACTACTTAACAAGCTCGATTCACTCACCACAAGTCATTGCATAACAAGATAAGCATAGCATCATCAAGAAGACATGTTTATGTAACAAACCAAGGCAAGAACAAGTTCATAGCATGCAAGGACCAACTATAGCAACCTTGGCAAAATTGAATAACATGTAAACAATCTGCCAGGAAACATTTTGAAGCAAAAGTAGAGCACGAAACTGATATGCTAGACTACTCCATAATTGAAAACAGAGGCACGAATGAATAGACAATAACCAATTGTTCAAAACACCCTTACTGAAGTATCTCAAAATATGCATGGATCTCTCTGTAGCAACATGTTTACATGGCATCAAAATAACAGCAGAACAGGAACTAAAATCGGCAACATCACGATGCCTAGTTTGCATGCTTGTGCTAGTCACCACATTGATCACAAAAATACATGGTAAGCACCCCTGTAAATATGGCATAGCATAGTTCAAAACACATGAAGACATCAACCTCACAGGATGCACACATCAATCATAGCAAAAATTGACAAAAGAGCTCGTTCTGTTAACAGACAGCAGAAAACATCATGAAGCACTCTTACAACGATGATTCGTGCATCTAGATGACCTCAAATGAATATGATGCAATGGAATGAAATGATGTACTCGTTGAGGCAAACAATTTGACATATCACACGCACGAAACGGAGCTATGGATGCAGAGATATGGCAGGTCGAACATGGCATGAAAATAACAAAAACTCTGGGACTTAGCAGAAATTACCATGCGGATCTAGGGTTGACCGGGCATGCAGATCGAGGCAGGGGCGCGAGCTCGCCAGAGAGCTCGCCGGAGAGGGCGAGGGAGGGCGGATCCGGCCGGGAGGAGCTCGCCGGAGCTCGGGGAGGAGGCTGGAGAGGCGTAGCACTTGGCGGCGGGGCCGGAGCGATGAGCTCCCGCGGCGGCGACCGACGAGACCACAGCGGCGCTGGGGCAAGGGCGAGGCCGGGCGGCGGCCTGGACGCGGAGGCCGACGCGGGGGCGGCGCTGGAGGAGCGAGGGCGAGGCCGGCGGCGGTGCTCC
>NC_041393.1:205266096-205273340 GCF_002162155.2 Triticum dicoccoides
CGCGCGCGGACCCGGGCGGGCCTGCCCTGGGCCCCGCGGGCTGGACGGCGACGCAGTCGGCGGGTGCCACGTGGCAGCCTCCGGTTTGCTGAGGGCGGCGGCGCGGACACGATGGACATGTCCGGCCCGATTCGGACGTGTCCGGCGGCGGAGAGGAGCGGGGCTAGTGTTAGGGGGGATTTTCATCCGTGAATTTGGACGGGGAGGGCATATTTATAGGTAGAGGGAGCTAGGAGAGTCCAAATGAGGAGCGGTTTTCGGCCACGCGATCGTGATCGAACGACCGAGAGCATGGAGGGGAGTTAGATGGGTTTTGGGCCACTTTGGAAGGGGTGTTGGGCTGCAAAGAGAAGGGGGGTTTCGGGCTACGCGGTTAACCGTTGGAGTACCAAACGACCTCCAAATGGCACGAAACTTTACAGGCGGTCTATCAGTGCTCTACCAAGGCCACTTGGCAAGCCTCGGGCCATTCCGAGAAAGTTTAACACCCACTCACAACGAGAGACAAAAGGGGAACGCCGGAGGGCATAGGAGCGCCGGATTGCAAAACGGACAACGGGGAAAAAGCTCAGATGCATGAGACGAACACGTATGCAAAATGAAATGCACATGATGACATGACAAAATGCAACATCCAAGCAAATGACATGGCAACGACGGCGAATAACTGGTAGACACCTGGCGCATCGGATCCGGGGCGTTACAACACTCCTCCACTAACAAGAGATCTCGTCCCGAGATCTTAGGACCGAGACGGAAGGAAAAAGGGATGAGGTGAAACAAGAACTCAAGAGAAGAATCAAATAATCGAGAGCACTCGAGAAGAATAGAGGAACGACAAGAATGACGAGAATCGAAAGCTCATGGAATCAGATAGACTATGAAATCACTCCGGTTAGAACGAGATAAGAAGACGGATAAGACTGAAAGGATTTAGGCAGCACTCCGGCTGAAAATGGAAGGAAAAGAACATGAACTCGAGAGGATGGAATGATACTTGACGAAGAACAACACAAAACCTCTGGAAGAATTGAAAGAGAATTGAATGAAAAGAGCTTAGAAGGAAGGATTGCACAGAGTTGTTGAGAAAATCAACAACGAAAGAATAAGCTTGTTGTGGACTTATGGATAACATCTCAGGAATTATGAGGTGATAACCAGCCACAAACAGAAATGATTGGATAGCTTAGAAGAACGGAGAAATGCAAAACTCCTCTTCAAAAGAATACGGAGAATTAATTGCACTTTGAGATGCGAGAAGAAAAGCTACCAGAACTCCTTGAACAAGAATCTTGACGAACACTTGAGAGAATGAATTAAATCATGAAGACCACCATGAAGAACTCCGGTAACAAAAGGATGATGAGATAAAATTTAAGGATGAAAGAATAAGATGAGCCTTGCGGTGATTTAGATGGAGGTTCCGACGAGAAGGCCAAGGAAATTTGAACTCCGGAAAAGAAAAGATGAAAACAATTGGAACTAGAATTTATTCAACAGGAATAAACTCCGAATGAAGGAATTAATCACTTGGATGAAATAAGAATAAGATTTATTGTATGCCTATCCTTCATAAAATTAAATTGATGACAAACAATGGATTTTTGCATATTACTTATTCTCGTTGAAAAAGGATTAAGGGGGAACATAGCACAAGACTTGAGAAAGTCTTCATGAACCACCGGTAGGATTGGAAAGAAACGAATGGGTATATGATAATCAAGGAAAAAGAATCTTGAACGAACCACCATAAGAATTCGGAAATGACTGATGAAAGATAATGAATCACCGGGAAGAATTAGACGATTAAATATGCCTGAGGGGATTTAGAGAGACGAGAACTTAGAGATTGCGAATTGATTGAAGAATACTTGAAGGAAGCACCGGGTTAAGAACGATAGCTAGAATGATGGCCTCCGGTGAAAAGAAACGGGAAAAACAGCTTCTGACATACTCCGAATGGGTGAGAAAGGGAATATCTGACAAACGGGGTAATTTGCAAGGATAACATGAAGCTAGAACCACGAAACTTCGAGAGAACGGACAAGGTTTAAGAGGAACTCTTCTTCTTCGGTCTTCAAATGACGACGAGAAACACCACCAAAATAACTGAGATACTCCGGGAGAATGAAAAGCGAAGAGGTTGAGCTAGCAATGAAATGATTTGAAATCGATCTTGGAAAAGCATCTGACTGATGAAATTCATTCTTACGCCACACTTTGAAAAGAATTGAGAATAACTCCGGGGGAATTAGAAGAGTCAGGTAAGATCCTGGGAAAAGACCTGTGGGTTAGGGCCCACTGAAGAGAAAACACCGTTGGAAAGGATAATGTACAGATAGATGAAGCACTGGAACAATTGGAATATTTGAATGAGGTGAGAACCTCGAATTAATTGGAACACAGACGAATCTTCTGAGATGACTTGAGCACTCTGAAGGATAAACTGGCGAGATGCAAACAAGCAGGGGAAACACTTGAGCCGAGGAAAAGAATATTATCACTACCGAAAATTAGAATTGAATCCACCCAAAAAGATAAAGAGATGAAGAATGACGAACAAGACGAGAATTCACCGGTTGAAATGATTGAGGGAAGACTGAAGAGGGTCCACACGAATGAAAATGATGCTCGAAAGAGACTCAAACTCCGGGAAGAAAAGGGTGGGAGGGCGGGAAAAACAAAGGCAACTCGAGAGGGGGAACCAACGAATATCTTGAAGAGAAAACACCGGTTGAAATCATTGAGGAGAGAGAGAAAAAACTTCGCACGAGTAGGATGGATACTCGATTACGAACTCCGGTTTCGAGAAGAAGAAGGGGAGGGCGAGTGGGAAAATAAGACAACTAAGGATTGAACTTGGCAAAGATGAAGAGGCTCGTGTCAACTTTATGAGAAATGCACCGGATGAAAAGAGCTGAGAACCAACGAATGGAAAACCAACTGCGTGATCCTAAAGAAAAATTTGAATGGGAAGAGGAGTAATTCAAAACACCTACGTCAAGATTCCTTACCAGAGCGACGAAGGGGCTAAGGAGTAAAAAGAATTCCTACTCTCCGATATAACTAGACTACGAAAAACAGTTTTCTTCTAGACTCAACAACGGCCAGACTACACGATCAATCAAGGGGGCTCCTAAGGTCGGTCGAGGCTCTGATACCAACTTGTCACGCCCAATATGCAATCCTATCCAAAAGGAACTCGAAGGTCCCACCAAGGATAGACCCGCATATTGAAACGCTTTTGCAAGGTGGATATCATTACATCAACATTACATAATAGATGGGGATACATACATAAGGCATACAATGCCACACAAATACAACATCACAATACATCAGAGCATCATCCGACTACGGATGAAACACAAACATAAACTCAAACGACATCCACCCTGCTAGCCCAGGCTGCCGACCTGGAACCTATCCCCTGATCAAAGAAGAAGTAGAAGAAGAACTCAACACAATCAAGCATCGCTCTCGCGTCATGACCATCGCATAAACCTGTACCTGCAACTGTTGTTGTAGTAATCTGTGAGCCACGAGGACTCAGCAATCCCATTACCATGGGTATCAAGACTAGCAAAGCTTAAAGGGAAAGGAAGGGGTAAAGGTGGTGAGGCTGCAGCAGCGACTAAGCATATATGGTGGCTAACATACGCAAATAAGAGCGAGAAGAGAGCAAGCGGAACGGTCGTCAACTAGCAATGATCAAGAAGTGATCCTGAACTCCTACTTACGTCAATCATAACCCAGAAATCGTGTTCACTTCCCGGACTCCGCCGAGAAGAGACCATCATGGCTACACACGCGGTTGATGCGTTTTAAATCGGATCTGGTGTTAAGTTATCTACAACCGGACATTAACAAATTCCCATCTGCCTATAACCGCAGGCACGGCTTTCGAAAGATTATACCCTGCAGGGGTGTCCCAACTTAGCCCATGACAAGCTCTCGCGATCAACGAAGGATATACCTTCTCCCAGGAAGACCCGATCAAACTCGGAATCCCGGTTTACAAGACATTTCGACAATGGTAAAACAAGACCAGCAAAGCCGCCCGATGCGCCAACAATCCCGATAGGAGCTGCACATATCTCGTTCTCAGGGCAACACCGGATGAGACATCCTACGAGTAAAACCAGCCCTTGAGTTGCCCCGAGGTGGCCCCGCAGTCTACTCGGTTTGGACCAACACATAGACAAGCACTGGCCCGGGGGGCTAAAATAAAGATGACCCTCGGGTTGGCCGACCCAAGGGAAAGGTATAGGTGGTGGTGAGGCAAATGGTAAAACCAAGGTTGGGCCTTGCTGGAGGAGTTTTATTCAAAGCGAACTGTCAAGGGGGTCCCATAAATCACCCGACCGCGTAAGGAACGCAAAATCCGGGAACATAACACCGGTATGACGGAAACTAGGGCGGCAAGAGTGGAACAAAACACCAGGCAAAAGGCCAAGTCTTCCACCCTTTACCAAGTATATAGATGCATTAATAATATAAGAGATATTGTGATATCCCAACCAAAATCCTGTCCACCATGGAGCAATCTTCAACTTCACCTGCAACTAGCAACGCTATAAGAGGGCTGAGCAAAAGCGGTAACGTAGCCAAACAACGGTTTGCTTAGGAAAGGTGTCAAAGGTTAGAGGTTCATGGCAATATGGGATGGCTTGATAAACAGGTGATAGGTAGCGCAACAAAGCGATAGAACGAAGCAACTAGCATAGCAATGATAGTAGTGAGATCCAGGGTAGCGGTCATCTTGCCTAAAATCCCACAAGGAAGAAGAACGAGTCCATGAAGAAGACGAACGGATGAAGCCAAACCAAGCGTAGACGAACGAATCCTCACGATCGCAACGAAACAGGAACTATCGAAAAGAAGCACACAACATGGTAAACACACCACACATATACAAGACATGATGCTCAACCAAGCATGATGCATGACAAGGCTACCTGAAGCTACTCATGGCAAGAGATGATGCAAACAAGAGCAACACATCAAGGCAAGTTTAAATGAGGTCGGGAACAACATATAACATTTCCGGTAAGTCCTCATATGCAAATTTCAAAGTTGGTCCAGATCTGAATAAAACTTATGTTCAAGTTGTTAAACATCAAGTTAAGATGCACAAAGATGATCTACACGAGATTCTAGTCAAGTTACGTATAAAGTTCATTTAGTTCGGAGCTACGGCCTAGGAGATATGAGCAAAACAAGTTAAACATGGCATTGATGCAAAATGCATCCAAACATCAAGCAAACACCTCAAAACATGGATGCAACATGATAATATGTAGCTACATGCAATTCTAAGCAAGTTTCATATGGAGCACACTCAAAACGGAGCAACGGTTCAGCACACACACATGAAACAAGTTTAAAGGACAAGCTGTCCAAAACAGCAACTAGGCATATTGTAAGCATCAAAACTATATGCTACAGCACCCCAACATGAAAACAAAAGACATGGACATGATGTACAGGTAAAGCACAACAAAACATGAACACTGAGCTATCTCCAGAAATCACTAGAACATGCTCAAACACACATGGTAAGATTGCAAGTAATAACAATTTCAGACTTTGCAGAAAATAACATCACGATGCAATGTTTAGAGCTATCAAACAACATGTTACAGGAACTTATAATAGCAAACAAAGGCATGGCATGAATGTACTAATTGCATAGATCAAATGTCCCTTACTGACCATAAGCCAAAAAGGATCAGAAAATATGATGGCGCCCACATAAACATAGCAAGTTATAATACAGATTCATACATGGCAGAAACATAATTATGAAGGCATGTTGATGAGCTTGTGCAACTCACTACAGAGCAATACATGGCATGGCAAGGCACTCAACAGTAATAAGACATGTTTGTGAAGCTAAGCATGGCAATAGCAAGGTCATAGGGTGCATGGAACACTAGCAACAATCATGATAACAACTGAACTTAATGTTAACAGGCTGACAGCAACATTATCAAGCAACTTTGGAGCAAGATATGAACAAGCTACAGCAAGCTATAAATGCAACCAGGGGCATGGATGGATAGAGCATGACATGTAGAACAAAACATGTTTAGTGATCATCTCCAGATTATGCATAGAATGACTAGTAGCAACATGTTTATATAGCATCACGAAATAACAGATTCAGCCTAGCGAAATGGTAACAGCAAGAACGCTACTTAACAAGCTCGATTCACTCACCACAAGTCATTGTATGACAAGATAAGCATAGCATCATCAAGAAGACATGTTTATGTAACAAACCAAGGCAAGAACAAGTTCATAGCATGCAAGGACCAACTATAGCAACCTTGGCAAAATTGAATAACATGTAAACAATCTGCCAGGAAACATTTTGAAGCAAAAGTAGAGCACGAAACTGACATGCTAGACTACTCCATAATTGCAAACAGAGGCATGAATGGATAGACAATAACCAATTGTTCAAAACACCCTTACTGAAGTATCTGAAAATATGCATGGATCTCTCTGTAGCAACATGTTTACATGGCATCAAAATAACAGCAGAACAGGAACTAAAATCGGCAACATCACGATGCCTAGTTTGCATGCTTGTGCTAGTCACCACATTGATCACAAAAATACATGGTAAGCACCCCTGTAAAGATGGCATAGCATAGTTCAAAACACATGAAGACATCAACCTCACAGGATGCACACATCAATCATAGCAAAAATGACAAAAGAGCTCGTTCTGTTAACAGACAGCAGAAAACATCATGAAGCACTCTTACAACGATGATTTGGGCATCTATATGACCTCAAATGAATATGATGCAATGGAATGAAATGATGTACTCATTGAGACGAACAATTTGACATATTACACGCACAAAACGGAGCTATGGATGCAGAGATACGGCATGTCGAACATGGCATGAAAATAACAAAAACTCTGGGACTTGGCAGAAATTACCATGCGGATCTAGGGTTGACCGGGCACGCAGATCGAGGCAGGGGCGCGAGCTCGCCGGAGAGCTCGCCGGAGAGGGCGAGGGAGGGCGGATCCGGCCGGGAGGAGCTCGCCGGAGCTCGGGGAGGAGGCCGGAGAGGCGCAGCACTTGGCGGCGGGGCCGGAGCGACGAGCTCCCGTGGCGGCGGCCGACGAGGCCACGGCGGTGCTGGGGCAAGGGCGAGGCCGGGCGGCGGCCTGGACGCGGAGGCCGACGCGGGGGCGGCGCTGGAGGAGCGAGGGCGAGGCC
>NC_041393.1:205273622-205340308 GCF_002162155.2 Triticum dicoccoides
CGCGGCTGCCGGGAGGCGGCGCGGCGACGAGGCGGCGGCGGGGCGCGGACGGGCCGCGGGGGCTGGAGGCGCGGGGGCGCGCGCGGACCCTGGCGGGCCTGCCCTGGGCCCCGCGGGCTGGACGGCGGCGCGGCCGGCGGGTGCAACGTGGTAGCCTCCGGTTGCTGAGGGCGGCGGCGCGGACGCGATGGACATGTCCGGCCCGATCCAGACGTGTCCGGCGGCGGAGAGGAGCGGGGCTAGGGTTAGGGGGGATTTTCATCCGCGAATTTGGACGGGGAGGGCATATTTATAGGTAGAGGGAGCTAGGAGAGTCCAAATGAAGAGCGGTTTTCGGCCACGCGATCGTGATCGAACGACCGAGAGCATGGAGGGGAGTTAGATGGGTTTTGGGCCACTTTGGAAGGGGTGTTGGGCTGCAAAGAGAAGGGGGGTTTCGGGCTACGCGGTTAACCGTTGGAGTACCAAACGACGTCCAAATGGCATGAAACTTGACAGGCGGTCTACCGGTGCTCTACCAAGGCCACTTGGCAAGCCTCGGGCCATTCCGAGAAAGTTTAACACCCACTCACAAGGAGAGACAAAAGGGGGACGCCGGAGGGCATAGGAGCGCCGGATTGCAAAACGGACAACGGGGAAAAAGCTCAGATGCATGAGACGAACACGTATGCAAAATGAAATGCACATGATGACATGACAAAATGCAACACGCAAGCAAATGACATGGCAACGGCGACAAATAAATGGCAGACACCTGGCGCATCGGATCCGGGGCGTTACAGATCATGACGCGAGAGCGATGTTTGCTTGTTTCGGAGTTCTTCTTTTGCTTCTTCTTCGATCAGGGGATAGGTTCCAGGTCGGCAGCCTGGGCTAGCAGGGTGGATGTCGTTTGAGTTTCTGTTTGTGTTTCATCCGTAGTCGGATGATGATCTTATGTATTGTGATGTTGTATTGGTGTGGCATTGTATGCCTCTTGTATGTATCCCCATCTATTATGTAATGTTGATGTAATGATATCCACCTTGCAAAAGCGTTTCAATATGCGGGTCTATCCTTGGTGGGACCTTCGAGTTCCTTTTGGATAGGGTCGCATATTGGGCGTGACACCACCGCACCATTGAAAGTGGGTGATCCCGCTAACAAGGTGACGGATGCTAACTCCGACAAGGGGGAAGCTACTAGTGATAAAGTTCCTTTATCTAGTGGTTGAAGTGGAAATGACATCTTTGCCCATGTTGAACCTCCAATTACCTATGTAGGACCGGTTCCCTCCACTCATTTGAATCATGTTGGTCATCCTCCTAAGTTTGTGAAAAATGAGGATTTTGCCTCTTGGGTCTACCGTTTTAAACGTCATTTAAATCATACTTCTACTAATCTTTGGAGAATTATTGAGGAAGGTTTCTACCTGCATGACCCAAGCAACCTCACCCCTAGAGAAGTCGCGGATCATCAATTCAACGAGTCTGCTCTCTTCATTATCCAAGATGCAATTCCACCCGAAGATATTGCACATCTCCGACCTTTCGTCGTGACCAAGGAAGCATGGCAACATATTGTTTCCATTTACAAGGGAAGCGCAAGCATTCAACGCTCCAACTATGAAGTGGTGCAAGATGAAGCCGATGAGTTTGCGATGAATGAAGATGAAGAACCTCGTGAGCTCTACCGGAGATTAACCACTCTCGCGGTCTCACTCCGAGATCATGGGAGCAAGGATATGGATGACAATTGGATCAAGTGCAAGTTTCTCAAGGCCATGATGCCCTACCATAAGGCCATGTCATCCGTCATCCATCAAAGTTCGGACTTTCATACCTTGTCCTCAAGTGAAGTGTTGGATGAGTTTGTTGCTATGAGAATCTTGGACAAGACCGCTGACAATGCGGTGATGCACTCTCAATGGGTAAACAAGCCCAACCTTGCTTTGAAGATACAAAATATGCTTATCATGAGCACATGGCTCTCGCTTCAAGGAAATTTTGGAGCAAGAAGAACTCAAGGCCCAACTTCAACAAGAACAATTCAAGTGGCGCCAACGGCAAGCAATGTGTGAGGACATGCTATAATTGTGGCAATGTGAGCCACTTTTTTGCGGAGTGTCCTTATGAGAAGCGGGAAGACAATGGCATCCAAGTTGAAGCAAATCCTTGAAGACTACGCCACATCTATCAGGCTCAAAATCAATTTTCATAAATCCACAATCGTCCCTATCAACACCCCTGCCGACAAATGCAATGCCCTGGCAAATCTCTTTGGTTGCACCCAAGCTTATATGCCATTCACTTACCTGGGCCTACCCCTAGGGACCACACGTCCAACGGTCCTGGACTTGATGCCGTTTGTGTGCAAAGCAGAAAGAAAAATCACTGCTGCCATGTCTCTCATGTCTCATGCTGGAAGATTAGCGTTGATCAATTCACTCATTACCTCTCTGGCCATATATCCGATGGGCACTTTGCGTCTACCACAGAAAATTATTGCCCAGCTGGACAAAATTCGTAGGCATTGTCTCTGGTTAAAAAAGATAGCTTATGGTGATAAACACAACTCTCTTGCTGCTTGGCCCATGGTCTGCCGTCCCAAATCTAGCGGTGGCCTCGGTATTCTTGACTTGAGGGTTCAAAATGATGGCTTGCTTCTGAAATTCCTCCATAAATTCTTCAACAAACTGGACATTCCTTGGGTACATTTGATTTGGGATATGTACTACTCGGACTCAATACCGCATGCAGCTGAGATATGTGGCTCCTTTTGGTGGCGAGACCTCGTCCACCTCATGCCAATATACCGTGGTATCTCCCATGTTCAAGTCAACAATGGTAAATCTGCGCTATTTTGGAAAGATAGCTGGAATAATGATGTTTATGCTGACAAGTACCCTAGGGCATTCTCGTACGTCTATCATGAAGATCTTTTGGTCCGAGATTTTCTGACGACCGCCACCCTGCATGAAACCTCTCAGCTCCCCCTATCCGTGCAAGCCCATGATGAGCTAAAGCTTCTGCAGCTTGACATAGCGGAAATTTCCCTTGACGATCATCAGGATGTTTGGACCTACTGCTGGGGGGCCACTGTCTTCAAAAGTGCAGCATATTACAAATTTTTCTTTCGAGACATAGTGGCTCATGTGACATACCAGTGGCTTTGGCAGACTAAGTGCACCCCGAAGATCAAAGTGTTTGGTTCTCGATTGCCTGCTGTGTGGTCATCACGTTGAAGAAACGGTGGAGCACCTTTTCTTCCATTGCACCTTTAGCAAGGTCTGTTGGCAACGCCTGGACATCATGCGGGGGACGGCTGGCAACCGGCTGGATCTTATTAAACAAATAAAGACTCAGAGCCCGCGCAATATGATCATGGAAATCTTTCTGATTGCTGCTTGGAGTCTCTGGAAAGAGCGCAACAACAACTATTTTCGGCATGTGGTGCCTTCAGTCGACTCATGGTGGACTAGGTTCAAGATTGACTTTGGTAACCTTCAATATAGATTGCCAGAACACAAGAGACATGTTGTCTCTTCCATTTTGCAAACTCTAACCTAGGACTCTCATTAACTTTTAGGGCTTGTAGCTTAGTCATGTCTAACTTCCCCCACTCTGTAATTATCACCATGTAACCAAGTTTCTTTATACTTAATATACAAGCAGTAGGAGCCTTTCCTACTGTCCCAACCCTAAAAAAAAGACAATGGCGGCAAGCTTATCCGAAAAGACAAAGCCAAGTCCTTCCCCAACAAGAACAACTTCACCAAGAAGACTCCTCCAAAGGGGTTGGTGGCACAAGAAGAGTACATTGAGGATGGTGATGATGATGAAGACGGTGAGACGGTTCGAATGGCCTCGGTTGCCATTGCCACAACCCCACGGGTGTCTCTCTTCGACTCACCCAACGATAACATCACCGCCAAGTGCCTCATGGCCAAAGCCACCAACAAGGTAACCCCCAACATCAAAACTACCATCACTACTAATCCTTCTTTGATAGATTGCATTGTTGAAAGTGAGGGGTCTAGTGAGGAAGTAAATGAATTTGAGTCTTTTATGAGTAAGCTCAAGGGTAAATCCAAGAAGCACTTTGTTGCTCTTTCTGGAACAACTTGGTGAAGCCAATGACATGATCGAGGCTCACGAAGAAACCATCTCTAAGATGGAAGGACATAGTCGTGACTATGCCGATGAGATATCAGATCTCTCTAATGCGCTTGAGGAAGAGCGTGGTCATCGTTTGGCTCTTGAGGAGACACACAACGATGATCATGCTAAATTAAAGAAATATCTTGATCATGCTCTTGTTGTATCTCATGTGCTCAATTCCGAGAAGGATAAACTTGGAGTTGACCATGCTAGACTCGAGGAGGAGTTTGATATACTTGACAAGGCTCACAAGGCCTTGAAGGGTGCTCATGCTAGCCTCAGGGAGTCTCATGATCAACTCCAAGTGAAGGTAACCAAGGAGAAAGCCACATTTCCTCATATGGTCTTAATTGATAATGCAAATGCTACTAACCCGTGTTGTGAGCATGTGCATCTTGTGGAGGATAATGTGAAGTTGAAGGAGCAACTTGAGAAAGGCCTTGTGTCTTGCATACAAGGTGAGAAGAACCTCAACGATCTTTTGAGCAATCAAAAGGAACTTGTGGGCAAGGAGGGAATTGGGTTTGCACCCAAGTCCAAGAACAAGAAGAAGAATGACAAGGCCAAACAACCTCTTCCTCTCAAGCAAACTTTTGTGAAGGAGGGAGAGGGTGCTTCTGAGGAGAATAAGAACAATGTGAAGGGTGGTGTTGTCAAGAAGGGCATCGCCACTCCTTCCAACAAAGTCGGCGACTTTAACCCTTCTTATGTGTTATGTCGTGCTAGTGATGGGCATGTTTATGCCAAATTTGTTGGTTCTCCTTATGAGTACATTGGATGGTCTATTTGGATTCCTAAGACCCTTGTTACTAACATCAAAGGACCCATTACAAAATGGGCACCTAAAACCAAGCATTGATCTCTTGTAGGTGTTTGCTTCCGGTGGGGGATCATGGTTGCTCGATAGTGGAGCCACAAATCATATGACCGGAAGCAAGGTCTTGGCGGTGGACGTTCACAAGGTCTCATCTATGCCCACCAATGTTGAGTGGGGTGATGCCTCATCCTCTAAGGTATTGGGGCTTGGCAAGGTTGTCATTTCTCATGATCTCACGATCGAGAAAGTCATGCTTGTTGAGTCCCTTGCATACTACTTACTTTCTGTTTGTCAACTTGCACTCATGGGCTTTGCCACTTTCTTTGATATTGATACCATGGCCCTCTTGTGGAGCAAGACACTTAAAGTAGCCTTTGGGCATGTCGAGAATGGTCTATATGTGATTAACTTTTCGGAGCGACCCACTAATACAGCGACATGCCTAATGGCTAAAGTTGACGTGGGATGGCTTTGGCATCGCTGTTTAGCTCACGTCAATATGAGATCTTTGCAAAGTCTTCTCAAGGGGGACCATGTCCGTGGACTAACAAATGTTAGTTTTGCCAAAGATTGTGCTTGCAGTGCTTGTATCGAAGGAAAGCTACATGAGAAGGCTCACCCTCCCATGACTATCATCTATTCGAAGAGGCCCTTGGATCTCCTTCACATGGGTCTCTTTGGGCCTCCAACCTTTGATAGTCTTGAGGGTAGAAAGTATTGCTTGCTGATTGTGGATGATTATTCAAGATACACTTGGGTATATTTCTTCAAGATGAAGAATGAGACCCAACAAACTGTCATCAACTTTGCAAATGAAGCTCAGTGTCAACACAATACAAAGATCTTGACGATAAGAAGTGACAACAGCACCGAGTTTAAGAACTACACCTTGGATGAGTTTCATAGTGATGAGGGGATCAAGCATCAATATTCCACACCTTACACCCCTCAACAAAATGGTGTAGCGGAGAGGAAGAACCGGATGTTGATGTATGCGGCAAGGACCATGATGGCGGAGTTCAAGTCTCCATACAACTTTTGGGCCGAAGCCATCAACACTGCTTGTCATGCATCCAATCGGCTCTATCTCCACAAAGGCTTGAACAAGACTCCATATGAGATACTCACGGCTAACAAGCCCAACCTCAAGTACTTCTGGGTGTTCGGGTGTAAGTGTTTCATTCTCAAGAAAGGTGTTCGTTTGTCTAAATTTGAGGCTAGAGCTCATGAGGGCATATTTGTTGGTTATGCTACAAACTCTCATGCTTACCGTGTCCTCAACAAGTCCACCGGACTCATTGAGGAGATGTGTAATGTGGAGTTTGATGAGAATAACGGCTCCCAAGTGGAGCAAAGTGGTACTTGTGATGTAGGTGATGAAATTCCTCCCCAAGCCATAAGAAGAATGGGTGTTGGTAATATCCTACCCATTGAGGAACCCCTTGTGGCCTAAGGAGAAGGACAATGTTCCACTCAAGTGGAACCATCACCAACCCAAGACCCACACGCTTCCAAAGAACAAAGTGAAGGCCCTCAACCAAATGAACAAGATCAAGGGCAAGTTCAACCTCAAGATGGTGGTGAACCACCAAGTGATGCCCAAGGTCAAGTTCTCACCACCGAGCAAGTTCAATATTAAGAACAAACTCAAGATGATGCTCAAGATGATCAAGTTACCGCTCCTCAACTCTCTCCTGAGGAGGAATTGGAGAGTCGTGCCGCCAAGATTGCATCCAAGCTCACTACCAAAGATCATCTCATGACAAATGTGCTTGGAAGCTTAAGAAAGGGGGTAAGCACTTGTAGACAATTAGCAAACTATTGTGAACATCACGCGTTTGTTTCTTGTGTCGAACCCCAAAAGGTCTATGAGGCGCTCGAGGATCCGGATTGTCTAAATTCCATGCATGAAGAACTCAACAACTTCGAGCACAACAAGGTGTGGAGATTGGTGCCAAGGCCAACGGGGAACCATAATGTCATTGGAACCAGGTGGATATTCAAGAACAAGCAAGATGCTCATGGGATTATCGTTTGCAACAAGGCTCATTTGGTAGCACAAGGCTACTCCCAAGTTGAGGGTATCGACTACGGTGAAACCTTTGCTCCCATTGCTCGCCTTGAATCTATTCATTTGTTGATTGCTTATGCTTCTCATCATAACTTCAAATTACAACAAATGGATGTGAAGAGTGCTTTTCTTAATGGTCCTATCAATGAGTTGGTGTATGTCAAATAACCCCCGGGGTTTGAGGATCCCGAGTTCCCCAATCATGTGTACCAACTCGATAAGGCACTCTATGGCCTTAAACAAGCCCCACGTGCGTGGTATGAGCACCTTACTGAGTTGTTGCAAGATCGTGGGTTCGAAATTGGGAAAATTGACCCTACTCTTTTTACTAAGAAGGTCAAAGGGGAGTTGTTTGTATGCCAACTATATGTTGATGATATTATCTTTGGTTCCCCTAACAAAGCTTTCAGTGAGGGATTTGCCGCTCTCATGACCTCGAAGTTCAAGATGTCCATGATGGGAGAGTTGAAGTTCTTTCTCGGATTCAAAATCAAGCAAAGAAGAGAATGAACCTTCATCAACCAAGCCAAATACACTCAAGACATGCTCAAGAGATTCAAGCTAAGTGATGTCAAGTCGGCCTCCACTCCAATACCCGTCAAATGCTAACTTGACATAGATCCCAATGGTAAAGCGGTGGATCAAAAGGTATATCACTCCATGATTGGCTCCTTGCTTTAGCTTTGTGCATCTAGACTGGATATCATGTTGAGTGTGGGAATTTGTGCACGGTTTCAAGCCGCACCTAAGGAAATACACTATGTGGCGGTCAAGCGAATCTTTCGATATTTGGCTCACACCCCAAACTTTGGCCTATGGTACCCAGAGGAGCTAACTTCAACCTTGTGGGGGCTATTTGGACTCGGATTGGGCGGGAGACAAAGTGGATAGGAAGTCAACTTCCAGAGGGAGCCAATTTCTTGGTTGCTCTTTGGTGAGTAGGTCTTCTAAGAAGCAAAGTTGTGTATCTCTCTCGTCCACCGAAGCGGAGTATGTGGCCACTGATAGTTGTTGTGCTCAACTTCTTTGGATGAGGCAAACTTTAAAGATTAGGGTGGCATTTGTGACAAAGTGCCTCTTTGGTGTGACAATGAAAGTGCCATCAAGATCTCTCTCAACCCGGTGCAACACTTCAAGACGAAGCATATTGAGATTCGGTATCACTTTATCCGGGGTCATATTAGGCTAGGGGAGATCAAGCTCAACTATGTCAACACTCATGATAACCTTGCAGATATCTTCATGAAGCCCTTGGATGAAGCAAGATTTCACGAGTTAAGGAATGAGCTAAATATCATTGATTCGAGCAATGTGGCTTGAACCCTTGCACACCCCACCATACTCATCTTGTTGTCTTGTTTAGGTGTAGGCATGGCCATAGGGGGGGTGTTGTTCTCTCAATGAACTCTCCCTCCCCCCATTATGCATAAATTGATCAACTCTTTCACATTAGTCATTTTTTATGGTGCGTGTGCATCAAAGACGAGTTTTGGTCATGGGCCCAAGGATAATTCTTCGCAGTGCCATACCAATTGACTCAAACATAGGTGGCTTCGGCCACCGCCCTCTCTTTGGAGAGGTTGTGTTTCGTGTTTGGTCCTTGTTGTCTTTTGCCTTCCCTTTGAGCTGCGTTTGTGTTTGAGTTGCCTCATGTGTGTGCTATTTTGTGTGTCCGGTTGCTTGAAGGTTGCATTGCAAAGGCCGTGTTTTTCTGTTTTTATCGAAACTTGCACTTTCTTGGGTTTACGGTACTACCGTGGCAAGCCACGGTACTACCGCAGGAGATGGGTTGCCTTGTGCGTGCACAGCTGCATCCCAGGCATAGTACTACCGCTTCCATCGCGGCAGTAATTTTTTACTGCCGCTGGAAGAGCGATACTACCGCCCTGTGTGCGATACTTCCGCCCGGGCGGTATTACCGCGATAACCCATGGTACTACCGCGCAGTCGCGAGTGCGTGGGGGTTAAGAGCGGGCAGGGGAGTTCCAACTCCCCCATACCCATCCATCTCTTTTCCCACCTCGTATCTCTCTCCTACCCAAGAACGGCGTCGGAGGACCTCGCCGGATCTCCGTCTCCGGCCGCTCTCCTTGCATTCCGACTGATGGGATCGTTCCCCACCTCACCCTCTCACCATGGACCCCGGTATCTCCCCTAGTCCCTCTCTTTTTGCTTCGTTTTGTGCTTCTAGGTCTTGGGGAGATGCATGTGTAGTTCGTGTGATTTTCGGCTAAATCTTTGCATGAGGAGATTGTAGGAGAGTGCTAGTGCAGTAGATATGCTATCTGGTGTGATGCAACAATGTAGTTTTGATCAACGGTAGTACCGATCTACTTTTGCGGATGTTTCTAAATCCATAGATGAGGTTCTTGCACGATTTGAATCTGTGCAGTACTACCACTCCTCCTGGAGCGGTACTACCGCTCGTTCGCCCAAGAACCGCCCCCATGCGGTACTACCGCTCCTTTGGAGCGGTACTACCGCCTGGGGCGCGGAAGTAAAATTTTACTTCCGCTCTAGGCACAGTACTACCGTGACACCCCGACACAGTACTACCGCGGCTAGAGCGGTTGTAAACTTTTACATCCGCACCCTGGTCCGGTACTACCGTGGAGTTAAAAAATTACGTTGTTTTATCCTCCCAATCTCATTTCTACATGTTTCATTTGGTTTTGGCCCTAGTCTTTGCAATAATCTTTCTCGCTTGTCTCGTGTGTTCGTGGTGTGTGTCATAGGTGGTGGCTCCGGTTCCAATGTCCGACGCTCAAATCCCAGCCGTGACACAAGCTCCAAGCAGCTTCGCAACCAAGAAGCTCCAGAGGGGTCCAATACCCCACAACACCACGTCAAGACCACTGCTAGCAAATTCAAGGAGCCAAATGTTGACATGGATGAGATGCCTCTAGCGGGGTTTATCACTCGAAGGAGGCTCAACCCCTATGTGAAGCCTTGTGAGAATGTCAGAGGGAATGATTTGTTCTGGACCAAGCAGCAAAATCTCATCTTCCTCGATGTGATCAAGTCCAAGCAGAACATCTATGTTCCAGTTCAGCGGATTGATATGAATCATCTGAAGAAGGACCAGGCATACTTTGGTGAGACATTGGACTTGGTGGAGCAGTTTGGCATTGAAGAGTTTATCACGTTCCACATGGACTTTGACCCGGAGATCGTGGCTCAGTTCTTTGCTTCCGTCCACTTCCACACGGATGAGGAGCGGACTATGACTTGGATGACCAATGGGAAGAGGATGACTGCTAAGTGGAAGGAATTCATGGAGATGTTGCATGTTCGTGATGAGGGGCTCAATGTGCCCATTGGTATCCGCCCTCATAGCAACCTAGAGTCCACCAACAAGAACAAGCTTCAACCCTACCTTGTAGAAAAGAAGTTAGCAAATGACAAGACGTCTTGGGTGCTCAACCCTTTCCTTGACGTCATGCACCGGATCTTCCGCAACACTCTCTTTCCGTGCATTGGTGCTAAGGACAAGGTGCATGCTTATCTCGCGGATATGATGCTTCTTTGTGAGGAGGCGTGTCGTCAAGTTCCTCAACCACTTGATGTTTCTCATATCATGTGGGTTGAGCCCCGGTTTGCGGTCTTCAATCGCAAAGTTCCCATCTATGGACCATACGTGCACCTCTTGATCTCGAAGACTTGGGAGAAGCTCTTTCCAGATGAAGAGTTTCATGCTCCAAACTGGGTTCGCCATGAGCCTATCAAGCTGCGTCAGAAGAACAAGTGGGCTAATACCACTACCCTGGCTGAGGTTGAGGCTGCTAGGATGGAGGTTGATGAGGACAAGTTTGAGGAGGAGGAGGATGAGGACAGCTCTGCGGGGTACGCTCCTCCCTCTTCTGAGCCCTCGTGGGCTAAGAGGCTAAAGGCGCCAAGATGAAGACTCTATTCTGCATGCAGGCCAAGGGGCAGTACAAGATCCATGTTGCTCAGAAGGAGAGTCGCCAGCACGACAAGAGGATCTTGAGGACATTCGGAGAGCACGTGTCGAGCGGGTCAGCGAAGAACATCACTCCTGAGGCTGACTGGATGGCCAAGCTGGGCTATCAGTGGACTAAGTCTGAGAGGAGTCCATTCCCGCTGCCGAGACCGATGAGGAGATTGTTGGGTGATCACTGTAGAGGGAGCTACCACCTGTGTCATAGGTGTCCTTTCTGCCTTTTTGGTGTCTCGATTCCAAAGGGGGAGAGAGTGTAGGATTTGCGAGTCATTTCTCTTTGTTTTCGTTTTGTTGGAACTTCGTTCGTTGCTTTGGTTGGTTTGCGGTTGTGTTCGTGTGAGTCCAGGGGACTATCATATGGTGTAAGACATATGTCCTCAGCTTATCTTATTGTCTTATCTTATTGTCTAGTATGTTTAGTAGATTGTGAGCTTATACTATCTTGTGCCCTTTACTTCTTGCTCATTACTTTACCTTGCCTCCATGCTTAGTGTCATTCATTTTGTTGCAAGGATTGCCTTGTTTATAAAATATAGGGGGAGTGTTGATCCTAGTATGTGTGCCATGCAGTCCAAAGCACTTTTCTAAGAGTGCACACATCTAGGGGGAGCATGCCTATATTTTATAAATGTTGGGTTTGCTTATGTTATTTTTATATCCCTATGTGCAAATCCCGTATTGTCATCAATCTACCAAAAAGGGGAGATTGTAAGGGCATATTTCTCCCTAAGTGGTTTTGGTGATTGATGACAATGCATTTGCGGACTAATCGTGTGAATTGAGCATTTCAGATATCTCATGTCTATGCACAAGACGATTCGGTGCCCCTCGGAATCTATCGAAGACGGTGTTTCTCTATGTTTCTTTTCGGTGGATTTGAGTCACAGGAAAGCTGTACTATTAAGAGGGGGTCCGCTTCGGAAAGGTTAGGGTGGAATCAACAGGTACACATATGTTTCTTTGCACCACCTTTCTTTCGCTTCATTGGAGCACCGGTTGTTTCCCTTGTCATTGCAAAGATGAAGGCCTCCAAGTGCTACTGTTCGGTGGCGTGCGGTAGTACTGCTCAAGGGAGCAGTAGTGCCGCAGCGTCCCACAGTAGTACCGCCCATGGCAGCGGTAGTATTGCTCCTAGCACGCGGTAGTACTGTGGCCTCCAGCCCATAACGGTGGCATGCGCGGAAGTAGGGGCGGAAGTAAAAAATTTTACTTTCGCACCCTATGCGGTAGTACCGCTCCCTGTGAGTGGTAGTACCATGCCGGATTTTTGCACAGACCGAAACTCAGTGGAAGTAGCCACAGATGTAATTTAATTAGTCCGCGTCTTCCCAACCTAGTCGAGCCCTGCCTTGCGGTAGTACTGCAAGGACGCGCGGCAGTACCGCTCCGGCGGTTCTACCGCTCGTTGCTTTAACGCAACAGGGCCTCGCCTGGCCCCTGCCGCGCGAGCAGTAGTACCGCACTGCCTAGTGGTAGTACCGCATGCCTGTGCGGTAGTACCGTGAGTATGTGCGGTAGTACCACATGTCGCGGGTTAAGTAAGTGGGTAACGGTTGGATCTTTCCTCTCACTATATAAGGGGGTCTTCTTCCCAAGTTGACCACCTCTTCCCTCTCCAAGCTCCATTGTTGCTCAAAGCTCCATTTTCGCCCAATCTCTCTCCCTAGCCAATCAAACTTGTTGATTTTCTAGGGATTGGTTGAGAAGGCCCCGATCTGCACTTCCACCAAGAGAAATTTGATTCCCCCCACTAATCCCTTGCAGATCTTGTTACTCTTGGGTGTTTGAGCACCCTAGACGGTGAGGTCACCACAGAGCCATATTCCATTGTGGTGAAGCTTCGTGGTGTCGTTAGGAGCCTCCAATTAAGTTCTGGAGATTGCCCCAACTTTGTTTGTAAAGGTCCGGTCGCCGCCTCCAAGGGCACCAATAGTGGAATCACGACATTTCGCATTGTGTGAGGGCGTGAGGAGAATATGGTGGCCCTAGTGGCTTCTTGGGGAGCATTGTGCCTCCACACCGCTCCAACAGAGACGTACTTCCTCTCAAAGGGAAAGAACTTCGGTAACACACCCTTGTCTCCACCGGCTCCACTCTTGGTTATCTCTCACCTTTACTTGTGCAAGCTTATATTGTGTTGTATCCCTTGCTTGCTTGTGTGCTTGTTGTTGTTGCATCATATAGGTTACTCACCTAGTTGCATATCTAGACAACCTACTTTGATGCAAAGTTTAATTTGGTAAAAAAAGCTAAAAATTGTTAGTTGCCTATTCACCCCCCCCCCCTAGTCAACTATATCGATCCTTCCACCGTTGACTCGTTTGTAATCGAGCTTATGTATTCGAGCCCTCGAGGCCCCTGGCTTGTAATATAAAGCATGTATTATTTTAATTTGTGTCTAGAGTTGTGTTGTGATATCTTCCCGTGAGTCCCTGATCTTGATCATACACATTTGCGTGTATGATTAGTGTACAATTGAATCGGGGGCATCATAGAGGAGAGGGATCGACAGAGATAGAGAGCTGCGTCGGGCCTTCAAATCCAGATAAATGAGGGGGGTCGGGGAGGGATTTCGGTCTAGCTAGGGTACTAGTTCACTGGAATTCGGAAGTGAAATCCAATATCAATTCTGTGACAGCCAAACAAGTTGGTTTTGGATTTCGGTAATGAAATCCACAAAATCCGGCCCAAATGACAGGAGCCAAATGGGCTATTAATTATTTTCAAACTTGAGCAAATTAGTTGAAGTTGGACAAGGAAGACAACGTAATGAGTTATGGTTGTGTATATTTGCATAGAACTTATATTGTTATGGATCCTCCAATATGTGGTGTTTGCTTAGGATCTTTTGCTAGCCAAAAAATGGTACTAAGTAGAGATACAACTTGTGCATCCAAAAACCCTTAAACCCAGTTCCTTGCCATGAGTGTCCACCATACCTACCTATGGATTGAATAAGATCCTTCAAGTAAGTTGTCATCGATTCATAAAGCAATAAAAATTGCTCCTAAATATGTTTGATCTTTTATTGTAAGGGGAAATAAGCGTTGTACAAACTTGTGATGGCAAAGTAATAAAAGAGACGGACTGCATAATAAAGGTTGCTATCATAAGGGGCAATATAACATGACGTTCCTTTGCATTAAGAGATTGTGCATCCAAAAGTTAAAAGTGCATGACAACCTCTGCTTCCCTCTACGAAGGGCCTATCTTTTACTTTTCATTATTTACTTTTATACAAGAGTCAATAGTATGCATTCTTGTTTCAACCTCAATTATTCTCTATTTGGCAAGCATCATGTGGTGGGGAAAGATCTAGGCACATATGACCAGTCAAATATATTTGGTCATGATTATTATTGCTGACAATTATCTCTATGATAAATGAGTTGGGAGGCGAAACATTAAGCCCCTATCTTTCTCTGTGTTCGATGGATGTCATTTGTTCTAAAAACATGCTTTGAGTACTAGCAATCACATAAGACTATATGATGATTGAGTATGTGGAGCTCTTACTTAGACTTTGTTGAATAAGTTAAATTGCAATTGCTTGGTGACTGAGAACATATGTTGTTAAGTTTCAAGAGAAGGCATTGTTTGAACCGTAATATGTGAATTGATTGCTACTTTATCATGATGAGTTTTATGAGAAAGAGTTGATGTCATGATGCTAGGAAAAGTGATTGAAATTATCATTGATCAAACTTATGCACCATGCTAGCATTCACACTTCATAAATTATTTCTTTTATCATTTACCTACTCGAGGACGAGTAGGAATTAAGCTCGGGGATGCTGATTCGTCTCCAATGTCCCTATAATGTATGAAGTATTCATGCCATGTTTACAATAATTTTATATGGTTTTGGTACGATTTGAATGGAACTAACCTGGACTAACATTGTTTTCAGCATAACTACTGTGGTGTTGTTTTTTGTGCAAAAATAAAAGTTCTCGGAATTGGACGAAACTTTTTGATGTTTTTTTGGAAGAAAACGAGCAAAGAACCACCAAAGGGGGGGGGACTCGGCTGCCCACAAGGCACCAAGGTGCGCCACCCCCCTGGCATGCCTTGGTGGGTAGTGGCCCCCCTGATGCCCATCTTCATGTGAAACCGGCGCCAAAAAATCATATATATTCAGAAGCCCCCGAAAGTTAACCTAGATCAGAAGTTCCGCCGCCGCAAGCCTCTATAGCCACGAAAAACCAATCTAGACCCTGTTCGGGCACCCTGTCGGAGGGGAAATCATCACCGGAGGCCATCTTCATCATCCAGGCGGCCACCATGATGAGGAGGGAGTAGTCCACCCTCGGGACTGAGGGTTTATACCAGTAGCTATGTGTTTAATCTCTCACTCTCATGTTCTTGGTTTGGCACCACCTTGATGTATTGTGAGTTTTGTTAATATAGTTGGATCACATGGTGTTTTCCCCTCTCTTTCTTGTTGTGATGAATTGAGTTTTCCATTTGCGATTTCGTTATTATCGGATTGGATACTTTTATGGATTTGAGAGCACTTAATGTACGTCTTGCTATGAATACACGTGGTGACAATGGGTTGTCATATTGATTCACTTGATATATGTTTTGTCGCTCACCTCGCGGATTCCCGAGGTGACATCGGGGTACTCTATGCATAGGGGTTGATGCACATTTTCGTCCTTGTTTCTCTGGTAGAAATCTTGGGGCACCCTTTGAGATTTTTTGTTGGATTGAGTATTATGAATCTAAAAATGTTTGATGCATATCATATAATCAACTCACGGATACTCGCGGTGACATTGGAGTATCTAGGTGACACTAGAGTTGGTTGATGTGTATCATATGGTGTTATTTTAGTACAAACTCTTGGATAGATCGATCGGAAAGTGTAACTTGGTGTTATTTTAGTACGAACTCTTGGATAGATCGATCGGAAAGGATAACGTTGAGGTGGTTTCGTACCCTACAAACAATTTATTCTCATGTTCTCCGCTAGATAAGAACTTTGGAGTGATTCTTCATCGCATGTTGAGGGATGGTTATATGATCCAATTATATTAGCATTGTTGAGACATTGCACTAGCGAAAGTACGGACCGTAGGCCTCATTTTCAAGCATTGCAATACCGTTTGTGCTCACTTTTGTTACTTGCTACCTTGCTGTTTTTTATTGTTACTATTACAAAAAAAATCAATATCTACTATCATTTCTACACTTGTGTCGCCATCTCTTCGCCGAACTAGTGCACTTATGCAATTTTCCATTATATTGGGTGTGTTGGGGACACAAAAGACTTTTTGTTATTTGATTGCAGGGTTGTATGAGAGAGACCATCTTCATCCTACACCTCCCACATATTGATAAACCTTAGGTCATCCACTTGAGGGAAAATTGCTACTGCCCTACAAAACTCTGCGCTTAGAGGCCCAACACGATTCTACAAGGATAAAGTTGCGTAGTAGACATTAGGCACCATACTCTTTCACTTGGGGAAATATTCACCGAGCCTATCGTATTTGCGCTCCTCTCAACTCTACTCCTTACCTTTGCACTTGCATGTTCACTTTCCGTTGCCTATTACTCTAGATATGCATGTGTAGGGTGTTCTTTAGATTACTAGAAGAGTCCATTCTTGAGCTTAGTAGTTTATTCACCCCCTCCTCTAGACATACTTATCGATCCTACAAGTGGTATCAGAGTTTTGGTCTATTTTGCAAGGTCCTCCATTAGTGAGTCCTTGAAAAGTTGACTTTTTATTTTGGCTTAACCGCCTAGGAGAGTATGACATCTAGTGGGGAAATTATCATTGTAGAGGTCCTTACTTTGATGGTGCTAACTTCTATATCTGCAAGCATAAAATGAGAATGCACATTCTTGGTCAAAATCTCGCTGTTTAGGCATCATTCATGTTGATTTGCAAGGTGATTTCTTCCACCGGTGTGAACCGGATCGTGATGCTACCGCCGAAGAACTAAAGATGTTGCAACACAATGCTCAAGCATGTGATATCCTCTTTAATGATTTGTTCCCTGAAAAATTCAGCAAGATTAGTCGTCCTGAGAGCGCTAAAGAGATTTGGGACACTTCGTTGGAAATGTATGAAGGAACCGAGTTCATGAAGGAATCTAAGCTTCTGTTTCAGGTGCAGTCTTAGCCCCATTTCTGCAATACTGACATCACGACCATCTTAGGCAGTGTTGAGACCGGGGCAGAGAAGGTATGGGCGGCGGCGGAGGAAGGAGGGGAGTTGGAGGCTGGCAGCTGAAGCTCCACAGACGACAGGTACGACAGGCAGGGCCTCTTTGAAGGGTGCTCTGGGTTGAGCAGTCGCGACAACTAGGGGTGGGGAGGAGAGGGGATTGTCGGTGAAGTCCAAGCCACGAGGACTCCAGTCCCGTCTTGACGTAGGTGTCAGGGGCTAGAGTAGCCCGCCTCCGGTGAGGTCGGGAGGGTGTTGGATCGGAGGGGAGGAGGGCCTCGGCTCCCATCCTCTGACTAGGCCATGCAGCTTAATCTTGACGATGCACGCTCATGTTTATGTTGTGTGTAGTTGGCACAAGGAGTTTGCATTGATGATCAGAATGATGTCTTTTTTTTCGAGAGTACGCCAATGGTGTACCATATTTTTATAGAAGGGAGCAACACAATTACAAGAGACTAGACACGGGTGTGAACAGCCGGCTAGCAACACCAACACCACACAAAGCTATCTAGACTACTCTCTCACGAATGGCTCTAATCTTCCAACTCCCGCGGTCTTCCAATCCTTCATCTCCACCATGATTTGGTCTACAAGAAGTGGAGGTATTCTTTGCTGCCCGATGCGACCAAACAAACGCGCATTACGTTGTTTCCAAATCGACCAAGCTGTGGCTATAACCAGCGTGTCAAATCCTCTCCTATGCTTCGCAATAACGCTCTTTCTAGCCAGAAGCCACCATTCGATAAAGGTAGCATTTTGACCCGGGTAGGGTACGTCAACTCCAACCTTTGCAAAGTAGAGGTGCCAAACTTCCTTTGCATAGCTACATTGCACCATAATGTGATCAACGGTGTCTTCTTCGTGTAGACATAGAAAGCAGGCAGTTGTGTCATCCTACAACCCATGCCTCGCCCTCCTATCCGATGTCCACAACCTATATTGAGTTGCTAACCAAGCGAAGATTTTGCATTTGAGGATGGCCCCGCTCCTCCAGATGCACTCATATGTCGACGATCTGATAAGGCCAAGGCAAAGCCTTTGATACACCGATCTGGTCGTGTACGAGCCAGAGCTGTCACACGGTCAAGCGAACACATCCGGCTCAAGGTGTTCCCTTTGCACGCCAGCAATGGCCGCCCGAAGATGCATGAGCTGAATCAGAGCTATGAATGGTAGCTCGCCGATAATATCCTGCTCCCATTGGCCATTAATCAAAGCATGGCACACTATTCTCATGTTCTGCACTCTTGTCGGAACCAAGGACAAAATTGTCGGTGCAATGTCAACCACCGTTGCGCCATTGATCCATCTGTCTTTCCAGAATAGGACTCGCTCCCCATTGCCAACTGTGATGTGTACAAGCTATTGAACACCTCTCGAGCCTCAACATCAATCAAAAACGGGATGCCCTGCCACGGCCTATCCGGATCTGTCCTCCTCAGCCACTCCCACCTCACTCTAAGAGCAAGAGCCTGCAGTTTGAGGTTTTCGATTCCAAGTCCACCATAACACGTAGGGCGACAGATCGTGTTCCAAGCGACAAGGCACTGCCCACCATTCACTTTATCATTTCCTGCCCAAAAGAAGGATCTCATCCATGCATCAATCTCCTCAAAGACCCAATCTGGCGCGTTGAGGACCATAAGCTGATGTATCGGTCTCGCCGCAACCACCGACTTCACAAGTACCAATCGGCTCGGCCTTTGAATGAGCCCTCTTTGCCAAGCAGGTATGAACTTCCGTGCTTGATCGATTAAGGGCTGCCAATCCCCTCGCGTGAGCTGCTTGACTGCCAGTGGTATGCCCAGATACTTTCAAGGAAAGCTGCCCAATGCACATTGCAAGGTGCCCCGCACGCGATGCTGATCTTCCTCATTACCTCTAATCACAATCGCCATCGACTTGTTATAGTTCACCACCAGTCCTGAAGCCGTGCCAAATCAGAATGATGTCTTAAAACCGATTTCGTTCAGCGTTGATATCGGACTTTGTTTGGCATTACCGAATATCAATGCGAGGCAAAGACTCCAGAAAAAAAAAACTGATGGGAAGGTTAAGGAAACAAAAATCAACAATCCTCACAATAGACTTCGATAAGGTGTGCAGTTCTTTTTTTTTTGAAGGTGTGCAGTTTGTTTGACATCATGTGGCAGACTTTTCCGGGGTGATTTAGGCCGAGGTAGTTGATACGGTCGACGACTCTGAGTCTGACTGCAGCAACCCACTGACCTGACCTGACCAGACCCAAATCCATCTTGGCTGCTGGACGTGGAATCGTGGTAGATTCCCAGCAAAGTATAGAAGTACTGTCCGACACCACGCGCTTTGCAGGTGGCCGAAATCCTAAAGCCCGACCAGTCGACCACCAGCCAGCTCCTCCGTCCTCTCCCCCCACGCCTGGCGTCCCACCGCCGCCGCCCCCGCCCCGCCGTCGCCGTCCGGCGCATCCCGCCTCCCCCCCTCGAGCGAGCAGTCGGTCACTTGGTGGAAGATCCGTCCCCCGCCGGCAACCGAATCGGGAAGAGGAGGAGGGGGCAGATCGAAGCTCCGGGCGAGAGTCGCCGGCCATGGTTAAGGAGACGGGCTACTACGACGTGCTCGGCGTGATCCCCACAGCCAGCGAGTCCGAGATCAAGAAGGCCTATTACATCAAGGTAGCCCTTCCGTTCCTCCTCGCGTCTGCTCGCTTCGATACGTTTTTTTTAGTATCTGATTCCTTCTGCTGCTGCTGCTGGTGGTGGTGGTGGTGGTGGTGTTGCAGGCGAGGCAGGTCCACCCAGACAAGAACCCTAATGACCCCCAGGCCGCAGGGAAGTTCCAGGTAAAGTGTTTTGCCTTTGCTCCTTTACCAATCTGCCCACCTTTCGCTCAGCTCACATCTGAGCTGCTGTGCCAAGCAACTCGGGCACTCATCCCATAGTGTAGAATCCTCGATTCAACCCGATTATAGGCTTACATCTTGGTGCCAAAACGCAACAAACTCTGGATAATGCCAACTGCCTCCAGACGAGTCCTGAAGGCAGGTGTTCTTGTTTGACTAGTCTGTTGGTGCCAATGGTGTTTTGCCTTCCTTGCTTATCAACGACTATTTTAAGTGCCTGTCTCGAGGACACATTCATCGAATTAAGGAGATAATTAAAATAAACAATTGCAACAAACAATGTTAAATCACACTTTTGATTTACTTCTTGGCATAAATATTTAACGAATCAGTAATTTTTGTGTCATAGCTACTCTATACTTCCCTATGAGCAAATAGTGAACCTTATGTACCATCTTGTAACATGTTGCTTTGAGAGTTGAGACCTGTTTTTTTTTTTAAAGAACGTCGCCGACCACTGGCCAGTCGAGCGTGAATTGCCATCTGTCAAACTATATTTGTTTGTTGCTACTCTAAAAATAGTAGATTTCACAAATATATGTGTGCTTTCACATTATGCAATTTGAGAAATCAGAAGCCGCGCCAGCTCACCTAAAAATGCTTTCGCACCTTCAACCCTGCATATTGTCTTGGGTCGATGCGAAAGAAGCTTCTGCCAAGCTTCAACTGGCCCAACCATGTGAAATTGTGAACTGCTTAACAACAAACATGGTAATGTAGCTCAGGATATTGCTCACACTCTTCAGTAATGAACCTTTATGGCTTTCATCAGTTAGTTATATATTCTCATGCATGAAAGAGTTTTTTTGGTTAGAAACATGCATGAAAGAGTTGGGTGCTAGTTATTGACTTATTGTACGTGCGGCTCGTCTCTTTGGGCGGCTGCTGGAGTAGGTTCCTCACTTTTAAGGAAATTATACACTGTGAGCAACTGAAGCTGCACTCATCAATACAAACTTTGCACTGACCCATATATTTATTCTAGTTCAGATTCTGATTCAGTCATGAAGGTTTGATGCTCTTACTAGTATTGCTATATTCTTCAGGAAGATCTAGCTACGCCATTTGAACCTAAATAGGCAGATTAACCATTTCAAGAAGCAAACTGGTCTGAGCCTGCAAGCAGGAAATTTTTTAACCTTATGTTCATAAATAACCGTGAGACTATGGTGTTATGCTAATCACATGCCACATGATTTTTTTAATATATTTTAAAGAACTGTTCTCACTACGTACTACTTAGCTGTAAGTACATTGTTATAGAAAAATTTGTTACATAATTAATTAATCTGTTGAACATTGTTATCCCCTCAGTTTCTAAATAGAAGCCTTTTTAGATATTTCAATACGGACTACATACGGTTTGCTCTGTATGTATTCCGTATTGGAATCTCTAAAAAGTCTTATATTTAGAAACTGAGGGAGTACTCCATAGCTGCTGTAGTTCGTATTATGTATTTCTCATGGTAGTTTTAAAATGAGAATTGATTCTATTGACTTTATGAGAAAGAATACTATGATGCGTGCCTAATTTTTCTTTAGTATAAGTCTACTGTTTACACAGTGAAATTATGATTGCAGGAACTGGGGGAGGCATACCAAGTGCTTAGTGACCCCGCTCAGCGCCAAGCTTATGATGCACATGGGAAATCTGGCATCTCAACGTATGTTTGATTTCCATTGACAATTTATCTAGAGGTTTTGAAACCTACTCGAAACTTTAGGGCTGTGGCCTTGACACTTATGGCGAAGCAGCATGAGTACTGTTAGTCGAGGTTTTTGTAAAGGACTAGAGGCAAATAATTTTCTTCAATCCAAAAGATGCAATTTTTGAAAAAAAAAAGTTTCACCTCATATTGTAAACAATTTTATGATAATCATATTCTAACTAACTTGCTTGCCAACATTCTACAGGGATGGAATAATTGATCCAGCAGCAATTTTCGCGATGCTATTCGGTAGTGAGCTTTTTGAGGATTATATTGGTCAATTGGCAATGGCGTCAATGGCTTCACTTGATAATTTTGACGAAGATGAGCAGATCGACACAAAAAAGTTGCAAGACAAAATGCAGGTTTGGTTTAGATAAATTCTATGATCATTTACTAATATGCACCGACTCCATGACCATTAGTTTGGTTGTTGATCAGATCTCCATCCATTTTCATTGCATTTTATACTCTTTCGACCACTAATCTGCTGAACGCAGGCTGTTCAAAAAGAAAGAGAGGAGAAACTTGCAGAGATACTTAAAAACCGGCTGCACCTTTATGTTCAAGGAAATAAAGAGGAGTTTGTTCGGCTTGCTGAGGCCGAGGTGTCCAGACTTAGTGATGCAGGTTTGCTCCCTTCCTCCTTGAACTCCGGTTCCTTTTCCCTTGGTTGTCCTGCCTATTGCTGTAAGACTTTAGCCGGCAGTTGATGTGTTTGAAGGAGCTGCAATTTCGATGGTTCAGTGTGTGATTATCTTATTTGTTGTGTTCATGAGCATAGTGTGTGTGATGACATTCTTAGATCATCTGGAAAAAGCAGTTACTGTTTTTGTTGACGGGGTAAGTTGGCAGGGGTAACAGCTGCTTCGCATTTGGCTTATAACTAATTAAGACAATCAACTTTATAGTCCCTCTTATGTGCTAACTAAAAATAATATTTAATAAATTACTCCATCCCAAAATAAGTGACTCAACATTGTACTAAAGTTAGTACAAAGAGTGCACTTATTTTGAGACAGAGGGAGTACATCATGTTGACATCTTGCCTGAAGCAAAGAGTGCACGGAAGATCTATGCTGGTCTGTAGGAGTACTCCATAGTCCTAATTTGCTCTTCCCTTCCTGAATTACATGACAATGCTATAGGTAGACTAGAATGTGTTTACTGAACCTTTTCGTAACTGTTTAGTGCTTTTGCTTTAATACATTTTTCTGTTTGTATTCTCCTGTATGCTCTGTTGGACGGGCCCTTGATATCTGCATTCTGAAGTTCCTCCTCTTTTTGTCGTGTTGTCGTTGTCCTGCAGCATATGGGCTTGTTATGCTGAACACTATTGGCTATGTGTATTCAAGACAAGCTGCAAAAGAACTTGGAAAGAAGGCAATATATTTGGGGGTTCCGTTTGTAGCAGAATGGTTCAGAGACAAAGGCCATTTTATCAAATCCCAAGTAACAGCTGCAGCAGGTAAAAGCGTCTCGTCAATATTTTGTGAGCTTGTTTTGACATGTTTTATCTCGATTTGATACGGTGCTTCTTTGGGTTGTGAGTGTTCATGCTAGTATCATGTTGGTGATAAAACTCAGTTATGTTGCGTTACTGCAGGTGCAATAGCTCTTATGCAGCTGCAAGAAGACTTGAAGAAGCAGATGGGTGCTGAGGGCCAGACCACAGAGGAAGAACTTGAAGTGTACATGCAGAACCACAAAAAAGTTATGGTTGATTCCTTGTGGAAGCTTAATGTTGCTGACATAGAAGCCACCATATCACATGTCTGCCAGATGGTCTGTCCCAGCTTACCTGCCACCTTTTCATGCATGTTATGTGCCTTGTATTCTTCATTGAGTACTTAAAAGCTGGTTAGCAGTGATTTGTAACATTGTGTCGATACCAGGTGCTTCAGGACCCCTTGGCCAGGAAGGAAGACCTGCGTCTTCGTGCCAAAGGACTGAAAACTTTAGGGAAAATTTTCCAGGTATTGCTCGTTCATTTGTTTAATTCACGTGTTGGTAATGTCGTAACAATTCAGTTAATGAGTTTTATTTGTTCTCCATAATAGGGTGTTAAGCTCAACAGTGGCGAGGGGGAAGGGTCTCACATGAAGAATATAGATAACATGGATGACAATGCCGGTAGCTCCCCTGATTCGTCACCAAAACGGGAGTCATCATTCAATCCCATTCCTAACCCTCCTCTTACCCAGGTAGTTGCCCCTAAATTTTCATCTCCTGTGAAATTCCTGAAAACAGCTGTTCCTTTCTCCCATTTTAAATACATTATCATTTTGACTCAGTGGAGTTGTATTGGACTTGGGCCAGAGTTGTTTCTTGTTTTGACTTTTCAAACTAACCTGGGTCATAGTTAAAACTCTTACCTGACCTCTTTTTCCTTCCTTCCACACAAGACACTGAGAATTCATTTTCTTTTGTTGTGCTAGAGTCCATATGTGGAGGCTCCCCAGTTTGGCGGAACCTATTGTTCGTTCAACTTCCCAATGCCGACGGCTCCACCAGGTGCGCAGAGGGATCCGGTGCCTTGACGGCTGACACCAGATTTCATGTACCATTAATTATTTCGTGTAATGTCGCTTGTGCATGGTGCATCATTTGTACCTGTGGTAGTAGAGGAGATCGGATGAGTCCGAATCAATCAGATATAACCTCACTATTTCTCCGGTTGTGTAGCAGCCGCGCATTGTCTTTCTATTGTGTACAGTTGCGTTAAGGCTGCTGTTACAGAAGCAGCAGCAGGTCACAATTGTTGTACATGATTTGGTGTTATTCCTGAGCTGAGGTCTCTTGCTGACATTGAGGTTTACATGTCTCTGCTTTCTGTTGCGACTGCTCTTTTTTGCCGATGAAGCGCGTTGCGTGATGAACAGTCGTGCTGTGCAAAGAAGTTGATGTCCTGTTTAGAATGCAAAAACTGTACATTTTTTAGGGCCCCTGTTTGATTTGATGAATATCAGGAGCTGGAATTTTTTACAGGATTTCAATGGCATGCAATGCTCAGTGGGTAAAATATGTAAAATGAGAAACCATAGGAAGCGTCACATGAAAGAGAAGGAAGACAAAAAAAAGTGACGCGGTGGTGATCACAACATATGGAGAACGACTCATGAATATGGATATGGATGACAATTGGCATGATATATGTGTTCTCATCAATAGATAAGACTCAAATGTTACTTTTCCATAGTTAAGTGCAAAGTGGCATATGAAATTTTTGGCACGGCAATCCATGGGGAATATGTGGTGTTTCCATGATTGATGCTACCATTTCCCCAAGCAAAACGCGCGCAAAAAAAAAAGCAACGGCGCAACTAAAAGGTTTTCAAGAACTTTGAATGTTTTCAATGAACTGATGCAATGGATATATACCATGTTATTCCCTCTTTGGTTCAGTACAAAGTTAGTACAACTATGGCATTGGCATGAGCCTTTGCTCAACTAGACTATCAGAGCTCAACCATGGCAAATGAAGGAACTCAGATCCGATCTAGACAACATGAGGAGCAAGTTAGAGCTATGAGAAAATTCATGGATAAGATCCAAGCAGATCTAGCCGAACGAATGCAACTACAGAGTGAAGAGTTTCAAGCTCGAAAACAATTACAACAACAACGGTTTGAGAAGCAAGTAGTTTTTTCTATTTTTGAAATACAGAGAGAGGTTAGTGGCTTCAACCTCATGCAAAGAGGGATAGAGGTAACACCTTTTGACGCAAAAAAATATAATTTTGTACTAAACCAACGACAAGTAATATGGATTGGAGGGAGTACACAATTTCAATTCAATGGACAAATAAATTCGTCTGCAAATACTTCTATGTTGGAGTCTTTATTTGAATTGTATGATAAGCTGACTCAATTATTGTTTTAGAATTTGTTTGGTGGTGTTTGTGTGACTTGGGAACAACTCACAACATTTATTTTTGGAATCATGCCATAGTTCACAACTTATGATAGCTTTTTCAGAATCCACAATACAACCAAACACCTTGATTCTTAGGAAAAAGATGACAAAAATCGTAGGAATGACATTTTTTTTAGAAGTCCAATATACAGATTTTCTTTTAACTTTTGGAAGTCCAATATACACATCGTAGGAATGAGAATTTTTTTAGAATTCCTATATACACATTCCATAGAAATATGTAGAAATATGAATACGAGCTCCAACCTCATTTTCTTTTTCCTTTTAGAAGTCTAATGCACTTTCACTCTATCTCCCTCTACCCTCTAAAATCCACGTGTTCTTTTTCATGTGCACCATCCAAAGGCATATACAGAATTCATGTGTTTGAACATCATTTAGGATTCCATGCTACATGACATCTAAATCCTGCATTTTTTCCTACCTACGTTTCATCCATGCAATTCAAATGGGCGTCATAAAATCAAAAGAATACAGTTGGAATAGTGGAGTCCATATGTCTTATATAGGCAAACCCATTTTCAAGCTATTTTTGCTCTCACAGTGACTCACATGATCAAGATTAGGATTTGCTTGGTCCATTAGCAACTGCCCGATGAAGACACAAGAGACCTCTATCATTCAACATGCATTAGTACACTATAAGTACATTTTAAATCCCATTGCATTCGGTTGTGAATGTGATATCTAAGCTACTATTATGTTAAGATTTTTATTTTTTAGTGTTTCATAAAAAAAATTTGCGGGGGTAAAGAGTTTTATTCCATATGCATAGGGTTACAATCGAGAAGCACCAACTCCTCAATACAAGGTGGTCCACGCTGAAGCCATACGACAGTAGTACTCTCCGTACGACTATACACTGCCAAACGATCTGCTGCCCTATTTTGCTCTCGCTTTAGTTTTTAAGGAATAAACTCACGATCTACCATAAGATGCTTAACTCAGCTATCAAATGCCCATATGCTGGCCAGGACAGATTATCCCCCGACAACGCCGTCAATGCCTCGAAGGAGTCCGATTGGACGATAATAGGAACATTAGTATGTTGCACAGCCAACGCCATACCCTACATTAGTGCATGCAACTCCGCCTGCAGAGCATCGTTGCAGTTAAATAAGCACCGGTATGCTGCAAAGATGATAGAACCGTCATGTCTCCTCAAGATCATCCCTGCCGCTGTCGAGCCATCAGCCGAAGGGAACGCTCCATCAACGGAAAGTGCCACTCGGTTCGCCGGTGATGAAGGCCAAGGCAAAACCTTGGTGAACACACTGGCTTGAACGCTCTGGACGTCCTCCTTCACTTGCATTTTTCCTTTAATAATATCCTCTGTGCTAAACCTCGTAGATAAGGCAAGAGAGTTCATATAGCTCTAAAGATAATCCGCCGAAACACTCGCCGCCGGAATATCCTTCCCATGTGTCATATCCGTTCTTAGAGACCAAATCCTCCACACAAGCATTATCACATGATCCCGTTCAATTTCTTGGCAATTAGACAACACGTTTAGGAGCCATTCTTTCCCTGAGTCAACTAGAAACTTTTGATCAGGGAGTTTCCACACTCTCCGCATGAGTTCCCAGAGTGTACGTGCATGATCACAAGCAATCAATGCATGAAATGAGCTTCTGCATTTTTGCCGCAAATGGGACAACCATCACGCTTAGTTAGGTGCCCGCAATTTTTTGCGCACACTTGTAGCAAGAGCACCGGTCACCACTTTCCAGGATGTAATACGCATTTTCAGGGGAACCTTAGAGCTCCAAATACATTACCAAATAGGACGCACTCCGGTAGGGTTGTGACTTGAGGCACCTATCGCATGATTCCCGGTTGCCAGCCGGTAGGCGCTCCTCACAGAAAAGCATTCGTTCTTCTCCGGGAACCAACCAATGAAATCTTGTCTATTCCTTGGAGAAGTACGAATTTTCAGAATTTCACAAACATCAATGTCCCAAAAGTGCTCTCTTAGTCGTTGCACATCCCATGCTCCATGTTCATCCAGAAAGTCCTCGACCCAATTATAACCACAATTTCTCTTTGGTGTAATTGGCCTGAGGTCGTGCCCCCATGGAATCCAAGGATCACACCAGGTTTTAATTAAGGTACCATCACCAACTCTCCAGATAATCCCTTTCTTCAGCAGATCCAGACCATGACTAATACCCTTCCATATTGCCGACGAACTGCTAGGGAAAATAGTGTCCAACAAATTCCCAGTAGGGTAGTATTTTGCACGCAATAAACAAGCACATAGACTATCGGGGTTATCCAGCAACCGCCAAGCTTGTTTTGCTAACAACGCTTGATAAATGCCCGCACATCTCTAAATCCCATTCCTCCCATTGATTTGGGCAATTTCATTTTTTTCCCAACTAAGTCATGCCATCTTTTCTTTCCATTCTCAACACCCACCAATACTGTCGCATCATCCGTGTTAGGTCATCACGCACGGAGGCTGGAAGCTTGAACACACTCATGACATATGTGGGTATTGCTTGGGCGACCGCCTTCATCAAGATTTCCTTATTACCAGACGATAGATACTGCTCACTCCAATCTATTAGTCTTTTGCTCAAGCTTGCCTGAAGTGTTTCAAATTGACCCTTGTGCATTCTTCCTTCAGGTACCGGTAAACCCAAATATTTTGGTTCAAACACCTGTTGAGTAATCTCCAATGTATTTTCACATCCTCCACCACTGCATCAGGACAGTTATCAGAAAAAGGATGGAACACTTTCCTGGGTTAATAAGTTGACCCGTCGCCGAGGCATACGTGTTCAACAAGCCTTTTACAGTGGTAGCCTGCTGGCCAGATGCATGAAACAACAACATTGTATCATCCACAAATAAGAGGTGAGATATCACCGGAGCACCACGACAAATAGTAACTCCTTGCAACTCCCCATTTTTTACTAATTTGGAAACTAGAGCAGAGAGAGCGTCAGCAACAAATAGGAACAAAAAATGGGGATAGGAGGTCACCTTGACGAAGGCTCCTAGAAGGTGTGAATGATTGCAGTAACCTCCCATTAAACTTCACCGAATATTTGACTGATCCCACACATGCCATAATCCATGAAATCCACCTCAAAGAAAAGCCCCATTTACTTAAGACTTGTTCCAAAAAATCCCAGTCCACTCAATCATAAGCCTTTGATAAATCCAACTTATATGCACAAGCTGCTGGAGAATTCTGCTTCAGGGATTGTATATGATGAATACGTTCAAAAGCAATTATAGAATTATCTATAATAAGATGTCCCAAAATAAAAGCACTTTGGATCTCAGAAATAAGTTCCATTAACAAAGGGCGTAGATGATTAACCAAGCACTTAGAGACGATCTTATAAATGACATTGCATAAGCTTATTGGCCTGAAATCCTTTAGTTCCTTTGGAAGTGAAACTTTCGGGATTAGGACAATAGCTATATCGTTAACTCCTTCCAGCATAACTCCGGACTTAAAGAATTCCAGGACAACTGCAACAATTTCAGATTTAAGAACCGCCCAATTGCGTTGATAAAACTTGGTCGGAAAACCATCCGAGCCAGGTGCCTTTAAAGGACCAATCTGAAACAAAGTGTGAGAAACTTCCTGTTCAGAGAGCGGTGCACATAGAGCATCATTCATATCATTTGTGACCTTTGGAATGATACAATCCAGGACGACCTCCGGAGTTAAGGTTGGGTCCTTGGTGCACACCTCCTTGAAATATGATGTGTCCATTTGTTCCATGTCAGACGGTACATTACACCACGTACCATCCATGCGTCGAAGCCTCTGGATATGATTCCTACGTGCCCGCCATATAGCTCGACGATGGAGATAAGAGGTATTCCGCTCCCCTTCCTTAAGCCACGTGATCCGTGATCTTTGTAGCCATAGCATCTCCTCACGGTAGAGAAGCTCATCAAGTTGAAACATTTTCTGTTTTATTATAGCTTTATCAGCATCCAACAATTGAAGGTCGGCCAAGTCCAACCTTAAATTTTCTATCTCCCGTGTAACATGCCCAAAATTTTCCTTGCTCGATGATCTTAACTTAGACATCGTCTCTTTCAATGCCTCCTTAACAGATCCTAATTCACCGGCTGGTTTGTTCTTCGCCCAAGTATCATGTACAATAGTATCTAATGTCGGATGCCCTTCCCACATGATCTCATATCGTTGGGAAGGCCTTGCCCGCCTTGGTTCCACTTGGGACAGCCGCACCAGAATCGGACAATGATCAGAGCACGATGATGCACGATGCACCACCTGCGACGTTGGTAATCCCTCCATGCTTCATCAGCACATGCTCTATCCAACCTGACACACACGTTCCTATCACCACATTGTCCGTTATCATATGTATATGGAACTCCTGAGAATCCAAGATCCATCAGCTCACAAGAAATTAAGCAATCATGAAATAGTAGCATCTGGTTCTCATCTCTACTCGTGCGTGAAAAATGTTCGTGCTGCCACATGACCTCATTGAAGTCACCACATACTATCCATGGTTCCTAGAGACCGACCGCAAATTAGTAAGATGGGTCCGCATACGGTGCCGGTTCTCCATACACAAAGGTTGTTCTCCAAATCAAATCATTTTCCTTATCGACTACATGCACATAAATATACCGTGCACACGAGTTCACGATAGTAACTTGCAAATTCTCATCCCAATACAGAGCCAAACCACCACTGAGGCCCTCACTAGAGACACCAGCAAAACCCTTCAACCCTAGTCTCTACTTTAGTTTCTCCATTCTGTTTGAGGCTTGTCTAGTTTCACATAAGAAAATGAGCCTAGGGGAATTGGCTTTTGAGAGGGCCAAAACCTCGCAAACTGTCCGCCGGTTCCCCCCACCCCGGCAGTTCCAAATTAAGAAATTCATTGTGACCGGCGGTCCTCCTCGAGGGAGGCCGCCGATGCATCTCCTAAGACCCCCTCTGAACTAATCCTTGCACGTTTGCTGCTCGTACTGCTGCTTGGTGAAGTATTATGCACACCATCCTCACCCTTGCCCTGTGTTAATGTCAGTGTTCCTGCAGGAACCATTGGTTGCACTAACTCCCTTTCTTTATTCACAATCTCCAAAGCTAGCCTTTTCCTTACTGACGGATCCACCGTCATATTAGAATTGGCTAACTTAGATGGACTTGTTGCTGTGTCCATCACTTCTGGATCAATAGTTTTCTTCCCAGAGCCTTTTATTGGTTGAGAAAAATTCTCCTCTTGAGACCCTCCTGGTTTGCTGAACTGGTCATCAGCCCGGGGTTTGTTTATTGCATCTGCATATAACCAGGGCCCAAACTTCTTGCTCTTCTCCTCATGCACTCCAGTACCACATTCCTTGCAATCATGCCCAATAAGGCCACATACGCTACGGAAGCAAGCTAACTTTTCATACCGAACTAGGTAGACCTGACATTCCTTCCCTCTTACTATGCTCACGTATTTCGTTAGAGGCAGTCGAATATCATTGTGTACCCTTATTCTGACGTAATCACCTCAAGTATTTCCATTAAGTCTCATCTCCAATATCTCTCCTGAATTCCTCAAAAGCTGCTTGACTACACTCTCCTTACAGAACCCATCTGGTAACTTGTGGATCTACAGCCAAATTGGCATAGACACATTGACTACTGATACGTCCATTTTGCATCATGCTTTTATGACAATATTTATTGCATTATGGGCTGTTATTTCACATTATGTCATGATACTTATGGCTATTCTCTCTTATTTTACAAGGTTTACATGAAGAGGGAGAATGCCGGCAGCTGGAATTCTGGGCTGGAAAAGGAGCAAATATTGGAGGCCTATTCTACGCAACTCCAAGAGTCCTGAAACTCCACGGAATACCTTGAAATAAATAAAGAAAAATCGTCGCCAAAGATGAAGGCCAGGGGGCCCACACCCTGCTCACGAGGGTGGGGGGCGCCCCCCTGGGCGCGCCCCCCTACCTCGTAGGCCCCCTGGTGGCTCTCCGACGCCCATCTTCTCCTATATGAAGTCTTTCGATGAGAAAAAAATCAGGGAGAACCTTTCAGGACGAGACTCTGCCGCCACGAGGCGGAACCTTGGCGGAACCAATCTAGGGCTCTGGCAGAGCTGGCTGCCGGGGACACTTCCCTCCGGGAGGGGGAAATCATCACCATCGTCATCACCAACGCTCCTCTCATCGGGAGAGGGCAATCTCCATCAACATCTTCACCAGCACCATCTCATCTCCAAACCCTAGTTCATCTCTTGTATCCAATTCCTGTCTCCAAGTCCGGGATTGGTGCTAGTAGGTTGCTAGTAGTGTTGATTACTCCTTGTAGTTGATGCTAGTTGGTTTATTTGGTGGAAGATCTTATGTTCATACATCTTATTTGCTTAGAACGACGGTAGTAAATAAGATGATCCCTTACAACAATTTCAAGAAGTGTTCTCCCCTAACTGTGCACCGTTGTGACAGTTCGTGTTTGGAAGCACCACGTGATGATCGGGTGTTAGATTCTAACGTTCACATACAACGGGTGTAAGACAGATTTACACACGCGAAACACTTAGGGTTAACTTGACGAGCCTAGCATGTACAGACATGGCCTCGGAACACGGAGACCGAAAGGTCGAGCATGAGTCGTATAGAAGATACGATCAACATGAAGATGTTCACCGATGATGACTAGTCCGTCTCACGTGATGATCGGACACGGCCTAGTTTGACTCGGATCATGTAATCACTTAGATGACTAGAGGGATGTCTATCTGAGTGGGAGTTCATAAGATGAACTTAATTATCCTGAACATAGTCAAAAGGATTTTGCAAATTATGTCGTAGCTCACGCTATAGTTCTACTGTTTAGATATGTTCCTAGAGAAAAATTAGTTGAAAGTTGATAGTAGCAATTATGCGGACTAGGTCCGTAAACTGAGGATTGTCCTCATTGCTTCATAGAAGGCTTATGTCCTTAATGCACCGCTCAGTGTGCTGAACCTCGAACGTTGTCTGTGGTTGTTGCGAACATCTGACATACACGTTTTGATAACTACGTGATAGTTCAGTTAAACGGTTTAAAGTTGAGGCACCAAAGATGTTTTTGAAACATCGCGAAACATATGAGATGTTTTGAGGGCTGAAATTGGGATTTCAGGCTCGTGCCCAAGTCGAGAGCTATAAGACCTCCGATGACTTTCTTAACCCGCAAACTAAGGAGAAAAGCTCAATTGTTGAGCTTGTGCTCAGATTGTCTGAGTACAACAATCATTTGAATCGAGTGGGAGTTGATCTTCCAGATAAGACAGTGATGGTTCTCCAAAGTCATTGCCACCAAGCTGTTAGAGCTTCATGATGAACTATAACATATCAGGGATAGATATGATGATCCTTGAGGTATTCGCGATGTTTGACACCGCGAAAGTAGAAATCAAGAAGGAGCATCAATTGTTGATGGTTGGTGAAACCACTAGTTTCAAGAAGGGCAAGGGCAAGAAGGGATACTTCATGAAACGGCAAATCAGCTGCTGCTCTAGTGAAGAAACCCAAGGTAAAACCCAAACCCGAGACTAAGTGCTTCTGTAATAAGGGGAACAACCACTAGAGAAGAATTACCCTAGATACTTGGTAGATAAGAAGGCTGGCAAGGTCGATAGAAGTATATTGGATATACATTGTGTTAATGTGTACTTTGCTAGTACTCCTAGTAGCACCAGGGTATTAGATACCGGTTCGGTTGCTAAGTGTTAGTAACTCGAAACAAAAGGCTACGGAATAAACGGAGACTAGCTAAAGGTGAGCTGACGATATGTGTTGGAAGTTTTTCCAAGCTTGATATGATCAAGCATCGCACGCTCCCTCTACCAAAGAGATTGGTGTTAAACCTAAATAATTGTTATTTGGTGTTTGCGTTGAGCATAGACATGATTGGATTACGTCTATCGCAATACGGTTATTCATTTAAGGAGAATAATGGTTACTCTGTTTATTTGAATAATACCTTCAATGGTCTTACACCTAAAATGAATGGTTTATTAAATCTCGATCGTAGTGATACACATGTTCATGCCAAAAGATAGTAAAGATAGTAATGATAGTACTACTTCAGAGTGGTACGTAATCCTGTCTTGGAAGTCATGTTGCTAGACAACAATGAACCTACGAGCTATGGAGAAGCGATGGTGGGCCCGGATTCCGATAAATGGCTCAAGGCCATAAAACCCGAGAGAGGATTCATGTATGAAAACAAAGTGTAGACTTTGGAAGAACTACTTGATGGTCGTAAGGCTGTTAGGTACATATGGATTTTGAAAGGAAGACAGACAATGATGGTAAGTGTCACCATTGAGAAAGCTCGACTTGTCGTTAAGATGTTTTTCGACAAGTTCAAGGAGTTGACTACGATGAGACTTTCTCACTCGTAGCGATGCTAAGAGTCTGTTGGAATTATATTAGCAATTACTGCATTATTTATGAAATCTTGCAGATAGGATGTCAAAACATTGTTTCCTCAACGATTCTTGAGGAAAGGTTGTATGTGATACAACCAGAAGGTTTTGTCTATCCTGAAATATGCTAATAAGTATGCAAAGCTCCAGCAATCCTTCTGAGGACTGGAGTGAGCATCTCGGAGTTGGAATGTATGCTTTGATGATGATCAAAGATTTTGGGTGTATACAAAGTTTATGAGTAACTTGTATTTCCAAAGAAGTGAGTGGGAGCACTATAGAATTTCTGATGAGTATATGTTGTTGACATATTAATGATCGGAAATGACGTAGAATTTCTGGAAAGCATATAGGGTTATTTGGAAAGTGTTTTCAATGGAAAACCTGGATTAAGCTACTTGAACATTGAGCATCAAGATCTATAAGGATAGATCAAAACGCTTAATAGTACTTTCAAATGAGCACATGCCTTGACGTGATCTTGAAGGTGTTCAAGATGGATCAGTCAAAGAAGGAGTTCTTGCCTGAGTTGTAAGGTATGAAGTTAAGACTTAAAGCTCGACCATGGCAGAATAGAGAGAAAGGAACGAAGATCGTCCCCTATGCTTAAGACATAGGCTCTACAGTGTGCTATGCTGTGTACTGCACCTGAAGTGTGCTTTACCATGAGTCAGTCAAGGGGTACAAGAGTGATCCAAGAATGGATCACAGGACAGCGGTCAAAGTTATCCTTAGTAACTAGTGGACTAAGGAATTTTCTCAATTATGGAGGTGGTAAAAGAGTTCGTCGTAAAGGGTTACGTCGATGCAAGATTAACACCTATCCGGATAGCTCTCAGTAGAGATACCGGATACGTATAATGGAGCAACAATTTAGAATAGCTCCAAGTAGAACAGTTATTTGGAATAGCTCCAAATAGAACGTGGTAGCTGCATCTAGGAGATGACATAGAGATTTGTAAAGCACACACGGATCTGAAAGGTTCAGACTAGTTGACTATAACCTCTCTCACAAGCATAACATGATCAAACCCAGAACTCATCGAGTGTTAATCACATGGTAAATGTGAACTAGATTATTGACTCTAGTAAACTCTTTGGGTGTTAGTCACATGGGGATGTGACCTTGAGTGTTAATCACATATCGATGTGAACTAGATTATTGACTCTAGTGCAAGTGGGAGACTGTTGGAAATATGCCCTAGAGGCAATAATAAATTGATTATTATTATATTTCCTTGTTCATGATAATCGTTTATTATCCATGCTAGAATTGTATTGATAGGAAACTCAGATACATGTGTGGATACATAGACAACACCATGTCCCTAGTAAGCCTCTAGTTGACTAGCTCGTTAATCAATAGATGGTTACGGTTTCCTGACCATTGACATTGGATGTCGTTGATAACGGGATCACATCATTAGGAGAATGATGTGATGGACAAGACCCAATCCTAAGCCTAGCACAAGATCATGTAGTTCGTATGCTAAAGCTTTTCTAATGTCAAGTATCATTTCCTTAGACCATGAGATTGTGCAACTCCCGGATACCGTAGGAGTGCTTTGGGTGTGCCAAACGTCACAACGTAACTGGGTGGCTATAAAGGTACACTGCGGGTATCTCTAAAAGTGTCTGTTGGGTTGGCACGAATTGAGATTGGGATTTTGTCACTCCGTGTAAACGGAGAGGTATCTCTGGGCCCACTCGGTAGGACATCATCATAATGTGCACAATGTGACCAAGGGGTTGATCACGGGATGATGTGTTACGGAACGAGTAAAGAGACTTGTCGGTAACGAGATTGAACAAGGTATCGGTATACCGACGATCGAATCTCGGGCAAGTACCATACCGCTAGACAAAGGGAATTGTATACGGGATTGATTGAGTCCTTGACATCGTGGTTCATCCGATGAGACCATCGTGGAACATGTGGGAGCCAACATGGGTATCCAGATCCCGCTGTTGGTTATTGACCGGAGAACATCTCGGTCATGACTACATGTCTCCCGAACCCGTAGGGTCTACACACTTAAGGTTCGATGACGCTAGGGTTATAAAGGAAGTTTGTATGTGGTTACCGAATGTTGTTCGGAGTCCCGGATGAGATCCCGGACGTCACGAGGAGTTCCGGAATGGTCCGGAGGTAAAGATTTATATATAGGAAGTCCTGTTTCGGCCATCGGGACAAGTTTCGGGGTCATCGGTATTGTACCGGGACCACCGAAAGGGTCCCGGGGGCCCACCGGGTGGGGCCACCTGCCCCGGGGGCCACATGGGCTGTAGGGGGTGCGCCTTGGCCTACATGGGCCAAGGGCACCAGCCCCTAGAGGCCCATGCGCCAAGATATAGGAAAAAGGGGAGAGTCCTAAAGGGGGAAGGCACCTCCGAGGTGCCTTGGGGAGGATGGACTCCTCCCCCCCTCTTAGCCGCACCCCTTCCTTGGAGGAAGGGGCAAGGCTGCGCCTCCCCCCTCTCCCCTGCCCCTATATATAGTGGAGGGGAGGGAGGGCATCCATACCTGAGCCCTTGGCACCTCCCTCCCTCCCGTGACACCTCCTCCTCTCCCGTAGGTGCTTGGCGAAGCCCTGCAGGATTGCCACGCTCCTCCATCACCACCACGCCGTTGTGCTGCTGCTGGATGGAGTCTTCCTCAACCTCTCCCTCTCTCCTTGCTGGATCAAGGCGTGGGAGACATTGTCGAGCTGTACGTGTGTTGAACGCAGAGGTGCCGTCCGTTCGGCACTAGGATCATCGGTGATCTGAATCACGACGAGTACGACTCCATCAACCCCGTTCACTTGAACGCTTCCGCTTAGCGATCTACAAGGGTATGTAGATGCACTCTCCTTCCCCTCGTTGCTAGTCTCTCCATAGATAGATCTTGGTGACACGTAGGAAAATTTTGAATTTCTGCTACGTTCCCCAACAGTGGTATCAGAGCTAGGTCTATTGCGTAGATTCTTTGCACGAGTAGAACACAAAGTAGTTGTGGGCGTCGATATTGTTCAATATGCTTGCCGTTACTAGTCTTATCTTGATTCGGCGGCATCGTGGGATGAAGCGGCCCGGACCAACCTTACACGTACACTTACGTGAGACCGGTTCCACCGACAAACATGCACTAGTTGCATAAGGTGGCTGGCGGGTGTCTGTCTCTCCCACTTTAGTCGGATTGGATTCGATGAAAAGGGTCCTTATGAAGGGTAAATAGCAATTGGCATATCACGTTGTGGTTCATGCGTAGGTAAGAAACGTTCTTGCTAGAAACCCATAGCAGCCACGTAAAACATGCAAACAACAATTAGAGGACGTCTAACTTGTTTTTGCAGGGTATGCTATGTGATGTGATATGGCCAAAAAGGATGTGATGAATGATATATGTGATGTATGAGATTGATCATGTTCTTGTAATAGGAATCACGACTTGCATGTCGATGAGTATGACAACCGGCAGGAGCCATAGGAGTTGTCTTTATTTATTTGTGACCTGCGTGTCAACTTAAACGTCATGTAATTACTTTACTTTATTGCTAACCGTTATCCATAGTAGTAGAAGTAATAGTTGGCGAGGCAACTTCATGAAGACACGATGATGGAGATCATGATGATGGAGATCATGGTGTCATGCCGGTGACGATGATGATCATGGAGCCCCGAAGATGGAGATCAAAAGGAGCAAAGTGATGATTGCCATATCATGTCACTATTTGATTGCATGTGATGTTTATCATGTTTATACATCTTATTTGCTTAGAACGACGGTAGTAAATAAGATGATCCCTTACAACAATTTCAAGAAGTGTTCTCCCCTAACTGTGCACCGTTGCGATAGTTCGTGTTTTGAAGCACCACGTGATGATCGGGTGTTAGATTCTAACGTTCACATACAACGGGTGTAAGACAGATTTACACACGCGAAACACTTAGGGTTAACTTGACGAGCCTAGCATGTACAGACATGGCCTCGGAACACGGAGACCGAAAGGTCGAGCATGAGTCGTATAGAAGATACGATCAACATGAAGATGTTCACCGATGATGACTAGTCCGTCTCATGTGATGATCGGACACGGCCTAGTTGACTCGGATCATGTAATCACTTAGATGACTAGAGGGATGTCTATCTGAGTGGGAGTTCATAAGATGAACTTAATTATCCTGAACATAGTCAAAAGGATTTTGCAAATTATGTCGTAGCTCACGCTATAGTTCTACTGTTTAGATATGTTCCTAGAGAAAAATTAGTTGAAAGTTGATAGTAGCAATTATGCGGACTAGGTCCGTAAACTGAGGATTGTCCTCGTTGCTTCATAGAAGGCTTATGTCCTTAATGCACCGCTCAGTGTGCTGAACCTCGAACGTTGTCTGTGGTTGTTGCGAACATCTGACATACACGTTTTGATAACTACGTGATAGTTCAGTTAAACGGTTTAAAGTTGAGGCACCAAAGACGTTTTTGAAACATCGCGAAACATATGAGATGTTTTGAGGGCTGAAATTGGGATTTCAGGCTCGTGCCCAAGTCGAGAGGTATAAGACCTCCGATGACTTTCTTAACCCGCAAACTAAGGAGAAAAGCTCAATTGTTGAGCTTGTGCTCAGATTGTCTGAGTACAACAATCATTTGAATCGAGTGGGAGTTGATCTTCCAGATAAGACAGTGATGGTTCTCCAAAGTCATTGCCACCAAGCTGTTAGAGCTTCATGATGAACTATAACATATCAGGGATAGATATGATGATCCTTGAGGTATTCGCGATGTTTGACACCGCGAAAGTAGAAATCAAGAAGGAGCATCAATTGTTGATGGTTGGTGAAACCACTAGTTTCAAGAAGGGCAAGGGCAAGAAGGGATACTTCATGAAACGGCAAATCAGCTACTGCTCTAGTGAAGAAACCCAAGGTAAAACCCAAACCCGAGACTAAGTGCTTCTGTAATAAGGGGAACAACCACTAGAGCAGAATTACCCTAGATACTTGGTAGATAAGAAGGCTGGCAAGGTCGATAGAAGTATATTGGATATACATTGTGTTAATGTGTACTTTGCTAGTACTCCTAGTAGCACCAGGGTATTAGATACCGGTTCGGTTGCTAAGTGTTAGTAACTCGAAACAAAAGGCTACGGAATAAACGGAGACTAGCTAAAGGTGAGCTGACGATATGTGTTGGAAGTTTTTCCAAGCTTGATATGATCAAGCATCGCACACTCCCTCTACCAAAGAGATTGGTGTTAAACCTAAATAATTGTTATTTGGTGTTTGCGTTGAGCATAGACATGATTGGATTACGTCTATCGCAATATGGTTATTCATTTAAGGAGAATAATGGTTACTCTGTTTATTTGAATAATACCTTCAATGGTCTTACACCTAAAATGAATGGTTTATTAAATCTCGATCGTAGTGATACACATGTTCATGCCAAAAGATAGTAATGATAATACCACCTACTTGTGGCACTGCCACGTAAGTCATATCGGTATAAAACGCATGAAGAAGCTCCATATTGATGGATCTTTGGGCTCACTCGTTTTTGAAAAGTTTGAGACATGCGAACCATGTCTATTGGTGCATATGCATGAAGAAACTCCATGCAAATGGACCGTTTTGACTCACTTGATTTTGAATCAGTTGGGACATGAAAATCATACCACATGGGCAAGATGACTGAAAAGCCTCGTTTTCAGTAAGATGGAACAAGATAGCAACTTGTTGGAAGTAATACATTTTGATGTGTACAGTCCAATGAGTGTTGAGGCATGCAGTGAATATTGTTATGTTCTTACTTCACAGATGATTCGAGTAGATGTTGAGTATATTTACTTGATGAATCACGAGTCTGAATTATTGAAAGGTTCAAGTAATTTCAGTGTGAAGTTGAAAGATCGTCGTGACAAGAGGATAAAAGATCTATGATATGATCATAGAGATGAATATCTGAATCACGAGTTTGGCACAGAATTAAGACATTGTGGAAATTGTTTCACAACTGATACAGCCTGGAACACCATAGTGTGATGGTGTGTCCAAACGTCATAGTTGCACCCTATTGGATATGGTGCATACCATGATGTCTCTTATCGAGTTACCACTATCGTTCATGGGTTAGGCATTAGAGACAACCACATTCACTTTAAATAGGGCACCACATAATTTTGTTGAGACGACACCGTATGAACTATGGTTTGGAGAAACCTAAGTTGCCGTTTCTTGAAAGTTTGGGGCTGCGACGCTTATGTGAAAAGGTTTCAGGTTGATAAGCTCGAACCCAAAGCAGATAAAATGCATCTTCATAGGACACCCAAAAACAGTTGGGTATACCTCCTAATTCAGATCCGAAAGCAATAGGGATTGTTTCTTGAATCGGGTCCTTTTTCGAGGAAAGGTTTCTCTCGAAAAGTTGAGTGGGAGGATGGTGGAGACTTGATGAGGTTATTGAACCATCACTTCAACAAGTGTGTAGCAGGGCACAGGAAGTTGTTCCTGTGGCACGTACACCAACTGAAGTGGAAGCTTATGATGATGATCATGAAACTTTGGATCGAGTCACTACCAAACCTCGTGGGATGACAAGGATGCGTACTACTTCAGAGTGGTACGTAATCCTGTCTTGGAAGTCATGTTGCTAGACAACAATGAACCTACGAGCTATGGAGAAGCGATGGTGGGCCCGGATTCCGATAAATGGCTCAAGGCCATAAAACCCGAGAGAGGATTCATGTATGAAAACAAAGTGTAGACTTTGGAAGAACTACTTGATGGTCGTAAGGCTGTTAGGTACATATGGATTTTGAAAGGAAGACAGACAATGATGGTAAGTGTCACCATTGAGAAAGCTCGACTTGTCGTTAAGATGTTTTTCGACAAGTTCAAGGAGTTGACTACGATGAGACTTTCTCACTCGTAGCGATGCTAAGAGTCTTTTGGAATTATATTAGCAATTACTGCATTATTTATGAAATCTTGCAGATAGGATGTCAAAACATTGTTTCCTCGACGATTCTTGAGGAAAGGTTGTATGTGATACAACCAGAAGGTTTTGTCTATCCTGAAATATGCTAATAAGTATGCAAAGCTCCAGCAATCCTTCTGAGGACTGGAGTGAGCATCTCGGAGTTGGAATGTATGCTTTGATGATGATCAAAGATTTTGGGTGTATACAAAGTTTATGAGTAACTTGTATTTCCAAAGAAGTGAGTGGGAGCACTATAGAATTTCTGATGAGTATATGTTGTTGACATATTAATGATCGGAAATGACGTAGAATTTCTGGAAAGCATATAGGGTTATTTGGAAAGTGTTTTCAATGGAAAACCTGGATTAAGCTACTTGAACATTGAGCATCAAGATCTATAAGGATAGATCAAAACGCTTAATAGTACTTTCAAATGAGCACATGCCTTGACGTGATCTTGAAGGTGTTCAAGATGGATCAGTCAAAGAAGGAGTTCTTGCCTGAGTTGTAAGGTATGAAGTTAAGACTTAAAGCTCGAACATGGCAGAATAGAGAGAAAGGAACGAAGATCGTCCCCTATGCTTAAGACATAGGCTCTACAGTGTGCTATGCTGTGTACCGCACCTGAAGTGTGCTTTACCATGAGTCAGTCAAGGGGTACAAGAGTGATCCAAGAATGGATCACAGGACAGCGGTCAAAGTTATCCTTACTAACTAGTGGACTAAGGAATTTTCTCAATTATGGAGGTGGTAAAAGAGTTCGTCGTAAAGGGTTACGTCGATGCAAGATTAACACCTATCCGGATAGCTCTAAGTAGAGATACCGGATACGTATAATGGAGCAACAATTTAGAATAGCTCCAAGTAGAACAGTTATTTGGAATAGCTCCAAATAGAACGTGGTAGCTGCATCTAGGAGATGACATAGAGATTTGTAAAGCACACACGGATCTGAAAGGTTCAGACCCGTTGACTATAACCTCTCTCACAAGCATAACATGATCAAACCCAGAACTCATCGAGTGTTAATCACATGGTAAATGTGAACTAGATTATTGACTCTAGTAAACTCTTTGGGTGTTAGTCACATGGGGATGTGACCTTGAGTGTTAATCACATATCGATGTGAACTAGATTATTGACTCTAGTGCAAGTGGGAGACTGTTGGAAATATGCCCTAGAGGCAATAATAAATTGATTATTATTATATTTCCTTGTTCATGATAATCGTTTATTATCCATGCTAGAATTGTATTGATAGGAAACTCAGATACATGTGTGGATACATAGACAACACCATGTCCCTAGTAAGCCTCTAGTTGACTAGCTCGTTAATCAATAGATGGTTACGGTTTCCTGACCATTGACATTGGATGTCGTTGATAACGGGATCACATCATTAGGAGAATGATGTGATGGACAAGACCCAATCCTAAGCCTAGCACAAGATCATGTAGTTCGTATGCTAAAGCTTTTCTAATGTCAAGTATCATTTCCTTAGACCATGAGATTGTGCAACTCCCGGATACCGTAGGAGTGCTTTGGGTGTGCCAAACGTCACAACGTAACTGGGTGGCTATAAAGGTACACTACGGGTATCTCTGAAAGTGTCTGTTGGGTTCGCACGAATCGAGATTGGGATTTTGTCACTCCGTGTAAACGGAGAGGTATCTCTGGGCCCACTCGGTAGGACATCATCATAATGTGCACAATGTGACCAAGGGGTTGATCACGGGATTATGTGTTACGGAACGAGTAAAGAGACTTGCCGGTAACGAGATTGAACAAGGTATCGGTATACCGACGATCGAATCTCGGGCAAGTACCATACCGCTAGACAAAGGGAATTGTATACGGGATTGATTGAGTCCTTGACATCGTGGTTCATCCGATGAGACCATCGTGGAACATGTGGGAGCCAACATGGGTATCCAGATCCCGCTGTTGGTTATTGACCGGAGAACATCTCGGTCATGACTACATGTCTCCCGAACCCGTAGGGTCTACACACTTAAGGTTCGATGACGCTAGGGTTATAAAGGAAGTTTGTATGTGGTTACCGAATGTTGTTCGGAGTCCCGGATGAGATCCCGGATGTCACGAGGAGTTCCGGAATGGTCCGGAGGTAAAGATTTATATATAGGAAGTCCTGTTTCGGCCATCGGGACAAGTTTCGGGGTCATCGGTATTGTACCGGGACCACCGGAAGGGTCCCGGGGGCCCACCGGGTGGGGCCACCTGCCTCGGGGGGCCACATGGGCTGTAGGGGGTGCGCCTTGGCCTACATGGGCCAAGGGCACCAGCCCCTAGAGGCCCATGCGCCAAGATATAGGAAAAAGGGGAGAGTCCTAAAGGGGGAAGGCACCTCCGAGGTGCCTTGGGGAGGATGGACTCCTCCCCCCCTCTTAGCCGCACCCCTTCCTTGGAGGAAGGGGCAAGGCTGCGCCTCCCCCCTCTCCCCTGCCCCTATATATAGTGGAGGGGAGGGAGGGCATCCATACCTGAGCCCTTGGCACCTCCCTCCCTCCCGTGACACCTCCTCCTCTCCCGTAGGTGCTTGGCGAAGCCCTGCAGGATTGCCACGCTCCTCCATCACCACCACGCCGTTGTGCTGCTGCTGGATGGAGTCTTCCTCAACCTCTCCCTCTCTCCTTGCTGGATCAAGGCGTGGGAGACATCGTCGAGCTGTACGTGTGTTGAACGCGGAGGTGTCGTCCGTTCGGCACTAGGATCATCGGTGATCTGAATCACGACGAGTACGACTCCATCAACCCCGTTCACTTGAACGCTTCCGCTTAGCGATCTACAAGGGTATGTAGATGCACTCTCCTTCCCCTCGTTGCTAGTCTCTCCATAGATAGATCTTGGTGATACGTAGGAAAATTTTGAATTTCTGCTACGTTCCCCATCAGTGGCATCATGAGCTAGGTCTATTGCGTAGATTCTTTGCACGAGTAGAACACAAAGTAGTTGTGGGCGTCGATATTGTTCAATATGCTTGCCGTTACTAGTCTTATCTTGATTCGGCGGCATCGTGGGATGAAGCGGCCCGGACCAACCTTACACGTACGCTTATGTGAGACCGGTTCCACCGACAAACATGCACTAGTTGCATAAGGTGGCTGGCGGGTGTCTGTCTCTCCCACTTTAGTCGGATCGGATTCGATGAAAAGGGTCCTTATGAAGGGTAAATAGCAATTGGCATATCACGTTGTGGTTCATGCGTAGGTAAGAAACGTTCTTGCTAGAAACCCATAGCAGCCACGTAAAACATGCAAACAACAATTAGAGGACGTCTAACTTGTTTTTGCAAATATGTGATGTATGAGATTGATCATGTTCTTGTAATAGGAATCACGACTTGCATGTCGATGAGTATGACAACCGGCAGGAGCCATAGGAGTTGTCTTAATTTATTTGTGACCTGCGTGTCAACTTAAACGTCATGTAATTACTTTACTTTATTGCTAACCGTTAGCCATAGTAGTAGAAGTAATAGTTGGCGAGGCAACTTCATGAAGACACGATGATGGAGATCATGATGATGGAGATCATGGTGTCATGCCGGTGACGATGATGATCATGGAGCCCCGAAGATGGAGATCAAAAGGAGCAAAGTGATGATGGCCATATCATGTCACTATTTGATTGCATGTGATGTTTATCATGTTTATACATCTTATTTGCTTAGAACGACGGTAGTAAATAAGATGATCCCTTACAACAATTTCAAGAAGTGTTCTCCCCTAACTGTGCACCGTTGCGATAGTTCGTGTTTCGAAGCACCACGTGATGATCGGGTGTTAGATTCTAACGTTCACATACAACGGGTGTAAGACAGATTTACACACGCGAAACACTTAGGGTTAACTTGACGAGCCTAGCATGTACAGACATGGCCTCGGAACACGGAGACCGAAAGGTCGAGCATGAGTCGTATAGAAGATACGATCAACATGAAGATGTTCACCGATGATGACTAGTCCGTCTCACGTGATGATCGGACACGGCCTAGTTTGACTCGGATCATGTAATCACTTAGATGACTAGAGGGATGTCTATCTGAGTGGGAGTTCATAAGATGAACTTAATTATCCTGAACATAGTCAAAAGGATTTTGCAAATTATGTCGTAGCTCACGCTATAGTTCTACTGTTTAGATATGTTCCTAAAGAAAAATTAGTTGAAAGTTGATAGTAGCAATTATGCGGACTAGGTCCGTAAACTGAGGATTGTCCTCATTGCTTCATAGAAGGCTTATGTCCTTAATGCACCGCTCAGTGTGCTGAACCTCGAACGTTGTCTGTGGTTGTTGCGAACATCTGACATACACGTTTTGATAACTACGTGATAGTTCAGTTAAACGGTTTAAAGTTGAGGCACCAAAGACGTTTTTGAAACATCGCGAAACATATGAGATGTTTTGAGGGCTGAAATTGGGATTTCAGGCTCGTGCCCAAGTCGAGAGGTATAAGACCTCCGATGACTTTCTTAACCCGCAAACTAAGGAGAAAAGCTCAATTGTTGAGCTTGTGCTCAGATTGTCTGAGTACAACAATCATTTGAATCGAGTGGGAGTTGATCTTCCAGATAAGACAGTGATGGTTCTCCAAAGTCATTGCCACCAAGCTGTTAGAGCTTCATGATGAACTATAACATATCAGGGATAGATATGATGATCCTTGAGGTATTTGCGATGTTTGACACCGCGAAAGTAGAAATCAAGAAGGAGCATCAATTGTTGATGGTTGGTGAAACCACTAGTTTCAAGAAGGGCAAGGGCAAGAAGGGATACTTCATGAAACGGCAAATCAGCTGCTGCTCTAGTGAAGAAACCCAAGGTAAAACCCAAACCCGAGACTAAGTGCTTCTGTAATAAGGGGAACAACCACTAGAGCAGAATTACCCTAGATACTTGGTAGATAAGAAGGCTGGCAAGGTCGATAGAAGTATATTGGATATACATTGTGTTAATGTGTACTTTGCTAGTACTCCTAGTAGCACCAGGGTATTAGATACCGGTTCGGTTGCTAAGTGTTAGTAACTCGAAACAAAAGGCTACGGAATAAACGGAGACTAGCTAAAGGTGAGCTGACGATATGTGTTGGAAGTTTTTCCAAGCTTGACATGATCAAACATCGCACGCTCCCTCTACCAAAGAGATTGGTGTTAAACCTAAATAATTGTTATTTGGTGTTTGCGTTGAGCATAGACATGATTGGATTACGTCTATCGCAATACGGTTATTCATTTAAGGAGAATAATGGTTACTCTGTTTATTTGAATAATACCTTCAATGGTCTTACACCTAAAATGAATGGTTTATTAAATCTCGATCGTAGTGATACACATGTTCATGCCAAAAGATAGTAATGATAGTACCACCTACTTGTGGCACTGCCACGTAAGTCATATCGGTATAAAACGCATGAAGAAGCTCCATATTGATGGATCTTTGGGCTCACTCGTTTTTGAAAAGTTTGAGACATGCGAACCATGTCTATTGGTGCATATGCATGAAGAAACTCCATGCAAATGGACCGTTTTGACTCACTTGATTTTGAATCACTTGGGACATGCAAATCATACCACATGGGCAAGATGACTGAAAAGCCTCGTTTTCAGTAAGATGGAACAAGATAGCAACTTGTTGGAAGTAATACATTTTGATGTGTATAGTCCAATGAGTGCTGAGGCATGCAGTGAATATCGTTATGTTCTTACTTCACAGATGATTCGAGTAGATGTTGAGTATATTTACTTGATGAATCACGAGTCTGAATTATTGAAAGGTTCAAGTAATTTCAGTGTGAAGTTGAAAGATCGTAGTGACAAGAGGATAAAAGATCTATGATATGATCATAGAGATGAATATCTGAATCACGAGTTTGGCACAGAATTAAGACATTGTGGAAATTGTTTCACAACTGATACAGCCTGGAACACCATAGTGTGATGGTGTGTCCAAACGTCATGGTTGCACCCTATTGGATATGGTGCATACCATGATGTCTCTTATCGAGTTACCACTATCGTTCATGGGTTAGGCATTAGAGACAACCACATTCACTTTAAATAGGGCACCACATAATTTCGTTGAGACGACACTGTATGAACTATGGTTTGGAGAAACCTAAGTTGCCGTTTCTTGAAAGTTTGGGGCTGCGACGCTTATGTGAAAAGGTTTCAGGTTGATAAGCTCGAACCCAAAGCAGATAAAATGCATCTTCATAGGACACCCAAAAACAGTTGGGTATACCTCCTAATTCAGATCCGAAAGCAATAGGGATTGTTTCTTGAATCGGGTCCTTTTTCGAGGAAAGGTTTCTCTCGAAAAGTTGAGTGGGAGGATGGTGGAGACTTGATGAGGTTATTGAACCATCACTTCAACAAGTGTGTAGCAGGGCACAGGAAGTTGTTCCTGTGGCACGTACACCAACTGAAGTGGAAGCTTATAATGATGATCATGAAACTTCGGATCGAGTCACTACCAAACCTCGTGGGATGACAAGGATGCGTACTACTTCAGAGTGGTACGTAATCCTGTCTTGGAAGTCATGTTGCTAGACAACAATGAACCTACGAGCTATGGAGAAGCGATGGTGGGCCCGGATTCCGATAAATGGCTCAAGGCCATAAAACCCGAGAGAGGATTCATGTATGAAAACAAAGTGTAGACTTTGGAAGAACTACTTGATGGTCGTAAGGCTGTTAGGTACATATGGATTTTGAAAGGAAGACAGACAATGATGGTAAGTGTCACCATTGAGAAAGCTCGACTTGTCGTTAAGATGTTTTTCGACAAGTTCAAGGAGTTGACTACGATGAGACTTTCTCACTCGTAGCGATGCTAAGAGTCTGTTGGAATTATATTAGCAATTACTGCATTATTTATGAAATCTTGCAGATAGGATGTCAAAACATTGTTTCCTCGACGATTCTTGAGGAAAGGTTGTATGTGATACAACCAGAAGGTTTTGTCTATCCGGAAATATGCTAATAAGTATGCAAAGCTCCAGCAATCCTTCTGAGGACTGGAGTGAGCATCTCGGAGTTGGAATGTATGCTTTGATGATGATCAAAGATTTTGGGTGTATACAAAGTTTATGAGTAACTTGTATTTCCAAAGAAGTGAGTGGGAGCACTATAGAATTTCTGATGAGTATATGTTGTTGACATATTAATGATCGGAAATGACGTAGAATTTCTGGAAAGCATATAGGGTTATTTGGAAAGTGTTTTCAATGGAAAACCTGGATTAAGCTACTTGAACATTGAGCATCAAGATCTATAAGGATAGATCAAAACGCTTAATAGTACTTTCAAATGAGCACATGCCTTGACGTGATCTTGAAGGTGTTCAAGATGGATCAGTCAAAGAAGGAGTTCTTGCCTGAGTTGTAAGGTATGAAGTTAAGACTTAAAGCTCGACCATGGCAGAATAGAGAGAAAGGAACGAAGATCGTCCCCTATGCTTAAGACATAGGCTCTACAGTGTGCTATGCTGTGTACCGCACCTGAAGTGTGCTTTACCATGAGTCAGTCAAGGGGTACAAGAGTGATCCAAGAATGGATCACAGGACAGCGGTCAAAGTTATCCTTAGTAACTAGTGGACTAAGGAATTTTCTCAATTATGGAGGTGGTAAAAGAGTTCGTCGTAAAGGGTTACGTCGATGCAAGATTAACACCTATCCGGATAGCTCTAAGTAGAGATACCGGATACGTATAATGGAGCAACAATTTAGAATAGCTCCAAGTAGAACAGTTATTTGGAATAGCTCCAAATAGAACGTGGTAGCTGCATCTAGGAGATGACATAGAGATTTGTAAAGCACACACGGATCTGAAAGGTTCAGACCCGTTGACTATAACCTCTCTCACAAGCATAACATGATCAAACCCAGAACTCATCGAGTGTTAATCACATGGTAAATGTGAACTAGATTATTGACTCTAGTAAACTCTTTGGGTGTTAGTCACATGGGGATGTGACCTTGAGTGTTAATCACATATCGATGTGAACTAGATTATTGACTCTAGTGCAAGTGGGAGACTGTTGGAAATATGCCCTAGAGGCAATAATAAATTGATTATTATTATATTTCCTTGTTCATGATAATCGTTTATTATCCATGCTATAATTGTATTGATAGGAAACTCAGATACATGTGTGGATACATAGACAACACCATGTCCCTAGTAAGCCTCTAGTTGACTAGCTCGTTAATCAATAGATGGTTACGGTTTCCTGACCATGGACATTGGATGTCGTTGATAACGGGATCACATCATTAGGAGAATGATGTGATGGACAAGACCCAATCCTAAGCCTAGCACAAGATCATGTAGTTCGTATGCTAAAGCTTTTCTAAATGTCAAGTATCATTTCCTTAGACCATGAGATTGTGCAACTCCCGGATACCGTAGGAGTGCTTTGGGTGTGCCAAACGTCACAACGTAACTGGGTGGCTATAAAGGTACACTACGGGTATCTCTGAAAGTGTCTGTTGGGTTGGCACGAATCGAGATTGGGATTTTGTCACTCCGTGTAAACGGAGAGGTATCTCTGGGCCCACTCGGTAGGACATCATCATAATGTGCACAATGTGACCAAGGGGTTGATCACGGGATGATGTGTTACGGAACGAGTAAAGAGACTTGCCGGTAACGAGATTGAACAAGGTATCGGTATACCGACGATCGAATCTCGGGCAAGTACCATACCGCTAGACAAAGGGAATTGTATACGGGATTGATTGAGTCCTTGACATCGTGGTTCATCCGATGAGATCATCGTGGAACATGTGGGAGCCAACATGGGTATCCAGATCCCGCTGTTGGTTATTGACCGGAGAACATCTCGGTCATGACTACATGTCTCCCGAACCTGTAGGGTCTACACACTTAAGGTTCGATGACGCTAGGGTTATAAAGGAAGTTTGTATGTGGTTACCGAATGTTGTTCGGAGTCCCGGATGAGATCCCGGACGTCACGAGGAGTTCCGGAATGGTCCGGAGGTAAAGATTTATATATAGGAAGTCCTGTTTCGGCCATCGGGACAAGTTTCGGGGTCATCGGTATTGTACCGGGACCACCGGAAGGGTCCCGGGGGCCCACCGGGTGGGGCCACCTGCCCCGGGGGCCACATGGGCTGTAGGGGGTGCGCCTTGGCCTACATGGGCCAAGGGAACCAGCCCCTAGAGGCCCATGCGCCAAGATATAGGAAAAAGGGGAGAGTCCTAAAGGGGGAAGGCACCTCCGAGGTGCCTTGGGGAGGATGGACTCCTCCCCCCCTCTTAGCCGCACCCCTTCCTTGGAGGAAGGGGCAAGGCTGCGCCTCCCCCCTCTCCCCTGCCCCTATATATAGTGGAGGGGAGGGAGGGCATCCATACCTGAGCCCTTGGCACCTCCCTCCCTCCCGTGACACCTCCTCCTCTCCCGTAGGTGCTTGGCAAAGCCCTGCAGGATTGCCACGCTCCTCCATCACCACCACGCCGTTGTGCTGCTGCTGGATGGAGTCTTCCTCAACCTCTCCCTCTCTCCTTGCTGGATCAAGGCGTGGGAGACATCGTCGAGCTGTACGTGTGTTGAACGCGGAGGTGCCGTCCGTTCGGCACTAGGATCATCGGTGATCTGAATCACGACGAGTACGACTCCATCAACCCTGTTCACTTGAACGCTTCCGCTTAGCGATCTACAAGGGTATGTAGATGCACTCTCCTTCCCCTTGTTGCTAGTCTCTCCATAGATAGATCTTGGTGACACGTAGGAAAATTTTGAATTTCTGCTACGTTCCCCAACATTATGCACATTATTACCCCTCTGATTATGAACATGAATATGCTTTGTGAGTAATTACGTTTGTTCCTGAGGACATGGGAGAAGTCTTGCTATTAGTAGTCATGTGAATTTGGTCTTCGTTCGATATTTTGATGAGATGTATGTTGTCTAACCTCTAGTGGTGTTATGTGAACGTCGACTACATAACACTTCACCATTATTTAGGCCTAGAGGAAGGCATTGGGAAGTAATAAGTATATGATGGGTTGCTAGAGTGACAGAAGCTTAAACCCTAGTTTATGCGTTGCTTCGTAAGGGGCTGATTTGGATCCATATGTTTCATGCTATGGTTAGGTTTACCTTAATACTTTTGTTGTAGTTGCGGATGCTTGCAATAGAAGTTAATCATAAGTGGGATGCTTGTCCAAGTAAGGGCAGTACCCAAGCACCAGTTCACCCACATATCAAATTATCAAAGTACCAAACACGAATCATATGAGCGTGATGAAAACTAGCTTGACAATATTCCCATGTGTCCTCGGGAGCGCGTTTCCTATCATAAGAGTTTGTCCAGGCTTGTCCTTTGCTACAAAAAGGATTGGGCCACCTTGTTGCACCTTGTTTACTTTTGTTACTTGTTGCTCGTTACAATTTATCTTATCACCAAACTATCTGTTACCACTTATTTCAGTACTTGCAGAGAATACCTTGCTGAAAACCGCTTATCATTTCCTTCTACTCCTCGTTGGGTTCGACACTCTTACTTATCGAAAGGACTACGATAGATCCCCTATACTTGTGGGTCATCAAGACTCTTTTCTGGCGCCGTTGCCGGGGAGTGAAGCGCCTTTGGTAGGTGGAATTTGGTAAGGAAAAATTTATTTAGTGCGCTGAAATTTTCTGTCACTTGTTACTATAGAAAGTAATTGTCTGAGGGGCTTGTTCGGGGTATCTTCACCCCGTCCAGCAGAGCAAAGAGTTGCTCCTCAACCTACTCAACCTACTGAACCTATTGAAAATGAAACTCCTTTTGAGATTCCTTCGGGTTTGATGGAAAAACTGCTAGCTAACACTTTTACAGGAGATGGAACAAAGCATCCTGATGAACATCTACGTTATGTAGATGATGTTTGTGGACTATTTAAGCTTGCAGGTATACCCAATGATGCTGTTAAGAAGAAGGATTTCCCTTTATCTTTGAAGGGAGACGCATTGACATGGTACAGGCTATGTGATGATATGAGATCATGGAACTATAAAAGATTGAAATTGGAATTTCATCAAAAGTATTACCCTATGCATCTTGTTCATCTTGATCACAATTATATATATAATTTTTGGCCTCGCAAAGGAGAAAGCATCGCTCAAGCTTGGGGGAGGCTTAAATCAATGTTATATTCATGCCCCAATCATGAGCTTGCAAGAGAAGTAACTATGCAAAGTTTTTATGCTCGGCTTTCTGATAACAATTGCTCCATGCTCGATACTTCCTGTGCTGGCTCTTTTATGATGAAGAATATTGAATTCAGATGGAATTTACTGGATAGAATTAAACGCAACTCTGAAGATTGGGACCTCGACGAAGGTAAGGAGTCAGGTATGACACCCAAGTTTGATTGTGTTAAATCTTTTATGGATACCGATATTTTCCGTAAGTTTAGCACTAAATATGGACTTGACTCTGAGATAGTAGCTTCTTTCTGTGAATCTTTTGCTACTTATGTTGATCTCCCCAAGGAGAAGTGGTTTAAATATCATCCTCCCACAGAAGTGAAAATAGCTGCACCTATTAAAGTTGAAGAAAAGATTGTCACTTATAATGATCCTATTGTCCCCACTTCCTATGTTGAGAAACCACCTTTCCCTATTAGAATGAAGGATCATGTTAAAGCTTCAACTGTTGTTCGTAAAAGCAATATTAGAACTTATACACCTCCTGAGCAAGTCAAAGTAGAACCTAATATTTCTATTGTTAAAGATCTCTTGTCTGATAATATCGATGGGCATGTTATTCAATTCCAGGGTGAAACTGTTAGAATTGCTAAACCTTGTGATAAAGATAAACATAGACCTGTGGTAGGCGTGCCTGTTATTTCTGTTAAAATAGGAGATCATTGTTATCATGTCTTGTGTGATATGGGTGCTAGTGCTAGTGTTATACCCATTGACTTATACAAAGAAATTATGCATGATATTGCACCTGCTGAGTTAGAAGGTATTGATGTTACAATTAATCTTGCCAATAGAGATACTATTTCTCCAGTGGGAATTGTTAGAGATGTTGAAGTCTTGTGTGGAAAAACCAAATATCCCGCTGATTTTCTTGTTCTTGGTTCTCCACAAGATAGCTTTTGTCCCATTATATTTGGTAGACCCTTCTTGAGTACTGTTAATGCTAAGATAGACTGCGAAAAGAATGTTGTTACTATTGGCTTGGATAATATGGTTCATGAGTTTAATTTCTCTAAATTTAGTAAACAACATCGTGAGGAAGAATTGCCTAGTAAGGATGAAGTTATTGGTCTTGCCTCTATTGCTGTACCTCCTAGTGATCCTTTAGAATAGTATTTGCTAGACCATGAAAATGATATGTTCATGAATGAAAGAAGGGAAATAGATGAAGTATTCTTTAAACAGGAACCTATTCTGCAACACAATTTGCCTGTTGAAATCCTAGGGGATCCCCCTCCACCCAAGGGTGATCCCGTATTTGAGCTCAAACCGTTGCCTGACAATCTTAAATATGCTTATCTTGATGAAAAGAAAATATATCCTGTTATTATTAGTGCTAATCTTTCAGAGCATGAAGAAGAAAGATTATTGAAAACTCTCAAGAAGCACCGTGCTGCTATTGGATATACACTTGATGATCTTAAGGGCATCAGTCCCACTCTATGCCAACATAAAATAAATTTGGAAGCTGATGCCAAACCAGTTTGTGATCCTCAACGACGTCTAAATCCTAAAATGAAAGAAGTGGTAAGAAAAGAAATACTCAAGCTTCTGGAGGCAGGTATAATTTATCCCGTTGCTGATAGTCAGTGGGTAAGTCCTATCCATTGTGTCCCCAAGAAGGGAGGTATTACTGTTGTCCCTAATGATAAAGATGAATTGATTCCGCAAAGAATTATCACAGGTTATAGGATGGTAATTGATTTCCATAAGTTAAATAAAGCTACTAAGAAAGATCATTACCCCTTACCTTTTATTGATCAAATGCTAGAAATATTATGCAAACATACACATTATTGCTTTCTAGATGGTTATTCTGGTTTCTCTCAAATACCCGTGTCAGCTAAAGATCAATCAAAGACTACTTTTACATGCCCTTTTGGTACTTTTGCTTATAGACGTATGCCTTTTGGTTTATGTCATGCACCTGCTACCTTTCAAAGATGCATGATGGCTATATTCTCTGACTTTTGCGAAAAGATTTGTGAGGTTTTCATGGATGACTTTTCCGTCTATGGTTCCTCTTTTGATGATTGTTTAAGCAATCTTGATCGAGTTTTGCAGAGATGTGAAGAAACTAATCTTGTCTTGAATTGGGAAAAGTGCCACTTTATGGTTAATGAAGGTATTGTCTTGGGGCACAAAGTTTCTGTAAGAGGTATTGAAGTTGATAAAGCCAAGGTTGATGCTATTGAAAAGATGCCATGTCCCAAGGACATCAAAGGTATAAGAAGTTTCCTTGGTCACGCCGGATTTTGTAGGAGGTTCATTAAGGACTTCTCAAAAATTTCTCGGCCTCTGACTAATTTATTACAAAAAGATGTACCATTTGTCTTTGATGATGATTGTGTAGAAGCATTTGAAATACTTAAGAAAGCATTAGTCTCTGCACCTGTTGTTCAGCCACCTGATTGGAATTTACCCTTTGAAATTATGTGTGATGCTAGTGATTATGCTGTAGGTGCTGTTCTAGGGCAAAGAGTTGATAAGAGATTAAATGTTATCCATTATGCCAGTAAGACTCTAGAGAGTGCTCAAAAAAATTATGCTACTACCGAAAAGGAACTTTTAGCAGTGGTGTTTGCTTGTGATAAGTTTAGACCTTATATTGTGGACTCCAAAGTTACTATTCACACTGATCATGCTGCTATTAAATATCTTATGGAAAAGAAGGATGCAAAACCTAGACTTATTAGATGGGTTCTCCTGCTTCAAGAATTTGATTTGCATATTGTTGATAGGAAAGGAGCTGAGAACCCCGTTGCAGATAACTTATCTAGGTTAGAGAATGTTCTTGATGACCCACTACCTATTGATGATAGCTTTCCTGATGAACAATTAAATGTCATAAGCACTTCTCGTAGCACTCCATGGTGTGCTGATTATGCTAATTATATTTTTGCTAAATTTATACCACCTAGCTTCACATATCAGCAAAAGAAAAAAGTTTTTCTATGACTTGCGACATTACTTTTGGGATGACCCACATCTTTATAAAGAAGGAGTAGATGGTGTCATTAGACTTTGTGTACCTGAGCATGAACAGGAACAGATCCTACGCAAGTGTCACTCCGAAGCTTATGGAGGACACCATGCTGGAGATAGAACTGCACATAAGGTATTGGAATCCGGTTTTTATTGGCCTACTCTCTTCAAAGATGCCCGTAAGTTTGTTTTGTCTTGCAATGAATGTCAAAGAATTGGTAATATTAGTAGACGTCAAGAAATGCCTATGAATTATTCACTTGTTATTGAACCATTTGATGTTTGGGGCTTTGATTATATGGGACCTTTTCCTGCCTCTAATGGATACACTCATATTTTAGTTGCTGTTGATTACGTTACTAAGTGGGTGGAAGCCATTCCAACTAGTAGTGCTGATCATAACACTTCTATTAAAATGCTTAAGGAAGTTATTTTTCCGAGGTTTGGAGTCCCTAGATATTTAATGACTGTTGGTGGTTCACACTTTATTCATGGTGCTTTCCGTAAGATGCTTGCTAAATATGACGTTAATCATAGGATTGCATCTCCTTATCACCCTCGGTCTAGTGGTCAAGTAGAGTTGAGCAACAGGGAGCTCAAATTAATTTTGTAAAAGACTGTTAATAGGTCTAGAAAGAATTGGTCCAAGAAACTTGATGATGCATTATGGGCCTATAGAACCGCATATAAAAATCCTATGGGTATGTCTCCGTACAAAATGGTTTATGGAAAAGCTTGTCACTTACCTCTCGAACTAGAACATAAGGCATATTGGGCTATTAAAGAGCTCAACTATGATTTCAAACTTGCCGGTGAGAAGAGGTTATTTGATATTAGCTCACTTGATGAATGGAGAGCCCAAGCATATGAAAATGCCAAGTTGTTTAAAGAAAAAGTTAAAAGATGGCATGACAAAAGGATACAAAAGCGTGAGTTTCATGTAGGCGATTATGTATTGCTATACAACTCTCGTTTAAGATTTTTTGCAGGAAAACTTCTCTCTAAATGGGAAGGTCCCTACGTTATCGAGGAGGTCTATTGTTCTGGTGCCATAAAAATCAACAACTTCGCAGGCACAAATCCGAAGGTGGTAAACGGTCAAAGGATCAAACACTATATCTCAGGTAATCCTATAAATGTTGAAACCAATATTATTGAAACCGTAACCCCGGAGGAGTACATAAAGGACACTTTCCAGAATGTTCCAAACTTCGAAAAGGAATAGGTATGTGGTACGGTAAGTAAACCGACTCCAAAACAATTTTTAAGGCAATATTTCTCTGTTTTGGAATATTTAGAAAAATAGAAAAATAAGTAGCAGTCCGGGGAGGACACGAGGCCTCCACGAGGGTGGAGGGCGCGCCCTACCCCCCTGGGCGCGCCCCCCTACCTCATGAGCACCTCGTGTGCCCTCCGGACTCTGTTTCCTTGCACGATACGTATTTTGGTCGGTAAAAATTCATTATATATACTCCCGAAGGTTTTAACCACCGTATCATGCAAATATCCTCTGTTTTCGTTTCGAGCTGTTGCTGCTGCAGATTTAAGCAAGATGTCATCTCAAGATTCGCAGGGAGAAAGCTATGTGGCTGATTTCCTTGCAAACCCTGAGGTCTACGGAGACTTGGACCATAGTGGCTGGACCACAGAAGAAGAAGAAGACTATGAGCCTAAGGAGAAGGAGGAAACAAGCTCACACGAAGATGAAGTTCCGCTATCTCAACCAGGGGATATGCATGTGGAGTTTAAAAAGTCAAGTCTACCTGATAGAGCAAAGAAGCTAAAGATTGAGTTTATCCCTTTTTGTCTCTTGCAGGAAAATAAGCAAGAACTATGCAAAAGAGTATTAAGTCTTGAGCGGGAGACCGAAGACCTAAAAGAACAAAACATTATACTCAAGCGTAAACTGAGGAAGAAGCCACCGACAATACCTCCATCATCTCCGAGGAAATAATCACATGGGTATGGGCACTCCCCTTGGCAACTGCCAAGCTTGGGGAGGTGCCCTGGTATCGTATCACCATCACAACTCCTATCTTTACAGTTTTTCTTAGTTCTATCCTATTAGTAGTATCTTGATTTAGTAGAATAAAGTCATGGCATGATCTAGTTTTGAGTTTTGCTTTACGATCCTTCTTTGTAATCGAGTCCGTGAGCTATATAATAAAGATTAGTGTTGAGTCAAGGGCTTGAGTGTTTTTCCATGATCTTGGGTGACTAGAAGAAAAAGAATAAAAAGAATCAAGGAGTTCATATTGATCTTAGTGAAAGTAATGACTTCACATAGAAAGAGTATGATGATTAAAAGTTGTTGGGAGTTGGCAAATATAGCTTTGGTCATCGTTGCAATTAATAGGAAGTAATAAGGAAAGAGAGGTTTCACATATAGATATATTATCATTGACATCTTTTATGATTGGGAGCACTCATTAAAATATGACATGCTAAAGAGTTGAGGTTGGACAAGGAAGACAACATAATGAGTTATGTTTTCTTACATTCGAGATAAAGTATGTTGTCATGGATCCTCTACCGTGTTGAGCTTGCCTTTCCCCCTCATGCTAGCCAAATTCTTAGCACCAAGTAGAAATACTACTTGTGCTTCCAAATACCCTTAAACCAGTTTTGCCATGAGAGTCCACCATATCTACCTATGGATTGAGTAAGATCCTTCAAGTAAGTTTTCATCGGTGCAAGCAATAAAAATTGCTCTCTAAATATGCATGACTTATTTATGTAGAGAAATAAGCTTTGTACGAACTTGTTGTGGACGCAATAAAAGCGTCGGACTGCATAATAAAGGTTCACATACAAGGGGCAATATAAAGTGACGTTCTTTTGCATTAAGATTTTGTGCATCAACCCTAAACGCGCATGACAACCTCTGCTTCCCTCTGCGAAGGGCCTATCTTTTATTATTATCCTCTACCTTACAAGATTCACGGTGATCTTCACCTTTCCTTTTTCATTTTATCCTTTGGCAAGCTCAGCATGTTGGAAAGAGTATGATATACATATCTAATTGGATGTAGGGGAGCATGAATTGTTATTGTTGACATTACCCTTGAGGTAAAATATTGAGGGGCAAAACTATAAGCCCCTATCTTTCTCTGTGTCCGATTAAAACTCCGTAGCCACAAGTATCGCGTGAGTTCTAGCAATTGTGAAGGACTAAATGATAGTTGAGTATGTGGACTTGCTTTTAAGCTCTGACATAGACTCTCTCCGATGTTACGATAAATTGCAATTGCTTCAATGACTGAGATTATAATTGTTAGTGCCCAATAAGGTTTCTGATTCATGCTTTGGCTTTGTGAATAGATCATCACTTAAACATGAGTAATCATATGACAAAATTTAATTATGTTGTTGTTATGAAATAATCATGATGCCATCATGTCCGTATTTTGTTTTTATCGACGCCTCTACCTCTAAACATGAGGACATATTTATTGTTATCGGCTTTTCGCTTGAGGACAAGCGAGGTCTAAGCTTGGGGGAGTTGATACGTCCATTTTGCATCATGCTTTTATGACAATATTTATTGCATTATGGGCTGTTATTTCACGTTATGTCATGATACTTACGGCTATTCTCTCTTATTTTACAAGGTTTACATGAAGAGGGAGAATGCCGGCAGCTGGAATTCTAGGCTGGAAAAGGAGCAAATATTGGAGGCCTATTCTACGCAACTCCAAGAGTCTTGAAACTCCACGGAATACCTTGAAATAAATAAAGAAAAATCGTCGCCAAAGATGAAGGCCAGGGGGCCCACACCCTGCTCACAAGGGTGCCCCCCCTAGGCGTGCCCCCCTACCTCGTGGGCCCCCTGGTGGCTAGCCGACGCCCATCTTCTCCTATATGAAGTCTTTCGATGAGAAAAAAATCAGGGAGAACCTTTCGGGATGAGACTCCGCCGCCACGAGGCGGAACCTTGGTGGAACCAATCTAGGGCTCTGGCAGAACTGTTCTACCAGGGACACTTCCCTCCGGGAGGGGGAAATCATCACCATCGTCATCACCAACGCTCCTCTCATCGGGAGAGGGCAATCTCCATCAACATCTTCACCAGCACCATCTCATCTCCAAACCCTAGTTCATCTCTTGTATCCAATTCCTGTCTCCAAGTCCGGGATTGGTGCTAGTAGGTTGCTAGTAGTGTTGATTACTCCTTGTAGTTGATGCTAGTTGGTTTATTTGGTGGAAGATCTTATGTTCAGATCCTTTATGCAGATTATTACCCCTCTGATTATGAACATGAATATGCTTTGTGAGTAATTACGTTTGTTCCTGAGGACATGGGAGAAGTCTTGCTATTAGTAGTCATGTGAATTTGGTATTCGTTCGATATTTTGATGAGATGTATGTTGTCTAACCTCTAGTGGTGTTATGTGAACGTTGACTACATAACACTTCACCATTATTTGGGCCTAGAGGAAGGCATTGGGAAGTAATAAGTAGATGATGGGTTGCTAGAGTGACAGAAGCTTAAACCCTAGTTTATGCGTTGCTTCGTAAGGGGCTGATTTGGATCCATATGTTTCATGCTATGGTTAGGTTTACCTTAATACTTTTGTTGTAGTTGCGGATGCTTGCAATAGAGGTTAATCATAAGTGGGATGCTTGTCCAAGTAAGGGCAGTACCCAAGCACCGGTTCACCCACATATCAAATTATCAAAGTACCGAATGCGAATCATATGAGCGTGATGAAAACTAGCTTGACGATATTCCCATGTGTCCTCGAGAGCGCTTTTCCTATCATAAGAGTTTGTCCAGGCTTGTCCTTTGCTACAAAAAGGATTGGGCCACCTTGCTGCACCTTGTTTACTTTTGTTACTTGTTGCTCGTTACAATTTATATTATCACCAAACTATCTGTTACCACTTATTTCAGTACTTGCAGAGAATACCTTGCTGAAAACCGCTTATCATTTCCTTCTGCTCCTCGTTGGGTTCGACACTCTTACTTATCGAAAGGACTACGATAGATCCCCTATACTTGTGGGTCATCAACTACCTCCTCAGCCTTTGTAAATCCATCGTAGGGGCATATCAATACTACGCAATTCCTAAACAGCCATGGACCTTGATCCAATATCCTCTCCCAGTCACCCAAACATGCTGCTTGAACAACAAACAGGTTTGGTCCGACTGGACGAAAACACACTCGCTACACAGGATTCCACGCCACACGCATATCCCGGTAAAACACAGACTGACTAAAGGATTTTTCTGTATGAACCCTAGCAAGGGCTAGCCATCTCACGCTTTCATTAATCACCAGATCCTCCTCCTTGGTCACTAGATCATCAAAGCACTCATCACTAAGGTCGAGTTGCTCGAAGAAGTCACCAAGATCTGATTTCATGGTGGCACCATCGCCGCCGCCGGTGGTTCCTGACTGGGGTCCACGCTGGAACCCATCACGCCAAGGAGAGCAAGGGAACCACGAGGGATACGATCAACGAGCCCTTCATAACAAAGGAATCATTATGGGGAAGTAGACTTGCCAGCACGATCGCCAGAGAGGAAACAAACCCTAGCCGATGTTGGGAAACGTAACATGCAATTTCAAAAAAAATCCTATGCTCACAAGATCTATCTAGGAGATGCATAGCAACGAGATGGGGCGAGTGTGTCCACATACCCTCATAGACCTAAAGCGGAAGCGTTTGCTAAACGCGGTTGATGTAGTCGAACGTCGTCTCGTTCCGACCGATCTAGTACGGAACATACGTCACCTCCGAGTTCTGCACACGTTCAGCGTGATGACGTCCCTCGAGCTCTTGATCCAGCAACGGGTCAAGGAAGTAGATGAGTTCCGTCAGCACGAGAGCGTGGTGACGGTGATGCTAAAGTGATCCATGCAGGGCTTCGCCTAAGCACCGCGAGAATATGACCGAAGGCGTAAACTATGGAGGGGGGCGCCGCACATGGCTTGGAACAATTGATGTATGCTGTAGGCGCCCTCTCCCCACGTATATAAAGGAGGGAGGGGGAGGGAGCCGGCCCTAGGCGTGCCCAAGTAGGAGGAATCCTACTTGGGCTCCTAGTTGGATTCGGTCCCCCCCCCTTTCCTTTCACCGGAGGGGGAAAGAGGGGAAGAGACATGGGGAAGAAGGAAAGGGGGCGCCGCCCCCTCTCCTAGTCCTATTCGGCCTCCTTCCCTGTGGGGGGGCGCGCCACCCATTCGTGGGCTGGTGTGCCTCCCTCCTATGGCCCATATGGCCCATATCTTTCCCCGGGGGGTTCCGGTAACCCTCCCGGTACTCCGATATGTACCCGATACATTTCGGAACACTTCCGGTGCCAGAATACTATCATCCAATATATAATTCTTTACCCCTCGACCATTTCGAGACTTCTCGTCATGTCCGTGATCTCATCCGGGACTCCGAACAACATTCGGTCACCAAATCACATAACTCATATAATACAAATCGTCATCGAACGTTAAGCGTGCGGACCCTACGGGGTTCGAGAACTATGTAGACATGACCGAGACACCTATCCCGTCAATAACCAATAGGAGAACCTGGATTCTCATATTGGCTCCCACATATTCTACAAAGATATTTATCGGTCGAACCATTATGTCAACATACGTTATTCCCTTTGTCATCAGTATGTTACTTGCACGAGATTCGATCGTCGGTATCTTCATACCTAGTTCAATCTCATGACTGGCAAGTCTCTTTACTCGTTCAGTAATGCATCATCCCGCAACTAACTCATTAGTCACATTGCTTGCAAGGCTTCTTATGATGTGCAATAACGAGAGGGCCTAGAGATACCTCTCTGATACTCGGAGTGACAAATCCTAATCTCGATCTATGCCAACCCAACAAACACCTTCGGAGACACCTATAGAGCATCTTTATAATCACCCAGTTACATTGTGACATTTGATAGCACACAAGGCATTCCTCCAGTGTCCGGGAGTTGCATAATCTCATAGTCGGAGGAATATGTATTTGACATGAAGAAAGCAGTGGCAATAAAACTGAACGATCATTATGCTAAGCTAACAGATGGGTATTGTCCATCACATCATTCTCCTAATGATGTGATCCCATTCATCAAATGACAACACATGTCTATGGCTAGGAAACTTAACCATCTTTGATCAACGAGCTAGTCAAGTAGAGGCATACTAGGGACACAGTGTTTTGTCTATGTATTCACACATGTGTAAGGTTTCCGGTTAATACAATTCTAGCATGAATAATAAACATTTATCATGAATAAATAAATATAAAATAACACCTTTATTATTGCCTCTAGGGCATATTTCCTTAAGTCTCCCACTTGCACTAGAGTTAATAATCTAGATTACATTGCAATGATTCTAACACCCATGGAGTCTTGGTGCTGATCATGTTTTGCTCCTGGAAGAGGCTTAGTCAATGAATCTGCCACATTCAGATTTGTATGTATTTTGCAAATCTCTATGTCTCCCTCCTTAACTAGATCGCGGATGGAGTTGAAGCGTCTCTTGATGTGTTTGGTCTTTTGTGAAATCTGGATTCCTTCACCAAGGCAATTGCTCCAGTATTGTCACAAAAGATTTTCATTGGACCCGATACACTAGGTATTACACCTAGATTGGATATGAACTCCTTCATATAGACTCCTTCATTTGCTGCTTCCGAAGCAGCTATGCACTCCACTTCACACGTAGATCCCGCCATGACACTCTGCTTGGAACTGCACCAACTGACAGCTCCACCATTCAATATAAATACGTATCCGGTTTGTGACTTAGAGTCATCCAGATTAGTGTCAAAGCTAGCATCAACATAACCATTTACGACGAGTTCTTTGTCACCTCCTTAAACGAGAAACATATCCCTAGTCCTTTTCAGGTACTTTAGGATGTTCTTGACCGTTGTCTAGTGATCCAGTCCTGGATTACTTTGGTACCTCCCCGCTAAACTTATAGCAAGGCACACATCAGGTCTGGTACACAGCATAACATACATGATAGAACCTATGGCTGAGGCATAGGGAATGACTTTCATTTTCTCTCTATCTTCTGCAATGGTCGGGCATTGAGTCTGACTCAACTTCACACCTTGTAACACAGGCAAGAACCCTTTCTTTGACTGATCCATTTTGAATTTATTCAAAACTTTATCAAGGTATATGCTTTATGAAAGTCCTATCAAGCGTCTTGATCTATCTCTATAGATCTTGATGCCCAATATATAAGCAGCTTCACCGAGGTCTTTCATTGATTTTTTTATTCAAGTATCCTTTTATGCTATCCAGAAATTCTACATCATTTCCAATCAACAATATGTCATCCACATATAATATTAGAAATGTTATAGAGCTCCCACTCACTTTCTTGTAAATACAGGCTTCTCCAAAAGTCTGTATAAAACCATATGCTTTGATCACTTCATCAAAGCGTATATTCCAACTCTGAGATGCTTGCACCAGTCCATAAATGCATCGTGGAGCTTGCACACTTTGTCAGCACCTTTAGGATCGACAAAACCTTCTGGTTGCATCATATACAATTCTTCTTTAAGAAATCCATTATGGAATGTAGTTTTGACATCCATTTGTCAGATTTCATAATCATAAAATGCGGCAATTGCTAACATGATTTGGACAGACTTAGGCATCGCTACGGGTGAGAAAGTCTCATCGTAGTCAACTCCTTGAACTTGTCGAAAACCTTTTGCAACAAGTCGAGCTTTATAGACAGTAACATTACCATCAGCGTCAGTCTTCTTCTTGAAAATCCATTTATTCTCTATGGGTCGCCGATCATCGGGCAATTCCACCAAAGTCCACACTTTGTTCTCATACATGGATCCTATCTCAGATTTGATGGCCTCAAGCCATTTATCAGAATCTGGGCTCATCATAGCATCTTCATAGTTTGTAGGTTCGTCATGGTCAAGTAACATGACTTCCAGAATAGGATTACCGTACCACTCTGGTGCGAATCGTGCTCTGCTTGACCTACGAGGTTCTGTAGTAACTTGATCTGAAGTTTCATGATCATTATCATTAGCTTCCTCTCTAGTTGGTGTAGGCTTCACGGGAACATATTTCTCGGATGAGTTACTTTCCAAATAGAGAGAAGGTACAATTACCTCATCAAGTTCTACTTTCCTCCCACTCACTTCTTTCGAGAGAAACTCCTTCTCTAGAAAGGTTCCATTCTTGGCAACAAAGATCTTGCCTTTGAATTTGTGGTAGAAGGTGTACCCAATTGTTTCCATAGGGTATCCTATGAAGATACACTTCTCGATTTGGGTTTGAGCTTATCAGGCTGAAGCCTTTTGACATAAGCATCGCATCCCCAAACTTTAAGAAATGACAGCTTAGGTTTATTGCCGAACCACAGTTCATATGGTGTCATCTCAACGGATTTTGACGGTGCCCTATTTAACGTGAATGCAGCTGTCTCTAATGCATAACCCCAAAACAATAGTGATAAATCGGTAAGAGACATCATAGATCACACCGTATCCAATAAAGTACGGTTACGATGTTTAGACACACCATTACGCTATGGTGTTCCAGGTGGCGTGAGTTGTGAAACTATTCCACAATGTTTTAAATGCGGACCAAACTAGTAACTCAAATATTCACCTCCATGTACAGATCGTAGAAACTTTATTTTCTTGTTATGACGATTCTCCACTTCACTCTAAAACTCTTTGAACTTTTCAAATGTTTCAGACTTGTGATTCATTAAGTAGATATACCCATATCTGCTCAAATCATCTGTGAAGGTCAGAAAATAATGATAGCCGCCACGAGCCTCAACACTCATCGGACCGCATACATCGGTATGTATTATTTCCAGTAAGTCAATGGCTCGTTCCATTATTCCGGAGAAAGCAGTTTTAGTCATCTTGCCCATGAGACACGGTTCGCAAGTATCAAATGATTCATAATCAAGTGATTCCAAAATTCCATCTGCATGGAGTATCTTCATGCACTTTTCACCAATATGACCTAAAAGACAGTGCCACAATATGTTGCACTATCATTATCAACTTTGCATCTTTTGGCATCAATATTATGAATATGTGTATCACCACGATCGAGATTCAACAGAAATAGACCACTCTTCAAGGGTGCATGACCATAAAAGATATTACTCATATAAATAGAACAACCATTATTCTCTGATTTAAATGAATAACCGTCTCGCACTAAACAAGATCCAAATATAATGTTCATGCTCAACGCTGGCACCAAATAACAATTATTCAGGTCTAAAACTAATCCCGAAGGTAGATGTAGAGGTAGCGTGCCGATGGCGATCACGTCGACCTTGGAACCATTCTCGACGCGCATCGTCACCTCGTCCTTAGCCAATCTTCGTTTAATCTGTAGTCCCTGTTTCGAGTTACAAATATGAGCAACTGAACCGGTATCAAATACCCAGGCACTACTACGAGAATTAGTAAGGTACACATCAATAACATGTATATCAAATATACCTTTGTTCACTTTGCCATCCTTCTTAACCACCAAATACTTGGGGTAGTTCCGCTTCCAGTGACCAGTCCCTTTGCAGTAGAAGCACTTAGTTTCAAGCTTGGGTCCGGCTTTGGGTTTCTTCCCAGGAGTGACAACTTGCTTGCCATTCTTCTTGAAGTTCCCCTTCTTTCCTTGCCCTTTTTCTTGAAACTACTGGTCTTGTTAACCATCAACACTTGATGCTCCTTCTTGATTTCTACCTCCGCAGCCTTGAGCATTGTGAAGAGCTCGGGAATAGTCTTTTCCATCCCTTGCATATTATAGTTCACCACGAATCCATTATAGCTTGGTGGCAGTGATTGAAGAACTCTGTCAATGACACAATCAACTGGAAGATTAACTTCCAACTGAGTCAAGTGATTATGTGTGACGCCCAGATAATTATGCTACAGTAAACCCGTGTTAATGGTGCCATGTCATCATGTTACCGTTGCTAATATTTGCTTGATCCCAATCGCAATACAAATTCGAAACCGAGTTTAAGTCCAAATTCAAAAAAATTATCAGACATGAAAACTTAAATGTTCACATTATCCCAGAATTTCCCCTAATCATTTTCATGTTGAACCAACCTCAGTTAAGTTCCCAAAATGCCCTTGGGATTTTATCTTGTGGTCCAACAATAATTAAATTGGCCTTTCCAATTTAATAAAAATGGTTAGCCAACTCCTTCTAACCCAAAACTTTTTATGCAACTTCACCTTGATCCTATCCATTTTTGTGCAAAGTGCCACATTTATCAAAAATAATTCAATAGCTATTTTAAATAGGACACAGAGGCAAATAAAAAAAAGGGAAAAGGACCCCCCCAGGCCAAATGGCCCAGCTGGCCCACGGCCCAGCTAGGCCGGCCCATCCGCCCCTACCTAT
>NC_041393.1:205340955-205346771 GCF_002162155.2 Triticum dicoccoides
ATCCCCACCCTCTCCCTCCAGCGCCGTCACAGGAGAGGGCGCTCGATCCCCAGCACTCTCCCCCATTCGCCCTCATCCCCTCCTCCCGCTCCCTCGCTCGATCTGGACGCCCGCCCGCGCCCAGGGCGCCCGTCCCCGTCTCGCCATCGCTGCCTCGCCGGACTGCTTCCCCTCCCCTCCCTCACGCGACGCTCGCCTGAGGGCATGTACAATGGTTGATAAGATAGTCTTATCTTAAGTCTTGCATGTGATTTAGAGATGACAAAAAAATTTGTCTACAATGGGTCATATCTTAGCCTTATCTTCAATAACTAGTAATTCCTAAAAATATGGTGAGACATATTGTGCTAAGAGATCACCTCTTGTCTTCTCTTAAATAAGAGAAGACAAGTCTTTTCTTATGAGTTCTCTCTCCTCCACCTCATCATCTATCCTACGTGGCATTGCTAAGATAGAACCATTGTACATGCCCTGAAGCCGCAGCATCGCCTCGTCACCGACCCGGCGCCGCCCCGTCGTCCCCTACGCCCCATCGCCGGCGCCGCACGTCGCTCGCCGTCCCCAACTTCCGCCCCGACTCGCTTCCTCGCGCGCCTCGCCGCACCCGTGCCCCTACAACGTGGGTGAGGAACCCCCGGCCTCCTCTTTCCCCCTCTCTGCTCGCTCGCCTTGCCGTTGCGTTGGTCGCCGCCGACAGCCGTCGGGTGCTGCACCGTCCGCCGTGGTCCCCGCCCTGCCCCGTGCCTACTGCTGTTGTGGCCGCAGCTACATGCCGACCGCGCCTCGTTGCGCCTCCCTGCTCGCCCCGCAGCTGCATGCTGCTGGTGGTGTCCCGTCCCCCCCCCCCGGTCGGGCTCGGCGTCGCGCGGGTTGCGCCCGCAACCGCGCCCAGTGGCGCCCAGCACCCGCACCTGGCACCCGATATGGCCCCTTGGGCCTATGACACGGGGGCCCCACCCCCTAAAAATGTTTAAAAAAATGTATTAAAGGAAATAAAATAATAATATTAATCAATTAATTAATTAACTTGATTAATCATGTTAATTAACCTGATTAACTTTTAACTAATTAAACGGTTAATTAGTATCAGTCAATGACAGGATGGGCCCACCTATCAGTTTGACTGGTCAATAGGTCAACATTGACTGCTGACATCACTCTGACCTCATGCTGACATCACTCTGACCTCATGCTAACATCATTATTCCTTTTCTGTCGAAATTAATAATTAGTAATAATTTCAGAATATTGTTAAATCTTAAAAAAATCATAGAAAATAATTCGTAACTCGGATGAAAATGTTTTGTACATGAAAGTTGCTCAGAACGACGAGATGAATCCGAATACGTAGTCCGTTCGTCTGCCACACGTCCCTAGCATAGCAAATGTTGAACTTTTCCCCTCCGGTTCATCTGTCTGACAGACGTCCAGAACCGGGAAAACTTTCCCGGGTGTTTCCCCCTTCGCCAGTATCGCCTAGCGCTGCGTTAGAACACTCATAGCCCTGCTTATTGTCTTGTTATGCTTATGTTTGCGTGTATTTACTATTTCTTCCCCCCTTTTCTTCTCCTGTAGACCTCGAGACCGCTGCTGATGCCCCTATGATCGACTACGTCGACGACGACCCTCCTTCTTGTCTGAGCAACCAGGCAAGCCCCCCTTTGATCATCCCGATATCGCCCATTCTATACTCTCATGCTTGCATTAGATTTTGCTACCGTTATTGTTTGCTCCTATTCTGATGCATAGCCTCTTTTGTACCTGCTATTGTTACCTACCTGCTTATCGTAAACTGCTTAGTATAGGTTGGCTAGTGATCCATCAGTGACCCCCACCTTGTCCTTGTTGCCCCTGCTCCATCATCGACGACCCGATCAGTGTGATCGACGACCAGAGCCCGACACCTCACATCACATCACGCCCCTTTTGTTGCTCGACTCAGCAGAGCTACTATCGAGTGTCGAGGGTGATCTCTCATAACGCACTCATGATGATAAGTCTGTAGTGTAGCTATTCGGTCGTGGTCATCGAGGGTGATTTCCTCTTTCACCATTACCGATACGGCTCTGTCGTTCAACACCTCAAGTGTCAACCTCAAGGGTGGTCCCTCTTACGTTCACCTTGATGATTACATTGAGTGGAATCCACCGGGGGTGATTCCTCGGGTTTTCCCCTTGATGTCTGGACACATAGTTACCTTGACTTTACGTGAGACCTTGAGGAAAGTCGGGCGGGCCCGGAGAGCACCCGCAGATAATGACGTGGCACGGCCAGGCATTCTAGGCCCTTGTCGTAAGTCCACGAGACGGGGCGACGGGGTCACTTTCGATCGTGAGTCTCTGCTCGTCTCCGCAAGCTAATAATACATTATGGTTTGGGTATTTGTTCTGAGTTGGCCTTTGGCCTTTACGCACCACCCACCACGTGAGAATAGTTATGGGCCTCGACGTCGTGGTATCAATCGAAGCTTTGTCAGATGTCCAGTTCAGCATTGTGGGCCTGTCGGGCCAGTGCCATCCAGTATGAGGTGGTGCTCGTCCCGGCTCGTCGCACAATGACCCGGAGTGCAACGGGCGATGGGCCCAGACCCCGGAGTGCTTAGGATGTAGAACGGCGGGGACCTCTCTACTGAGCCTAGGTAGGGATGCGACGTGTTGATCTTCCGAGGCCGGGCATTGACCCAGAAAAGTGTGTCCGACCAGAGTAATCAAGCGTGTTGGAAAACGTGGTGCACCCCTGCAGGGAAGATTATCTATTAATAGCCGTGTCCACGGTAACGGACATTCAGACTTATATCCTGATCTTTTTACAACTACGAATGGATACTTGAATATGTGGCTCCGGGATTGCTTTCTTGCGGGGAGTCGAGGAAGGATCTCTGGGCATTAATGTTTCAACATGCTTGTTAGTTATAAACTACTATTCTTTACTCTTCTACATGCTGCAAGATGCTTGGAGCTGCGTGAATATGCTAGTCTTCGATAGGCTAGGCCTTCCCCCTCTATTCTGGCATGCTGCAGTTCAGTCCACAGATACAAACCTTCCATTTGATACCAGTGCATACTTAGTATAGATCTGATGCTTGCGAGTACTTTGGATGAGTACTCACGGTTGCTTTGCTACCCCTTTCCCCCCTTCTCTCTTTTTTCCGGTTGATGCAACCAGATGGTGGATCCTTGGAGCCAGATGCCACCGCAGACGGATACTACTACATGGAGGCCGCCGAAGACCAGGAGTAGTTAGGAGGTCCCAGGCAGGAGGCCTTGCCTCTTCGATCGTGTTGCTTTTGTGCTAGCCTTCTTAAGGCAGACTTGTTTAACTTATGTCTGTACTCAGATATTGTTGCTTCCGTTGACTCTTGTGTATCGAGCTTTTGTATTCGAGCCCTCGAGGCCCCTGGCTTGTATTATAAAGCTTGAATCCCTTTTATTTGTGTTTAGAGTTGTGTTGTGATATCTTCCCGCGAGTCCCTGATCTTGATCGTACACATTTGTGTGTATGATTAGTGTACGGTTGAATTGGGGGCGTCACATTATGATATCCAGACATTCTGAGTATGTGTTCACTGATAGAACTGTTCTCCTCCATCTTGCGGCTATAGAACTTGTTGGAGACTTCATATCTCTCAACTCGGGCATTTGCTTGAAATATTAGCTTCAACTTCTGGAACATCTCATATGGTCCATGACATTCAAAACATCTTTGAAGCCCGATTCTAAGCCATAAATCATGGCACACTGAACTAACGAGTAGTCATCAGATCGAGGTTGCCATAATTCATAACGTCAGCTTCTGCTCCTGCAGCAGGCCTTTCACCTAGCGGTGCATCAAGGATATAATTCTTCTGTGCAGCAATGAGGATAATCTCAAGTTACAGACCCAATCCATGTAGTTTCTACCATCATCTTTCAACTTATCTTTCTCTAGGAATGCATTAAAATTCAAGGGAACGGTAGCACGGGCCATTGATCTACAACATAGATATGCAAAAACTATCAGGACTAAGTTCATGATAAATTAACTTTGATTAATCATATTACTTAAGAACTCCCACTTAGATAGACATCCCTCAAGTCATCTAAATGATACATGATCCAAATCAACTAAACCATGCCCGATCATCACATGAGATGGAGTAGTCATCAATGTTGAACATCTCTATGTTGATCATATCTACTATATGGTTCACGTTCGACCTTTGGTCTCTAGTGTTCCGAGGCCATGTCTGTACATACTAGGCTCGTCAAGTTTAATCCGAGTATTCCGCATGTGCAAAACTGGCTTGCACCCGTTGTATTTGAACGTAGAGCTTATCACACCCGATCATCACATGGTGTCTCAGCACGAAGAACTTTCACAACGGTGTATACTCGGGGAGAATACTTATACCTTGAAACTTAGTTAAGGGATCATCTTATAATGCTACTGTCGTACTAAGCAAAATAAGATGCATAAAGATAAACATCACACGTAATCAAGATATGTGACATGATATGGCCATCATCATCTTGTGCTTTTGATCTCCATCTCCAAAGCAACGCCTTGATCTCCATCGTCACCGGCTTGACACCTTGATCTCCATCGTAGCGTCGTGGTCGTCTCGCCAACTATTGCTTCTATGACTATCACTACCGCTTAGTGATAAAGTAAAGCAATTACATGGCGTTTGTATTTCATACAATAAAGCGACAACCATAAGGCTCCTGCCAGTTGCTGATAACTTCTACAAAACATGATCATCTCATACAACAACGTATATCACATCATGTCTTGACCATATCACATCACAACATGCCCTGCAAAAACAAGTTAGACGTCCTCTACTTTGTTGTTGCAGGTTTTACGTGGCTGTTACGGGCTTCTAGCAAGAACCGTTCTTACCTATAGTACAAAACCACAACGGTGATTTATCAAGTTTGCTGTTTTAACCTTCAACAAGGACCGGCCGCAGTCAAACTCGATTCAACTAAAGTTGGAGAAACAGACACTCGTCAGCCACCTTTATGCAAAACTAGTTGCATGTCTGTCGGTGGGACCATTCTTATGAACGCGGTCATGTAAGGTTGGTCCGGGCCGCTTCATCCAACAATACCGTCGAATCAAAATAAGACATTGGTGGTAAGCAATATGATGATCACCACCCACAACACTTTGTGTTCTACTCGTGCATATCATCCACGCATAGACCTGGCTCTGATACCACTGGTGGGATACGTAGCATGCAATTTAAAAAAAAATCCTACGCTCACGCAAGATCTATCTAGGAGATGCATAGCAATGAGAGGGGGAGAGTGTGTCCACGTACCCTCGTAGACCGAAAGCGAAAGCGTTTGCTTAACGCGGTTGATTTAGTCAACCGTCTTCTCGTTCCGACCGATCTAGTACCGAACGTACGACACCTCCGAATTCTGCACACGTTCAGCGCGATGACGTCCCTCGAGCTCTTGATCCAGCAGAGGGTCGAGGAAGTAGATGAGTTCCTTCAGCACGATGGCTGGTGACGGTGATGGTGAAGTGATCCACGCAGGGCTTCGCCTAAGCACCGCGAGAATATGACCGGAGGCATAAACTATGGAGGGGGGGCACCGCACACGGCTTGGAACAATTGATGTGTGTTGTAGGCGCCCCCTCCCCATGTATATAAAGGAGGGAGGGGGAGGGAGCCGGCCCTATGGCACACCCCAAGTAGGAGGAATCCTACTTGGGCTCCTAGTTGGATTCGGTCCCCACCTTTCCTTTTACCGGAGGGGAAAAGAGGGGAAGAGAGAGGGGGAAGAAGGAAAGGGGGCGCCGCCCCCTCTCCTAGTCCTATTCGG
>NC_041393.1:205347096-205380567 GCF_002162155.2 Triticum dicoccoides
ATACTCTGATATGTACCCGATACATTTTGAAACACTTCCTGTGTCCGAATATTATCATCCAATATATTAATCTTTACCTCTCGACCATTTCGAGACTTCTCGTCATGTCCGTGAGCTCATCCGGGACTCAGAACAACATTCGGTCACCAAATCACATAACTCATATAATACAAATCGTCATCGAACGTTAAGCGTGCGGACCTTACGGGGTTCGAGAACTATGTAGACATGACCGAGACACCTCTCCGGTCAATAACCAATAGCGGAACCTGGATGATCATATTGTCTCCCACATATTCTACGAAGATCTTTATCGGTCGAACCGTTATGTCAACATACGGTATTCCCTTTGTCATCAGTATGTTACTTGCCCGAGATTCGATCCTCGGTATCTTCATACCTAGTTCAATCTCGTTACCGTCAAGTCTCTTTACTCGTTCCGTAACGCATCATCCCGCAACTAACTCATTAGTCACATTGCTTGCAAGGCTTCTTATGATTTGCAATACCGAGAGGGCCCAGAGGTACCTCTCCGATACTCGGAGTGATAAATCCTAATCTAGATTTATGCCAACCCAACAAACACTTTCGAAGATACCTGTAGAGCATCTTTATAACCACCTAGTTACGTTGTGACGTTTGATAGCACATAAGGCATTCATCCGGTGTTCGGGAGTTGCATAATCTCATAGTCGAAGGAATATGTATTTGACATGAAGAAAGCAGTAGCAATAGAACTGAACGATCATTATGCTAAGCTAACGGATGGGTCTTGTGCATCACATTATTCTCATAATGATGTGATCTCGTTCATCAAATGACTACACATGTCTATGGCTAGGAAACTTAACCATCTTTGATCAACGAGCTAGTCAAGTAGAGGCATACTAGGGACACGTTGTTTTGTCTATGTATTCACACATGTATCAAGTTTCCGGTTAATACAATTCTAGCATGAATAATAAATATTTAATATGAATAAGGAAATATAAAATAATAACTTTATTATTGCTTCTAGGGCATATTTCCTTCAGCCGAAGCATAGGAAAAAAAACATGTTACATAAATTTCTCACATATTTAAATCATAAGAAATGAATTTATTATTTTTATACAATACATAAAATACTATCGAATTACATGGCAACATGCTGGATATTTCTATGAACTTGTATGCACTCTATGTTGGAAGAGTGGAGTTCTAAAATTTATTTCATAACTATGCGCTATATGCTACATATTTCATGTGAAGTCTCGGAAAAGTCTCACCAACTACTTGCTTGTATATATCATCTACAACATAAATACACTCTTCCCAAAAGAAGATAGACACATTTTTTACTCGTGATTGGTCGCTTTTTCTGCGGATGAGGTTATGTTCCAGTCTGATTTGTCGATGCAGTTCGTCCCCTGTGCCGTAGAGGTTTACCTTTCGTGTACCGCTTTTAGATCACTAGGATTTGGATTGTAGGCGCCGTCTATCGAGCTTTAGGTCGTGGTTGGTTGTTTTGGTGTTGTGTGTGTCGTTGTCATCTTCGACGACGTAAATATCATTATGTTGTTTGAGTCACATCTTCATTGACAATGTAAAATGGTCGTCTTATCTTCGGTGTTATATTCTTTCTGTCTTAATGAATGAATCACACGCTGCTCCCAATCCTCCTAAGCGACGGACGGATATTAAAACCCCGCGTGCTTTTGTCTCTGATTTCTTTGATCAAGTTTGGATTGTTTACCACATGTGCCATGTGGTTGTTTATGTTTTTTTTAGGAATATTAATTTAGGATGCCGATAAGTGTCACACGTATGGACGTTAGGAAGTCTGCCCACATATTTTGTGTGGTATATAAGAGGAACAACCCACACACCTACGTGTGGGCAAAACAAGTAATGCCCACACACCTCTTTTTTCCCTCCTGATCCCTCTCACGTGCGTGTGTGTGGGCGAAGTAGATAACGTCCACACGCCCCGTATGTCAGGCCTCGTACCTCGTGGTCCCACACGCCACGCGTGACAGTCATCGCGCGCCCGCAGTTGCCATGGTCCAGACCCTCGTTCATATTCGTTTAACTGTAGTTGCCATGTCGCTGAATTACGGTTGCCATGTCGGACAACTGCAGTTGCCATGGTTGCTCAACTGCAGTTGCCATGTATGGTCTGGTCTACTGTATTTGTCATGATTTCAAAACTTTAGGAGTTGGCACGTACTAACACTAGGCAGTTGAGAGAGTTGCCATGTGCTCACAAGCATGCTAGGGCAGTTGCCATGTAAAAGGAAGAGTTGCCATCTGCTTACGTGCACGTTAGGGCAGTTGCCATGTACCATGCAAAAACACATGGCAACTCGGTAAAAGAGAGTTGCCATCTGCGTACGTGCACACTGGGCAGTTGCTGTGTACCCTGCAAAAACACATGACAACTCGGGTAAAAAGAGAGTTGCCACCTGCTTATAAAGCACACTAGGGGCAGTTGCCATGTGCACTGCAAAACACATGGCAACTAGCAGCTTGGGTGTGGGAGAGGAGACGGATGTGTGGGCGAGACGGCAAATGCTCACACACTAGCCCTTGTGCGTGTGTGGAAAGTGACGTGTGGGCAAACTGCTGAACGCCAGCACACCAGCCCTTCCCGTGTGGTGAAACGGCTATGTGGGCGACCGGATAAACGCCCACACACCAGGCCAGTCCTACATGACACTAGAAACATGTCAAAATTCATGCGCTCACGAACGGACGCGGATCTACGCGTGTGGGCGAGATAGAAACGCCCACACGTGTGGGTGTTAACATATCCGTTATTTTATGATTTCTTGATAACGATGATGACACACTTTTGCGGTTTGAGTAGAGCGTCAGCACATGGATTGCCGTGTGGGGAGGATCATGCAATCAGCTGGCTTCTTCGTCTAATCTTCTCGCACGCGACAAAAGTTTAACCCGAGTTTCTCCCGCACCGGAGCCAAAGTATGATCCGCTAGTCCATTAGCACAGACAGGTCCACCCTGCGTCCTCCCCCTCCCGCGACCCTTCAGCCGCAGCAGATTCCCGGAGAGCTCGCCGCCGTGCCGATGGCGTCGCAGGACGGCGGGTGGGGCGACGGCGGCGACTCGCTCTTCGAGGGCATGGTCCTCTTCGCCCCCGCAGCCGCCGAGGCCGAGGCACCCGAAGCCCCCAAGCCGCCCACCCCTCCCGCCGACGCCGCCGCCACCTCCGCCTCCGACGCCGAGTCCAGCGCCGCCTCCCAGCCTCTGGACGAGGACCTCTTCTCCGATCTCACCCTGCTCGCCCCTCAGACTCCACTAGACCAGGACCAACACCCCCAGCCCCAAGCCCAAGATCAGAACCACCGCCCCGCCTCGCCGGTCGCGGTCACGCCTCCCCCCGCCGCCGCTGCCCTCTCGCGCCAGCCGTCCTCCTCGTCGCTCCGGAAAAAGAAGAGGGCCGTGCGCATCGGGTACGGCCGCTCGCCTCAAACCGCCCCCGCTCTGCCGCCTACCGTACCAATCGCTACCGCCGCCGCCGCCCCCGCTGCTGCTACGGCTACTGTACTTCGTACTGCCAGTAGTAGTAGTAGCCTCTCCGATGCTTCTACATATGACGCTGTTCCCCCTATCCCCATCCAGTACCTTGACCAACTAGGCAATGACGATGAGAGAGATGCAGCTGTGGTGGATCCGGATGCCAATTCTCTGGATGCAGTCAGCGTCAATTCTTTGGATGCGAAACAGGAGGCGAAAGAAGAAGATGGTGACAAGGATGCCGGAGAGGCTGTAGTTGCAGTAGTGGGGATCGATGAGAGGTTGGCTCTTCTTAGATCTCAAATATCTAGTAAGCTTGATTCAGTCCAGCAGAGGGCCGCTGCTGTGGCAGCCAAGAGGAGGCAGCTGGCGGGTAGGCAGAGGAAGGTTGCGGAGGACGTCGGTTCCGCGGCATCCAAGCACAAGGATTTGGAGAGGGAGCTGGAGGAGGCGTGCGAGGCCGAGGACTTTGAGAGGGCCGAGAGGATCAGTGACTCCCTTGCGGCTCTGGAGAAGGACAAAGATCGGTTGTTGACTGCACTGCGTGATGCAGAGCTTGATTATGATTCGGTGGATTTGGAATTGCAGGATGTGCTTGAGTCCTGCATAGCTGTGGAGGAGGAAGCTGCTGCCCTTCTCGAGCAGTATGCAAAGGTAAATCAGCTTTGCATTCTTTTACTCACCTTGCATAAAACTGTAATGTCAATGTTAGATGTACTTTCTTGAATTCAGGCATCCTTTTAAATAACACTTTGAAATAAATAGGCTTTCATTGCATCAACCCTAGTATTTCTAGAGAGCTACTCAAGCATGTTTTTACACTAAGTATCTACTGATGCTTATAATTATTTTTATTGGATAACACTAGTGGGGGCTACTATGCTTATATAATGCCTGATTTGATGATATCGTAATACATGCATTGTGTTGATGGCACTATTACGGTGCCATCGCTTCCAAAATCCATTGGCATAATACTCCAATGTAATAATAAGTATCTAAAAGGTACTGAAATGTTCGAACAGCATGATAGTTGTGAAGGAGAAGGATGATTTGAAGTTTTAGACTAACCCAAACGAATAAATTTGAGCAGTTCTATATGATCATGAAGGACACCAGTGTCCATGTTTACCTGAGCCAGAGAATGATTTGTCTGTTAGAGCTATTCCCCTTATGAAATTCACTGGCAACTATATGATATCTATGTTGCGACAATTTTTGACAACAACTAATTATGAACCTCTAAAGGATTCACTGCATTTCAGTTTCTGTTCTTCTAGCTCATTAATATTCAAGCTCTGTCTTTCTTAGGATGCCACTGAGCATGCTGATTCCGTAAGCAAACAAGCAGAAGAAATGTCGTCGAAAGAAATAGAAGGGTGGCAAACATCAATGGAGTTACTACAAATAAAGAAGCTAGAGACAGAGGTTGAAACAGAATTGGTTTTAGCAGCACGTTCAGGGCTAGAAGGTTCAGTAGAGCATTTGATTGAAGACGATAAGAGAGAAAAGGACATTCTAAGTAAGAAAGGAGAAACCCTTGCAGTGGAATTAGCTGAGCTCCTGGAGTTGGTGAGGTTGAAAGAAGCAGAGATAGCTGAAAACAATGCTCAGATCCAGGAGGTTCAAGAAAGGATCAGTGCGGTGGTCTCCAGATCTCATGGCTCCCAGTCAGATATTGACATGAAGATCAATTCCTTGCAGGAATCCCAAACTAAAATTGATCAAGATACTGAGGCACTTGCCTTAAAAAAGAATGAAATCGACAACTGCATCTCTTCAGCAGAGCAGAAAGACTCAGACTTACGGGAAATCATCAATGCTTGTTCTTCTGAAGCAAAAGCTTGCCAACAATCAGTTGAAATCAGAAGGAAGCTTGCCTCATCAATCTTAAAGTCAAGGCAAGATAGAATTGGGTTACTAAAAATGGAGGAGGAAATTTCGCAAGACATCCAAATGCTCAGGCAACAAACAACTGATGCTAGAACTAGTCTTCAGGTACAACATCTATTCTTTAAATGATTTCTTTTTGCTGATAAAGAACATTGGGTATATACCGAGATATTTTTCGGTCCTGTTAAGATCCTCATTCTGAATATTTCTTAATTGATGGGTCTGCAGGAGATATCTTCAAAGAGAGCAGGCATACAGCAAGAGATAGCTACATGTAAGCAGAAGCTGAGCTTTATTGACAAAAGAGGCCCTGAACTAGAGGCTGAAAAGAAGGTTGCTGCTGCTGCAAGGAACTTTAAGGAAGCAGGGAGAATAGCTGCAGAGGCAAAAGTACTGAATTCTGAGAAGGAAGAACTGCGTGCTAAATTGGAGAAAGCTGGTACTGATCTGGAGGTTATAGAAAAGGATATCACAGCAACCACTGACAAGATACAGGAATGCGAAGGGCTTATTGTGCTCAAAGAACAAGAGTCAGCTATGGCAAGTTACAAAAGGCTCCGGCTGGACTCCTCTGCTGCTAGAGCAGAATTGACTGCTGCAACTGAAACAGATGACGGCGAGGAAGTGGAGATATTACACAAAGAAGCTGAAGCCGCTGAATCTAAAGCGCTGGAACTCAAAACATTGTATAACCTCCAACCAGATAGCGACGAATATATATTTCAGCCTGTAGTTCCTATAGCATTCATAACGAATTCAACATGGCAGCACTTGGCAGAGATGGCATTTTCTTTTGGCCTCTCCCCTGAGACATGAATTGGATAGTGGACTTTTAGACATGGCTGTGCTTTGATACACTTGGTAAAGTTTTGCCCCGTAGCAGAACCCTCCTCCTGGCGAATATGCGTACCTCACTGTTCCTCTAAGCTATCGGCATCTGGGATCTACTCCAAACAGTAGTGTAAATTGAGTGTATACCACCTGTTTTGAATACTCTGAACTCTTGAGGAATTTTCTTCCTCCCTCATTTTTGTGTACATTAAGACTGTAATTCTTTTGTTGTGCTGGTTTTTGATTGATATACAGCGACGGGTTATCAGTCAGAATGTAATCAGAATAATGGGTCCATTAATAAAGCTTCTTCTGCTTTGCCATCACATCTAGACTGGTTTCCTCAGTAGACTGGTTTCTGGTGTGTGTTTTTATATATTTTTGACAGCAGGTTTTCATGGGCTTTTAAAATGCGATCTTGTGTAATGTACTAGTATGACCAAGCACTGGAGCGTGGAAGCTGTGAGCCTCCTAACCTACTCTCTACCTGCCAAACAGAATCACCAAAAGGGGGTGACATACCAGTATGCCTTTCTGCTTGTTCTACTTGTAAAATAGATACTTCATGTTGCATATATAAGTTGATGTGTCAAATTTCAGGAGCACTTCCAGCTTCAGAGAATGGCGAATACTTCCAAGGGCAAGGTGTGCGTCACTGGAGCCTCTGGCTTTGTTGCCTCTTGGCTTGTCAAGCGACTTCTTGAGTCAGGGTATCATGTTCTAGGGACAGTCAGAGACCCAGGTCCTTGTCCTCTCACTCTAATGATCCACTCTCTTACTCCTCTCGTTGCTACTAATGATGGAACCCGTTCTTGTTTCTTCTTGATAATGCACAATTGTTGAAAGTGATAGCAATGTGACAGACATATTTTATATTTGCTAATTGGACAGGCAATCAGAAGAAGGTAGCACACCTCTGGAACTTAGCAGGTGCTAAGGAGAGGCTGGAGCTCGTGAGGGCTGACCTCTTGGAAGAAGGGAGCTTCGACGATGCTGTGATGGCCTGCGAGGGCGTCTTCCACACTGCATCGCCTATCATCACCAATGCTGATTCCAGGGCATGCTATACTAACTATGATCACTTCACTGCCCATCTTCTTTTTTCCTATGTTGGAAGGTAAAAGATGTCTTGTAGTGGTGGGTCTTAATTGACAGACATGTGATGTCACTTCAATTGCAGGAAGAAATGCTTGATTCAGCAATAAACGGCACTCTAAACGTGCTGAGATCCTGCAAGAAGAACCCATTTCTCAAAAGGGTTGTCCTCACGTCGTCATCGTCGACCGTGAGGCTGAGAGATGAAGCTGAATTCCCCCCCAACGTGCTATTGGATGAAACATCATGGAGCTCCGTGGAGTTCTGCGAAAGCATCCAGGTAAATGAATACCATGCTTCGTTTTTATGCTGATGTATCTTTCTTTCCGAACACTTCCCTGAAGAAAGAGTGGGTTGGTTTTCTTCTCGACGTGCTTGGCAGATATGGTACGCTGTCGCGAAGATCCTCGCTGAGAAATCAGCCTGGGAGTTCGCCAAGGAGAACAACATCGACCTCGTGGCCGTTCTTCCGACGTTCGTCATCGGCCCTAACCTCTCCCCTGTGTTAGGCCCCACCGCCTCAGATGTCCTTGGCTTGTTTAAAGGTATATGTTAGCATTTCTGCTGGTCTGATTTGTTCATGTCTTGGGGGTGCCAGCCTGAAGCTATGCTGCTACCCTATGCCTCACACACTCAAGGCCCTAAATTGAACCATATCGCAGGGGAGACGGAGAAGTTCACCATCTTCGGGAGGATGGGGTACGTCCACATCGACGACGTCGCGAGCTGCCACATCCTGGTCTACGAAACCGCCGACGCCAAGGGGAGGTACATCTGCAACTCGGCGGTTCTGGGCAGCGACGAGCTGGTCGCCTTGCTCGCGAAACGGTTCCCTTCGTTCCCCATCCCGAAGAGGTCGGTCACCGGCCACCACGCCCGAAGCATATATCATCATCGCCGTTGCTCATCTGAGCACAGCCAGCCTCAGTTTGTTAGCATATATCACCACTCTGAAAATTTGTGTGCAGTTTACCCAACATTTACGGGGAGCAGACGTATGGCTACAACACGTCTAAGATCCGGAAGCTGGGGCTCGAGTTCAGAGGCGTGGAGGAGATGTTCGATGACTCGGTGGAGTCGCTCAAGGCGCATGGCTATCTGCGCGAGGGCGCCGCCTGATGCGGATGAGCGGACAGGACGATCCCGTTCCCGGAGGGAAGAAGATGAGGCCGTGGTGCCGTTGCCTGCTCTAGAAGCATTTCAGTTATTACTAACACATGAGAAGAATGCGTTCCCTTTCTTGTCTTTATTTCTGCTTTGGGTATTCTCTTGCCACTCTGCAGACAGTCACGAACGACAAGGAAATGAATGTACTCCATGTCGCATTGCGTGCCATGTTTCATCCTTTTAGCTCATGGTCAAGGTGGTCTAGAACAGGGACTTCGCTTCCACCGCAATTTTTAGCAAACGACGACACCATTGTTGCCGCCGAGCCTATGCCCATGCTCGGGGAAGCCTTGCGCGCCCCGTAGACCATACCTTGGTCACCGACGACCTCCGTTTTGCCGGTGGTGGTGGTCGCTGCCATTAACGAACGTCGTCGTTGTTTCTCGTTAATGTAGGCCGACTGCAGCCCTGAAGGGGAGGAGTCGGAGGACATCAAAACACTAGTGGAGTGATCGTCGTCGGAGCAAACCCTAAAAAATGGTGTTGCTGCTTGCTAGAAATCATCGTTGGAGATTGAGAAATACCGCTGTCAGGGACAAAATCTACGTGGTGTTAAGAGCCTGGGGACAAATGTCGCACCCCAAAAGAGTTGAGGGACGAAAGCCACACTTCACAATAAGTTGAGGGACGAAAAATACACTTTATCCTTTAAAATGTTCAAATAATATTCACAGACGCTTTAAAAATGTACACGTTTTTTAAAAAAACGTTCTCAAAATTTAAAAAGACATCTTCTCCCATGTTCATTTTTGAAAGAACGAATAGAAAAAAAAAACTCGCTACAGTAGACTACGGAAACCTCGCCATTGGGCCGGCCCAGTTGAAGGGTGGCGAAACGTGGTCCAAACTGATAGCCTGGCATTGGGGGGCTTCTCAGCCCATGGTTTATAGTCCCACGATATCCCGAGCCCTCGGGCCAGCCCGGCCAACAAGAACGCCACCGGCCCAAACTGGTTAAATCCAAATCACACATGCCGTCGATCGATGAAAAACCGCAGATAAGACGCCATTTTTAGGCTTTTAGCGCACTCGCTCCAGGCTCAGTCAGGGCTTCCTCATCCTCTCTTATCCTCCTCTTCCGCGGCCACACTTCACATTTCCGGCTTCTTCTACACTCCGCCTCGATCTGGATCGACAAGGTGGGTTTGGGTTACATCCTCATTGAATATCGCCCTCCGCTGTGTTCGATTATTGTAATTGTACCCAATTTCCACCATGCTGTAGATTCGGGGGAAGAAAAACCAACTCTCGACAGCAATGTCCATGGTTTTGCGACCGCTCCCCCTTTAGCACTGCTACGGATTACGCCTTTGTCGTACCATCAGATCAGTGTGTGCATATGATGATATGAACCAACCGAACCTTCTTGTTTGATTTTTGATGTCCTTAGTCACCTGCACTGTCGGTGTTCGACGAATTGCTTCACTGCCATGTTTCTTAGCTGAACGAGTGCACCAGGGTTCTAAACTGGTAGCCTGGCATTATATGTAGGAGTATGATGCTTCATCGCATTTCAATTGTTGTGCAGAAATTAGCCCTGCAATGGCCAGCATTGGCGGCGATGCCAAGAAGAGCCTGGCGGAGTGGCTCGGGGAGAAAGGGTTCGACGAGGAGGCCATCGGGCGCATGTCGAAGCGGTGCAGGAACCTGCCGAACCTCGACGCCGGCGAGGCCTCCGGCGTCTGGGACTACCTCCTCAACGACGTCAAGATCGAGCAGCGGAAGCTGCGGTACGTGGTGACCAAGTGCCCCAAGGTGCTCACCATGTCCGTCAACGACAAGCTCATCCCCACCGTCCAGTGCCTCACCACGCTGCAGGCCAAGCCCGGGGAGATCGCGCAGGCCATCGTCAAGTTCCCGCCGATACTGTTCCACAGCGTGGAGGAGAAGCTCTGCCCTCTCCTCGCCTTCTTCCAGACGCTGGCCATCTCCGAGAAGCAGCTCGCCAAGCTGCTCATGGTCAACCCACGCCTCATCAGCTACAGCATCCAGGCCAAGTTCTCCCAGACGGTCGACTTCCTCGTCGGCCTTGGCATCGACAGGGAGGTCATGATCGGCAAGATCCTGACCAAGGAGCCATACATCATGGGATACAGCATCGACAAGCGGCTGCGTCCTACTGCAGAGTTCCTCAAGTCGGCAGTCGGGTTGCAGGGGTCATATCTCCAGAGGGTCATCATGAATTTCCCTAGCATACTGTCGCGAGATGTCGACAAGACTCTGCGGCCCAATTTGGTGTTCCTGCAGAGCGCTGGATTCAGCAAGGACCAGATCATGAAATTGGTGGCTGGATACCCTCCTGTTCTCATCAAGAGTATCAAGCATTGCTTGGAGCCAAGGGTGAAGTTCCTGGTTGAAGAAATGGGGCGGGACAAGGGCGAGGTGGTAGATTACCCCCAATTCTTTCACCATGGTCTCAAGAGGAGCCTGGAGTACCGCCACAAGGTACTCAAGCAGATGAACTCAAGGTGCAGTCTCAGTGAGATGCTCGACTGTAATCAGAAGAAGTTTGCCATGAAATTTGGTTTGATCCCAGTAGCTTAGGGTCTGATCTTCTGTCTCTTCAGTTCCCATGTAGCATGTTTCATATTCAGGTGAACGTTTTATTTTTGTACCATTGGCCGTGTTGTTTCTTGAACATTTTGGGCATTGAGAATCCAAGCATTTTGATTTAACTGGATGTTTTCTGAATGTTCAGTGCAACTGCCTCTTTCAACAAGTGGCTTGAGTATGTATTTTAATATTTCTTCCAAGCAAAGCGTGTGAATTTTCCATCTGTCATGTTCTATTCATTTCAAATGCATAACTTTACTCCCCTAAAATGCTATCACAGTCACCTAATTACACAGTTACACACACACATAAGTTAATGATTTCCAGTTCATTACTTACAAGCACAATTTGGGAAAGCAAAATACAGTGCCTACTCAGCCAAATTCCTGTGTACAGTGTATCTGAAAGAAGACTTATAGGGCAACCATTCAACACACTTATCTATCCTCCTCCTAAGACATTTATTTATTTCTTTTTGCTGGGCTTCAGGCATACTCTTGCATACCATCTCAATCAGACCAGGCAACTCCAGTGTAGCATCCTTTGCATAGTAGTGGAGAATTTTGGGAAGAAAAATGATCTGCTTCCTGACAATGACATTAGCTCTAATAAACTCAGTCTTGGCTTGATCCAGTTGATGATCCAGTTTCTTGGCTGTGTACAACCTTACCTGCAGAGATTTTGTACAGTAAGAATAATGTGATCAGTGTACAGTCAAATGCAGAGATTTCTTACAGTAAGAGTAATGTGTTCATTTTGCAGTTAAAATGTTAGCATTAGCTGTAAACTTACAGGTGGATCTGAAAATGCTCCAGTGGAAAGACTAAAGTGAGCAAGCGGCTCTGGCTGACGAAGAGCATATGGATGAGTGGAGCTTCCTGATGCTGATTTCTTCGTGGGAGTAAATAGCGTGCGAACCCACTGTACGACCATTAGCTTGTTAGCGCCTTTTCATTTTAAAATTTGATTGTGTTTGTATTGCTAATGGAAACTGCAATGTAGGTGCATGCCATACCAGGGAAGGACGATGGGATTGACATCCAAGAATTGAGTTCTGAATAATTTGGGAGTTTACTGAATGCCCGCCCACGTCATATGCAGCCTGACAAACATATTCCTCAAGTAATGTTAAGAGAAGTTCAAATATGACAAGTGATGACAATAGCGCCGTTCAAATTTTGATAATTGTATACCTTCAGAATCATGTCTGAGCTTTTCATGCGTTTGTCCTGAAGTCCATAAGCCATAAAAGCCTGTCATATTTCAAAAGCCATTACGGGTTAGACATGAATATTTTTCCGAGGTTAACATGAACATATGTCCCCGCAAAAAAAAAAAGAGGTTAACATGAACATATGTAAGGCAAGAGTTGTTATCAGTGTTGAACTTACATGCATCACTAAAGCGTTGTGGATGTTGATCCAAAAACAGAGCTGCTCCTCATGTGCCATCTTTGTAGGGTCAATTTTCTCAAGCCGCTTTATCAATGCTCTGAGACCAAGACAAAATGCGATGTTGAGATGAAGAGTTGTTTATTGTGTTCCATATTCATTTGCAGAGTTGCTCACCTGATTGTTTCAAGCATTTTAGAGGCATAATCGAACTTGTCTGCATCAATATTTATCCTTGGAAAAATTATCATGCCACTGTACTGGTCATTATTCTCATTTAATGTACCATATTTTTCAGAGCTTGCGTCAACATTGCAGCTGAGTCGGGGGCTCCAACTATCGACACGGTGCTTTAGAGAAAAGGTACTCGATGCAGAAGAGAAGGAAGGAGTTGACAAAGTCTCGGAATCAATATCCTGTGATGGGCTGCTCGCAAGTTTGCAGTAAACCGCAGAAATGCATCTTAGAATGTCCTCCGAAAGCTTGCATGCAATCCTGGGCACATATTCAGCAATAGAAGCACTCAAGAAATTTGCAAGACTAGAATGCCCTGAAGTTGATCTTGGCAGTCCCTGTGAATACTTCAGTGATACGGAAGCTGCGTCAGATAATCTCACTTTGGGAGGTTTCGTAAGAAAAAGCTAAAGCTTGTATTCTCAAAGAAAGAAAGAAAATGCTTAGATAACATTGGCATGAATTTGGGGGATTAAGCTGACTAGCTTGATGGTGAATACTGAATGAACGAAGAAGAAAAACCGTCCATACATGTCTACGATCTGAAACTGTTGGCAAGTTGTAGGATGCTGACTCCTTGATATCTCTCAACCGGAGAGCACCTTCATCAACTTTCTTTCTGCTGCCTTGACGGTGCGTTTCTTGACCCATCTGACCATAAACTTTATAGCCTTAGTACACGGTCTGCTATCTGAGTTTCTATGCAGTATAAAGTCCCAACATTGAAATCCTTCGAAGGTGGCAGGCAGAGTGTGTACCTGACTAGAAACACGAGGGGAGATGCCCAGGTATTGATCAAATGTCGCCCTGTAGAGCGAAAGCAAATGCAGTTCCCTGCGTACGACTTCCTCCTCAAGGGCTGCTATCTCCCAAACCAATTCTGCAACGGGCTGCACTCCCCACAAGAACAATCATAACTTGGTTAAAAGGCTGCATAGAAAAGCATGTATAATTAACTTATTATTAATTTTCTTAATTTTCTTATGTAGTATTTAAAGTTGAAAGCTGACATACTGTTCCTGAGTATAGAAGATAGGCAATTTAAAGGGGGTAAAAGAGAGCATAATCATGGCTCGTGGCCTTGGTTACAACTCCCTAGATATGACAAACATCATTTTGTTGATAAAAGTGATATACTTAAGGTAGTGAGAAAAGGTAAGATGATGATAGCTTTATAAAGTATTGATACAAGACCTGCATTGAACAGCTTTACTTCAGCTTTTGGAAACGATTAGGCCGTTGAGATCATGAAATAGTTTATTTGTATCTGGAACAAACCTTCGACATAGCCTTTTCATTTTGTTCTTCTGTAGTAATCATGGGGTGGTCTTGAAACTGCTCTGCTAGGTTGAGTGAGTATCTCCTATGGGGAATATTATCCTGATTGGTTGTCTGCACGATCATGAAAGCACGACAGAGAAAAATAACTTAGCAAGAACGTAGAATCTGAAGAGTAGTAGCGTTACTATTTTTATGTACAATAGTACAACATAGAAAATCCATCTGTAAGAGCAAAAACAAAAGGGGAGCCTAGATTACCCACAGGTTTGTTATACGAGAATCGCGGTGTTATGTCCGATAAATTTCCATGTGTGCTTGCAACACTGAAAATATAAGAAATGAAGTTAGCACAATACTTAATCAAGCAGATATTCATTTAAAGTAACTGTTTGTCACAAAAAAAAGAAGTAAATAAATGCAAAAACTGGATATCTTTTGTATTGAAAGATGATATGTTCTTTCATTTTAAAAAAGAAAAAGAAAAATCGAATGTTCTTTTGGTCAAAAGGACTAGCAAGACTGCAAGAACATTAGGAAACATACATGGTGCTGGAAAATGATGTGCAAGTACAACTGTCAACATTGGTATTCCCCTTTACATTCAGAAAAGAAGGGGAAAACATCAGCATTGCTACGACACGGCTTCAGTAAATTATGATGCTAATACAACCAACTATATGTAAAATTGGCAGAAAATATATGTAAGTATTGATCAAAACGGCTAGAATTGTCCTGCATATATGCATGCTCTGTCAAAACTGCTCTTTGTACCTTTTTACCAGTTATCATCTCGCCGAAAGAAAGAGCTTACCCTGGAGAACTGCTAGAAGAACAAATTTGATGTTCACTATGCTGAAAAGATTGTGCCGTGTGCATACTAACCTTCGGGTGTGGCGGTGTTGCAGGCGAGAAGACGAGTGGCCAACCTTTGGTGTCTCCATGGCTAATGCTGAGTTCTCCTTCTCCTTGGCTGCTGCTTCTGCTTAGCCCGTGCTTGAGTCACCAAGAACCTGCCAACCATCGAGGCCAAAGCACGCACTGCAATCAGTATCCAGTTCTCCATAGCTAGCTGGAGAGAAGGACAAAGTCATCTAATCACTCGGCTAATGAACTTACCAAACTCGTACATCATGAGTTACTGCTGTGTACTACAAGCTGCCAATAGAAACAGAAGAGAAGGAGGCTATGATTGATCAGCCTGGTCCGGGTGATGACTGATGAGAAACCTTCTCTACCTCTCTCCCAGCTCCAGCTACTGCTCCAATAAACAGAGAAGACAAAGGGAAGGGAAGAAAAATTGGAAGGAAAATGCAGAGTTTTGCTGGACAACGGTGCTAGAGACAAGCAAGAGCCAATGGAGCTCAGCTCAACAGAAATGATGAGCAGAGGACGCACTAATGCTGGCAGTTGTATATAGGCATAGGGAGATAATCATGAGCCATATGCATGCAGGAGATGTTATTTAAGACTCAACGACAGGAGCAGCCAAGGATTAGCCAAAGGACGAGGTGAGGTGAGGTGAGCTGACCCACGGAGGCCAAAGAAGCAAAGGGAAAGCAAATGCGGCAGCCCTTCGGGAAGATACGGTGCGGTGAAAGGGTGGTAAAACTCCCGGAAAAAGCAGGGGTTAAAAGGGAGCGAGGAAGAAGAAAAGAAGAGAAAAATGGAGGAGCAGTGGCGCCTATCAGTGTGTCTCCCTCCCCCTGCCGATTCCTCCATTAAAAGAATAGAGAAAGGCGAACGGCTATAAACAGTGGGATGTCATGGCGAAGTGGACGCAATGATAGGATTAAGATGTCTATAGTGAGAGGTTTTGGTGACGGCACAGCAGCTGCAAGATGGACAGTGACCGGTACCCAATCTCACTAGTGTGATGTATATATTTCGAAATTCAGTGATGACCTAATTTTTAGAAAAACAACAGTAATCATTGCCTTTCGTAGTCTATGGAACAAGAGGAAAATCAATATGAACAAACGATATTTCAGACAGGAAAAAAATCTCGAAGAAACTACTTAGTTGAGAAAAAGAAAGAATCAAGTATGGGAGAAAGAGTGTGCATGATTAGGTGGGCGTGGGCGTGGGCGGGGGGCAGGGCGAGCAGCTGGGGGTTAGGTTGGAGTGTTGCTGCCACCCTTGGCCCATTTTCGAGTGAAAACAATTAATAGGCCCGCAACCACCGCAACCACTGCGCTGCGCATCGCATGCCTTCCCTCGTCAGGCGTCTCGTCCGCGCTTCAGCTAACCCATTCATTATTACGTGCATGGTCATGCATGATGCGTGCGTTCCGTTTGCAGCTTACAGGAGCCGTTTGGTGTACCAGAAGCCAGTTGGATTAAATTAGCTAACACAAAGATTTGGTCTATGCATGGAGCCCTAGGCACAGTAGAACGAGAGATGGTGAGATTTTCTTGATTTTGGTCTCCAGTAGTTACCCATGCAGCAACGACCCCGGTGTCTGGCTACAGTAGATGCAGAGCAGCTAAGATGGAGACCAATTTAGTTAAGGAGAAGCAGACAAAGATGGGGGCCAAAGGGTGCCATGGATGGGACCGGCTGCAGTTGCATGCATACTTGCATAGCGGTGAAAGACGCTGAGCGAAAGAGGAGGAAAGCTCTCTCTCGGCGACGCGCGCGCGGCAACCGGCCGGCCGGCAGGTAAAAAAGTAGAGACCAAAGGGCCTTCATCATCCCGGACGTCGTCAAAAGGAAAGGGAGAGATACAACAGTCGTTGCCGGGGCACGACTTATCTAAGACTACAACCTGAAAAACAATACACATATACTCCAGGAATTCGTCCTCGTCAATTTAGATGTCTAGTAGGGAAGATAGGATTTATACAAATCTACTGTCATCTGTGGGAGATAAGGGCATTTCTAACCAATCCCCCATCCGGTGTTAGAGAAGGATAAAGTTGATTTTATTCCTCTAACCGGCACCTAGCCGATCCCTTGTACCGAATAGAGGAGGATAATTTATTCTCCGACGCCTATCCTCGCCTAAATTTACTCGGCCGCTACCGCTCGGAGGAAAAGCTGAGTCTCTCTCTCCCCCGTCACTGCCTCTTCGCCGACGCACCTCCCGGCGACCCCGTCGGCCCCGCCGCTACCTCGTTGCATCCCTTGGCCCTCTCCACCCTTCTGCCCGACGCCAAGCCCGTTCGGCCCCCGTCGCCATTGCCGGAATCAAGGTGAATCGTGGCCACCGTCCCCATAGCGGACTCGTCAGATTCCTTCACATCTTCTTCCTCTTTGGTGTCCGCCGCATCTGACTTTGATTGCACACCGATGCAGGTCATCCCACGCTTCGCCGCCCGCCGGTTTGGCCGAAACGACGGCGTATGCCCGGTGCATCACCACCACACCGCAAGTGTTTGACGTTTGCCTAGGTGAGTTTTTCCGTTCGTTTCTTTTTGAACCGAGCCGTTTGGATTGAACCAAGCCGTTTGAATTGTAGATGAAGAGGTTGAGAGAGATGGTCTTCGAGGACTCATCGTCGTCCGAAGAGGAACAAGACGACAAAGACTTCAAAACCGTTTTAGGTATGATTTTCAATGATGTTATTCGGCGGCCTAGGAGAGGATCGCAGCTTGGCCACATACACATCAACCGTCATAGAGCGGAGGACCATGCCAAGATCATGAGAGACTACTTTGCTCCAAATCCAACCTACTCGTATAAGTAATTTCACCAGCGCTTTCGGATGCCACAAATCTTTTTCTAACCATTGCAAAATCCATTGAGAAGTATGATGACTAGTTCAAGCTCTCGGGAAATGCAAGTGGAGAGATAAGTGCAAGCCCTCTGATGAAGTGCATTGCGCCTGTTCGAGTCTTGGCATATGTGTGTTCGGCCGATGCAGTTGACCACTATGTCCGCATTGGTGAAGACACAACCTTGGAGGCCGTTCGAAGGTTCACTAAAGCAACGGTCACTGTTTTTGGACCGGAGTACTTGAGAGCACCCAACAAGGAAGACACCCAGAGGCTGATGACAGAGAGTGAAGCAAGGGGATGACCAGGGATGCTTGGGTCACAATGACTTGAATGTGATGTCGAGATCACCACTGTTTTCTAGGCTTATCATAGGAGATGCTCCTGCTTGCGACTACTCGGTCAATGTGCACAACTACTCGATGGGTTACTACCTTGTGGATGGCATCTATCCAGCGTGGGCCACATTATTCAAAACAATTCTGCGCCCAAAAGGTAACAAAAACATTCACTTTACCCAATGTCAAAAGCTGCTAGGAGAGACGTGGAGAGAGCCTTCGGTGTGCTTCAGAAGCGCTTTGCAATTGTTCATGCCCTGCCTAGTACTGGATCTCCAAGGTTCTATGGCATATCATGACTTGTTGCATCATATTGCATAATGACATGATCATTGAAGACGAGAGGGATATGCCTGTACATCACCAACGAGACTCCGGTTGAGCCAGAGTATGATCCAAATAGGATCCTGGCATTCCTCAAAGATTATCATAGGATCGAGAACCGACAAGTTCATACTTTGCTCCAAGAAGATTTTATGGAGCATCACCGGCAACTTCATAGCACTTTGTAGTTGTTCTTTCACATGTTATTTGCTACATTTGGACCATTCAGTATGTTTAAATTTGAATAATTTGTTTTGTAAACTTTGAGTTCAATTTGTAACTATATTTGTGATTTGCTTGAACATTCATATTTATGTTTAGTTTTTATATGTGTGCTAATATGTAATTGCAATGTATTCTAGAATTGCATAAGTTTAGAAAAAAACAAAATTTACTACGTTATATTTAGAGGATCGGATAGGTCTGGCCAAAAGTTAGTGAAGTAAATATACCCCACTAAGATTTGCTCGGCCGGATCCTCCTTGATACATCCATTTTGCATCATACTTTATATCAATATTTATTGCATTATGGGCTGTTACTACACATTATGTCACAATACTTTGCCTTTTCTCTCTTATTTTACAAGGTTTACGTGAAGAGGGAGAATGCCGACAGCTGAAATTCTGGGCTGGAAAAGGAGAGAGACCTATTTTGCACAACTCCAAAAGTCCTGAAACTCCAGGAAAGTCAGTTTTGGAATATATATAAAATATTGGGCGAAGAAATAACCAAAGGGGGGCCACCCACGATCCACGAGGGTGGGGGGCGCGCCCCGGCTACCTCGTGGGCCACCTGGAAGCCCCCCGATGCCCATCTTCTGGTATAAGGTGTCTTTTGCCCTGAAAAAATCAGAAGGAAGCTTTCGAGACGAAGCGCCGCCATCTCAAGGAGGAACCTTGGCGGAACCAATCTAGGGCTTCGGCGGAGCTGTTCTGCCGGGGAAACATCCCTCCGGGAGGGGGAAATCGTCACCATCGTCATCACCATCGATCCTCTCATCGGGAGGGGGTCAATCTCCATCAACATATTCACCAGCATCATCTCCTCTCAAACCCTAGTTCATCTCTTGTATCTGATCTTTGTCTCAAAACCTCATATTGGTACCTGTGGCTTGCTAGTAGTGTTGATTATTCCTTGTAGTTGATGCTAGTTAGTTTATTCGGTGGAAGATCATATGTTCAGATCCTTTATTCATATTAATACCCCTCTAATTATGAACATGAATATGATTTGTGATTAGTTACGTTTGTTCCTGAGGACATGGAAGAAGTCTTGTTATAAGTAGTCATGTGAATTTGGTATTCGTTCGATATTTTGATGAGATGTATGTTGTCTCTCCTCTAGTGGTGTTATGTGAACGTCGACTACATGACACTTCACCATTGTTTGGGCCTAGAGGAAGGCATTGGGAAGTAATAAGTAGATGATGGTTTGCTAGAGTGGCAGAAGCTTAAACCCTAGTTTATGCGTTGCTTCGTAAGGGGCTGATTTGGATCCATATGTTTCATGCTATGGTTAGGTTTACCTTAATTCTTCTTTCATAGTTGCGGATGCTTGCGAGAGGGGTTAATCATAAGTGGGATGCTTGTCCAAGGAAGGGCAGTACCCAAGCACCGGTCCACCCACATATCAAATTATCAAAGTAACGAACGCGAATCATATGAGCATGATGAAAACTAGCTTGACGATAATTCCCATGTGTCCTCGGGAGCGCTTTCCTTTATATAAGAGTTTGTCCAGGCTTGTCCTTTGCTACAAAAAGGATTGGGCCACCTTGCTGCACCTTGTTACTTTTGTTACTTGTTACCCGTTACAAATTACCTTATCACAAAACTATCGATTACCGATAATTTCAGTGCTTGCAGAGAATACCTTACTGAAAACCGCTTGTCATTTCCTTCTGCTCCTCGTTGGGTTTGACACTCTTACTTATTGAAAGGACTACGATAGATCCCCGATACTTGTGGGTCATCAAGACTCTTTTCTAGCGCCGTTGCCGGGGAGTGAAGCGCCTTTGGTAGGTGGAACTTGGTAAGGAAAATTTTATATAGTGTGCTGAAATTTACTGTCACTTGTTACTATGGAAAATAATCCTTTGAGGGGCTTGTTCGGGGTATCTTCACCTCGACCAGTAGAGCAAAGAGTTGCTCCTCAACCTACTGAACCTATTGAAAATGTTTACTTTGAAATTTCTTCGGGTATGATACAGAAACTGCTAGCTAATCCTTTTAAATGAGATGGAACATTACATCCCGATATGCACCTAATCTATGTGGATGAAGTTTGTGGATTATTTAAGCTTGCAGGTATGCCCGAGGATGTTATCAAGAAGAAAGTCTTTCCTTTATCTTTGAAGGGAAAGGCATTGACATGGTTTAGGCTATGTGATGATATTGGATCATGGAACTACAACTGATTGAAATTGGAATTTCATCAGAAGTTTTATCTTATGCATCTGGTTCATCGTGATCGTAATTATATATATAATTTTTGGCCTCGCGAAGGAGAAAGTATCGCTCAAGCTTGGGTGAGGCTTAAGTCATTGTTATATTCATGCCCCAATCATGAGCTCTCAAGAGAAATTATTATTCAAATTTTTTATGCTCGACTTTCTCTCAATAATCGCTCCATGCTCAATACTTCTTGCACGAGTTCTTTTATGATGAAGACTATTGAGTTCATATGGGATTTATTGGAAAGAATTAAACGTAACTCTGAAGATTGGGAGCTCGACAAAGGTAATGAGTCAGGTATAACACCTAAGTTTGACTACGTTAAATCTTTTATGGATACCGATGCTTTTCGTGAATTTAGCACTAAATATGGACTTGACTATGAGATATTAGCTTCTTTCTGTGAATCATTTGCTACTCATGTTGATCTCCCTAAGGAGAAGTGGTTTAAATATCATTCTCCCATTGAATTAAAAGTAGTAGAACCTATTAAATTTGAAGAAAAGACTATCACTTATAATGTTGATCCTATTGTTCCTACTGCTTATATTGAGAAACCACATTTTCCTATTAGAATAAAGGATCATGCTAAAGCTTCAACTGTGGTTCGTAAGAGTAATGCTAGAACACCTACACCCCCTGAGCAAATTAAATTTGAACATAGTATCGCTATGGTTAAAAATCTCTTGGTCGATAATATTAATGGGCATGTTATTTACTTCTGTGATGAAGCTGCTAGAATTGCTAGATCCGATACTAAAAATAAACATAGAACTGTTGTTGGCATGCCTGTTGTTTCTGTTAAAATAGGAGATCACTATTATCATGGTTTATGTGATATGTGTGCTAGTGTTAGTGCAATACCTTATACTTTATATAAAGAAATTATGCATGATATTGTACCTGCTGAGATAGAAGATATTGATGTTACTATTAAGCTTGCCAATAGAGACACTATTTCACCAGTTGGGATTGTTAGAGATGTTGAAGTCTTGTGTGGGAAAATTAAATATCCTACTGATTTTCTTGTTCTTGGTTGAATACTGTTAATGCTAAGATAGACTGCAAAAAGGATACTGTTACTATTGGTTTAGGGGGTATGTCTCATGATTTTAATTTTGCTAAATTCCATAGACAACCCCATGATAAAGAATTGCCTAGTAAAGATGAAATAATCGGTCTTGCTTCTATTTCCATGCCTCCTAATGATCCTTTAGAACAATATATGCTAGACCATGAAAATTATATGTTTATGAATGAAAAAAGGGAAATAGATGAAGTATTCTTTAAACAGGGACCTATTTTGAAACACAACTTGCCTGTTGAAATCCTAGGGGATCCTCCTCCACCCAAGGGTGATCCCATGTTTGAGCTTAAACCATTACCAGATACTCTTAAATATGCTTATCTTGATGAAAATAAGATATATCCTATTATTATTAGTGCTAACCTTTCAGAGCAGGAAGAAGAGAAATTATTGAAAGCTCTGAAGAAGCACCGTGCTGCTATTGGATATACTCTTGATGATCTTAAGGGCATTAGTCCCACTCTATGCCAGCACAAAATAAAATTGAAGAAAGACGTTAAACCAGTTGTTGATCACCAACAACGGTTAAATCCTAAGATGAAAGAAGTGGTAAGAAATAAAATACTAAATCTTCTGGAGGTAGGTATAATTTATCCTGTTGCTGATAGTCAGTGGGTAAGTCCTGTCCATTGTGTCCCTAAGAAGGGAGGTATTACTGTTGTTCCTAATGATAAGGATGAATTAATCCCACAAAGAATAGTTACAGGTTATAGAATGGTAATTGGTTTCCGCAAATTAAATAAAGCTACTAGAAAAGATCATTACCCTTTACCTTTCATTGATCAAATGCTAGAAAGATTATCCAAACATACACATTTTTGCTTTCTAGATGGTTACTCTGGTTTCTCTCAAATACCTGTGTCAAAAGAGGATCAAGATAAGACCACTTTTATTTGCCCTTTCGGTACCTTTGCTTATAGACGTATGCCTTTTAGTTTATGTAATGCACCTGCTACCTTTCAAAGATGTATGACTGCTATATTCTTTGACTTTTGTGAAAAGATTATTGAAGTTTTCATGGATGATTTCTCCGTGTATGGAACTTCTTTTGATGATTGCTTAAGCAACCTTGATCAAATTTCGCAGAGATGTGAAGAAACTAATCTTGTCTTGAATTGGGAGAAGTGCCACTTTATGGTTAATGAAGATATTGTCTTGGGGCATAAAATTTTTGAAAGAGGTATTGAAGTTGATAAAGCTAAAGTTGATGCTATTGAAAAGATGTTGTGTCCTAAGGACATCAAAGGTATAGGAAGTTTCCTTGGTCATGACGGTTTTTATAGGAGGTTCATTAAAGACTTCTCAAAAATTTCTAGACCTCTGACTAATCTATTACAAAAAGATGTCTCTTTTGTCTTTGATGATGATTGTGTAGAAGCATTTGAAATACTTAAGAAAGCCTTGATTTCTGCGTTCAGCCACCTGATTGGAATTTACCCTTTGAAATCATGTGTGATGCTAGTGATTATGCTGTAGGTATTGTTCTAGGACAAAGAGTTGATAAGGAATTAAATGTTATCCAATATGCTAGTAAAACTCTAGAAAGTGCCCAGAGAAATTATGCTACTACTGAGAAAGAATTTTTAGCAGTTGTATTTGCTTGTGATAAGTTCAGACCTTATATTGTTGATTCCAAAGTAACTGTTCACACTGATCATGCTGCTATTAAATATCTTATGGAAAAGAAAGATGCTAAACCTAGACTTATTAGATGGGTTCTCTTGCTACAAGAATTTGATTTGCATATTATTGATAGAAAGGGAGCTGAGAACCCTGTTGCAGACAACTTGTCTAGGTTAGAGAATGTTCTTGATGACCCACTACCTATTGATGATAGCTTTCCCGATGAACAATTAGCTGTCATAAATGCTTCTCATACTGCTCCATGGTATGCTGATTATGCTAATTACATTGTTGCTAAATTTATACCACCTAGTTTCGCATACCAGCAAAAGAAAAAGTTTTCTATGATTTAAGACATTACTTCTGGGATGAACCACACCTTTATAAAGGAGTAGATGGTGTTATTAGACGTTGCGTACCTGGGCATGAACAGGAACATATCCTACACAAGTGTCACTCCGAGGCATATGGAGGACACCACGCTGGAGGTAGAACTGCACATAAGGTATTGCAATCTGGTTTTTATTGGCCTACTCTCTTCAAAGATGCCCGTACGTTTGTCTTGTCTTGCGATGAATGTCAAAGAATTGGTAATATTAGTAGACGTCAAGAAATGCCTATGAACTATTCACTTGTTATTGAACCATTTGATGTTTGGGACTTTGATTATATGGGACCGTTTCCTTCCTCTAATGTGTATACACATATTTTAGTTGCTGTTGATTACGTTACTAAGTGGGTAGAAGCTATTCCAACTAGTAGTGCTGATCATAACACCTCTATTAAGATGCTTAAATAAGTTATTTTTCTGAGGTTGTGAGTCCCTAGATACTTAATGACTGATGGTGGTTCACATTTTATTCATGGTGCTTTTCGTAAAATGCTTGCTAAGTATGATGTTAATCATATAATTGCATCTTCGTACCACCCACAGTCTAGTGGTCAAGTAGAACTGAGTAATAGAGAGCTTAAATTAATTTTGCAAAATACTGTTAATAGATCTAGAAAGAATTGGTCCAAGAAACTTGATGATGCATTATGGGCCTATAGAACTGCATATAAAAATCATATGGGTATGTCTCCGTATAAAAATGGTTTATAGAAAAGCATGTTACTTACCTCTCGAACTAGAACATTAGGCGTATTGGGCCATTAAAGAGCTCAATTATGATTTCAAACTTGCTGGTGAAAATAGGCTATTTGACATTAGCTCACTTGATGAATGGAGAACCCAGGCCTATGAGAATGCCAAACTGTTTAAATAAAAAGTTAAAAGATGGCATGACAAAAGGATACAAAAGCGTGAGTTTAATGTAGGTGATTATGTTTTGTTATACAACTCTTGTTTAAGATTTTTTGCAGGAAAACTCCTCTCTAAATGGGAAGGTCCTTACGTTATTGAGGAGGTCTATTGTTCCGGTGCCGTAAAAATCAACAACTTCGAAGGCACAAACCCGAAGGTGCTGAACGGTCAAAGAATCAAACATTATATCTCAGGTAATCCCATAAATGTTGAAACCAATGTTATTGACACCGTAACCCCGGAGGAGTACATAAGGGACACTTTCCAGAACGTTTCAGACTCCGAAAAGGAATAGGTATGTGGTACGGTAAGTAAACCGACTCCAAAACAGTTCTAATAGCAATTTTTCTCTGTTTTGGAATATTTAAGAAAATAGGCAAATAAGAAGTAGTCCAGAAAGGACATGAGGCATCCACGATGGTGGAGGGCGCGCCCCCCTGCCTCGTGGACACCTCGTGTGCCCTCTGGACTCCATTTTCTTGCATGATACTTCTTTTGGTCGGTAAAAATTCATTATATAATCTCCCGAAGGTTTTGACCACCGTACCACGACGAAATCCTCTGTTTTTGGTTTGAGCTGTTTCTGCCGCAGATTGGAGCAAGATGTCTTCTCAAGAGTCAATCGGGAAGAGTCGGGTATCTCACCTGACACCGTGGCCAAGAGCAAACAACGATGTTGATCACTTTGGGCCATCAACGAAGGAAGAGATGGAGGCTGACTTGAAAAGGATAGATGCCATGGAGGAGGATCAAGAAGTTACCTCTCGTCTCCAAGCAATATTTATGATGGAGGAACTCCAGAGCTCAGCAATTCCAAATTCGGTCATCCCTCCCCATGCTAGATTTATTTCTTATGAAAATATTAAAAAGAGTGTTACTTGTTCTCCCGCAGCTATGCAACATCCATGGGTGAAAGAAGCTTTAGCCGTCGCTGGTAAACTCTGTAAGGAAACAATGGATCTTAAGCAGCAAGCCAATAAACTCGAGGAACAGAACCATATCCTAAGGGGCATCATCGCCAAAACTATCACATAACCACTTCCGAAGCAAGAGACAAATCCATGGGTATGGGCACTCCCCTTGGCGACTGCCAAGCTTGGGGGAGGTGCCCCGGTATCATATCACCATCACACTTCTATCTTTACCGTTTTTATTAGTTCGATCCTTTTGGTTATATCTTGATCTAGTAGAATAAACTTTAGTATGATCTAGCTTGGAGTTTTTGTGTTGATCCCTATCTATGTAATCGAGTCCGTGAGCTATATATAATAAAGATTAGTTTTGAGTCGAGGGCTTTGATATCTTGCTATGATCTTGAGGGAATAAAAGGAAATGAAAGAATAAAAAGAAGCAAAAAGATCATATTGATCTTATGGAGAGTAATGACTTCACATATAAAGAGTATGATGAATAAAAGTTGTTGAGAGTTGACAAACATAGTTTTGGTCATCATTGCAATTAATAGGAAGTAATAAAGAAAGAGAGGTTTTCACATATAAATATACTATCTTGGACATCTTTTATGATTGTGAGCACTCATTAAAATATGTCATGCTAAAAAGTTGATGTTGGACAAGGAAGACAGTGTAATGGGTTATGTTTTCTTATATCCGAAATAAATTATATTATCATGGATCATCCAACATGTTGAGCTTGCCTTTCCCCCTCATGCTAGCCAAATTCTTTGCACCAAGTAGAGATACTACTTGTGCTTCCAAACATCCTTAAACCCAGCTTTTCCATGAGAGTCCACCATATTTGCCTATGGATTGAGTAAGATCCTTCAAGTAAGTTGTCATTGTTGTAAGCAATAAAAATTGCTCTCTAAATATGTATGATCTATTAGTGTGGAGAAAATAAGCTTTATACGAGCTTGTGATACGGAAGAAATAAAAGCGACCAACTGCATAATAAAGGTCCCTATCACAAGTGGCAATATAAAGTGACGTTCTTTTGCATTAAGATTTTGTACATCCAACCATAAAAGCACATGACAACCTCTGCTTCCCTCTGTGAAGGGCCTATCTTTTATTTTTGTCTTCTAACTTATACAAGAGTCATGGTGATCTTCACCTTTCCTTTTTACACTTTATCCTTTGGCAAGCACTATGTGTTGGAAAGATCCTGATATATATATCCAATTGGATGTGGGTTTTCATAAAGCATATTGTTGACATTACCCTTGAGATAAAAGGTGGGAGGCAAAACTATAAGCCCCTATCTTTCTCTCTGTCCCATTGAAACTTCATACCCATAAGTATCATGTGAGTGTTAGCAATTGTGAAAGACTAAATGATAGTTGAGTATGTGGACTTGGTGAAAAGCTCTTATATTGACTCTTTCCGATGTTATGATAAATTGCAATTGCTTCAATGACCGAGATTATAGTTTGCTAGCTTTTAGTGAAGTTTCTGATTCATACTTTACATTGTGAATAGATTGTTACTTTAGCATAAGAAATCATATGACAATATATGTATGTTGTTGTTCTAAGGATGACCATGATGCCCTCATGTCCGTATTTTATTTTATCGACACCTCTATCTCTAAACATGTGAACATATTTTTCGATATCGGCTTCCGCTTGAGGACAAGCGAGGTCTAAGCTTGGGGGAGTTGATACGTCCATTTTGGATCATGCTTTTATATCAATATTTATTGCATTATGGGCTGTTACTACACATTATGTCACAATACTTATGCCTTTTCTCTCTTATTTTACAAGGTTTACATGAAGAGGGAGAATGCCGGCAGCTGGAATTCTGGGCTGGAAAAGGAGCAAATATTAGAGACCTATTCTGCACAACTCCAAAAGTCCTGAAACTCCAAGAAAGTCAGTTTTGGAATATATTGAAAATATTGGGCGAAGAAAGCACCAAAGGGGGGCCACCCACTATCCACGAGGGTGGGGGGCGCGCCCTACCCCCGTGGGCGCGCCCCTGCCTCGTGGGCCACCTGGAAGCCCCCCGATGCCCATCTTCTAGTATAAGGTGTCTTTTGCCCTGAAAAAAAATCAAAAGGAAGCTTTCGGTACGAAGCGCCGCTGTCTCGAGGCGGAACCTTGGCGGAACCAATCTAGGGCTCCGGCAGAGCTATTCTGCCGGGGAAACATCCCTCCGGGAGGGGGAAATCGTCACCATCGTCATCACCATCAATCCTCTCATCGGGAGGGGGTCAATCTCCATCAAAATCTTCACCAGCACCATCTCCTCTCAAACCCTAGTTCATCTCTTGTATCCGATGTTTGTCTCAAAACCTCATATTGGTACCTGTGGGTTGCTAGTAGTGTTGATTATTCCTTGTAGTTGATGCTAGTTGGTTTATTCGGTGGAAGATCATATGTTCAGATCATTTATGCATATTAATATCCCTCTGATTGTGAACATGAATATGATTTGTGAGTAGTTACGTTTGTCCCTGAGGACATGGGAGAAGTCTTGTTATAAGTAGTCATGTGAATTAGGTATTCGTTCGATATTTTGATGAGATGTATGTTGTCTCTCCTCTAGTGGTGTTATGTGAACGTCGACTACATGACACTTCACCATTTTTTGGGCCTAGAGGAAGGCATTGGGAAGTAATAAGTAGATGATGGGTTGCTAGAGTGACAGAAGCTTAAACCCTAGTTTATGTGTTGTATCGTAAGGGGATGATTTGGATCCATATGTTTCATGCTATGGTTAGGTTTACCTTAATTCTTCTTTCATAGTTGGGGATGCTTGCGAGAAGGGTTAATCATAATTTGGATGCTTGTCCAAGGAAGGGCAGTACCCAAGCACCGGTCCACCCACATATCAAATTATCAAAGTAACGAACGCGAATCATATGAGCATGATGAAAACTAGCTTGATGATAATTCCCATGTGTCCTCGGGAGCGCTTTCCTTTATATAAGAGTTTGTCCAGGCTTGTCCTTTGCTACAAAAAGGATTGAGCCACCTTGTTGCACCTTGTTTCTTTTGTTACTTGTTACCCGTTACAAATTACCTTATCACAAAACTGTCTGTTACCGATAATTTCAGTGCTTGCAGAGAATACCTTACTGAAAACCACTTGTCATTTCCTTCTGCTCCTTGTTGGGTTTGACACTCTTACTTATTGAAAGGACTACGATAGATCCTTACTTGTGAGTCATCGCTCTTCTATTTTATAGGGGATCAGTTAAAGCTGGCCTTAGAGGGAGAAGAGAAAACGTGTGGGGTCAACCTTAGTGTCATTCAAGTTTACCAAAGAATTTTTCTCCACGCCTAGCCCAAGTCTGTGGGTGCCAGGACTTGTCTCTATCCCCGCAAGTAAGCCAAGTGGTTGTGTGCATCACTTAATGCAGAGGTCAAGGGTCTTTCTTTTTTTAAAATAAAAAAACCTTGTTTGGGTGTGCAAGATAGTACTCCCTTCGTTTCATAATGTAGTGCGTATATACTTTTTGAAAAGTCAAGCCTTGAAAATTTTGACCAAGTTTACAAAAAATATAAAATATGAAACTACATCTTATGATGAATCTGATGAAATATGTTTGGCTCCAAAAACTTGGTCAAAGTTTGTGAGATTTGACTCCTAAAAAAATTATTTGCACTACATTATGGAACGCAGGGATACCATGCTCAGTGTCACTATCACTGACAGGAGAATTCTTCTGTGACAAAAACAGCACTGATATACATCTGAGTCCTAAGCATATGTACTGCTATCAAAATGTTTCCAACCGGTGATCCAGTATGCTGTGAAAAATTAGGCGCGACAAAAGAATTTGTTAAAAATTTCCTCGTTTTAGGTTTTTTTTAGGAAAAGTCATCATGACGATTTATATTTCATGCGCAAAAATTGATACATCGTTTATTAAAACATCCACTAGAAAACCTGTAGGCTCCGATTTTCCAAACAATGGTTCGAGAGGTCTCGAGTTCCTAGCCAACAAATCTGCCACCACATTGGCCTTCCTAGGGCAGTGAGAAAACAAAATGGAAATAAAATTGGTAGCTAAAAAAGAATATTCTTCATAAATTGCGGTTGCCCGTCCTAGTGAATTTCCACCACCTTGCATGATCTTGACAACCTCCATGCAGTCGGCCTCGACACAAATTTTGTTGCACCCAACTTCATTTGCAAGGAGAAACCCGTCTCGGAGACCTCGAGATTCTGTCGTAGCTGCATCTTCTACAAATGGGATATCACTGCATGATGCTGCCACAAAGAATCCGACTTCATCTCGCATGATTGCGCCTGTGCCTCCCGCTCCCCTGTCAGGGTCAAACGTAGTGTCAACATTGAGTTTAAGAATTCCCTCTGGTGGCTTACTCCAACCATGTCTCTTCAGCTTTTCTTGCTTCGAATTCGCCTTGGAAAAGTTTTTTGCAAGAGCACCCAACTTCATTTGCAAGGAGAAGCCCGTCTCGGAGACCTCGAGATTCTGCCGTAGCTGCATCTTCTACAAATGGGATATCACTGCATGATGCTGCCACAAAGAATCCGACTTCATCTCGCATGATTGCGCCTGTGCCTCCCGCTCCCCTATCAGGATCAAACGTAGTGTCAACATTGAGTTTAAGAAACCTGCTTGGTTCATAGACATGCTCGCCATGAGTGTAGCGGTGCCTTTCCCACCATATGTACCCTACTACTGTGGCCACAAGATCATTGCGTTGCACATCAGACACATATGGGCCAAGGTAGTGTTTGTTGACAGTAATTAATCGGCCAAAACCGACCACCTTCCCTCTCCATTGCACATACCTCCTGTACCACATCTTGAAGCCCCAAGATCCTCCAAATTTCCAGTACTCTAAGACACAGGAACATGGCATGTCTAATGCTTTCGCAATCCGAAGTGCATATGGGACACTAAGAGCTCATGATCATATTTCTGTTTGTGAGGACTCCATTGCAAGGGATGGCTCCAAGCAACGATCTCCATACATGTATTCCGATTTTTGCCGGCACACGCAATTTCCAAATGGTACGCTAAACTGGACTAGTACTTGAGGCTTGTATAGAGTTAGTCATCCTCAACTTTCGTCCGTGTTTATGCTCCCATTGTTCATGGTATGCTGATCTAACCGGAAAAATCCCACTCCTATTAAAGTGCCATGATAAAAAAGTCATCCATCATTCCCAGAGCCAATGGGATATTTAATATGCGTTGGACATCAATAGGCCAAAACAACTCCGATATCAACTGTTCATTCCACACTCTATTTTCCGTATCAATAAGCTCAAATACTTTTGTGACCACAATGTTACCTCTTGGTGTCATTACCTTGCGTGTAGGGCTGGTTGGTATCAAGGGTCTTTCCATATATTAATTTGGGACCCATCACCAACTCTCCAAATATGCCCTCACTTGAAAGACTGAATACCACTCCAAAGACTCTGCCACGTATAAGAGCTCCCTTTCTTAAGGCTGCAGTTAAGAATATCTCCATCGGAAATATTTGGCTCTCAAAACTCTGGCACATAATGATTCAGGCTCACATAACAACCTCCAACACTGCTTTGCCAAATGAGCCAAACTGAAGCAATGCAAGTCTCTAAATCCCATTCCACCATTTTCCTTTGGTACACACATTGTCCATCAAACAAACCAGTGCATGTGTTTTTGTAGATCATCATCTCCCCACCAATATTTAGACATAGCCGTGGTTATATTGTTGCACACCTGCTTGGGTAATTTAAACACTAACATAGCATACGAAGGAATGGCTTGTATAACTGCCTTAAGATTTATGAAACTCAAGCGCCAAAGATTTATGGTTATTTGAAAAGAATAAAACGCGGGAGCGACTCTGCCGCTGCTCTGTCTCCAAGTTGAAGTTGGCCCAGCTGCGCGCGTTTATCTATCTGCCGGCAGTTGCTGGTCCTGCCGACACTTTACAGCTTACAGCAGACGGGCGACAGAGCTGGCAGGACTGAGCTCGTTTTACCATCTCGACTCCATTGCGCGCTTCTCCCGTGCATGATCGACAGCAGAGCGACATGAAAGGAATAGTTAATCAGCCACGTATGCATGTCTCTTCTGTGTAATTCAGGAAACAGAGAGGACAAAGTCTGTGTGCCATCTAACGATCTAATCTAGTACTCCCTCCGTCTCAAAATAAGTGTATTAATGAATAATGTAGTAATGTGTGCAGCGCCACACGGTGCACTGCGACACACGGCAACGCCCATATACGTGCTGACTATGCCATAATCAAGCTTGGCCGACCGTCGTCTACGGGTCACGGGGTCTGCACTTAAAATAAAAATAGCGAGACAGAGCCGCGGCAACGACCGATGGAATGGACATTGCCGTCCGTCCGTCCGTCCATCGGTTTCTGCAAAGTGGTTACGCGCGAGCTAGCGGACGGTCGATTCTGCAAGTGGTTATACAGTAGTAGCAGTAATAGGACGTAGCCATCAGCCAACCAGTAACACCATGCACGTGAGGGCCCCCGGAACCGGAAAGAAAGCGGCGCCACACGGATAAAATGGATCATCATCCAGGCATGCATCCAACCTAGGAGTAGCTGCGTGCTGGCTGCTGGGTTATCGTCCACCGACACCCTGCAGGGGCTGGCTAGCTGCATGTTTTCGCCACGCGTGTGCGAGTGAACCACGCACGCGCCTAATCAAGCCTAGCTCCGGGCTCCGGCTAGTTTATGCGCGCGCGCGCGTGCGGGGTGGTGAAATCTGCGCTCGTGCATCATTGTGCTCGGTTCGGTTTCATGCGTCCATCATGGGGGCGGACGGAGTTCAAATTAAAGACGAAAGAGGAGGAGGAAGAGGAGCTCGCCTCTTTTAATCGGTGCACGTGTGGTTCATCATGGCAGGGCCACCGGAGTAGGGTCAATGGGCCACGCGCTCGACCAGCAAGCGGGCCAGTCGGTGGACGGACGACGGGTCGGAACGCAAAAGCCTCAAGGGCCAACGCGCAAATGCGAACGATGTTTATGCATCTTCCATCGAAATCAGAGATGGGGAATAGGAGTTGAGCCGTGAGAAGATTTAAAGTCCTTTGATTGGTTAGCTGGAATGCGAGTTTAAGTGGAAAAAAAGGAATGAGAGTTCAGCGAGCCAATTCTCACTGATTTTATCTCATGGGATACTCTGCTTTCTTCAGAGACCATGAAGGTAACTATCAGGGCGGTAATGCCCTTGTGATGGAAGGCATCTCTGATCTAGCTTGCGTTGAGGAGATTGCGTGCGAAGAAGCTTTATGCTTGGCACATGACCTAAATCTTAAACCTGCCATAATTGCGTGTGATTTGTCCACAGTGGTCAAAGGGATTGTAGAAGGCACGCAAGGAGCAAATGCAATGATCATTGCAGAGATTAGAAATATGCTTGTAACAAATACCGAGTTCACGTTTAAGTTTGAGAGTAGAGATTCAAATGTAGATGCCCACAACATAGCTAAGAACTCTTGAGACCTAGCTCCTAGCCGCAACTTGTGGCTTTTGCACACACCCCAAATGTAAACAATCTGTTGATACACTAATAAAGTTGGGGTGTTTCCGCTCAAAAAAAGAAAATCTGATAGTTTTTTCGTCAAGATATGCATGCCTCGTACTGATGGAAATTGCTATATGTCGCCCGTATCTATTCCTAATCGAAATCGCCTACGGGCGACGACCAGCGGGCCGGGCCATTAGCAAGATTGCTCTCTGTCGCTCATATTGCGTTGTCGGTTCG
>NC_041393.1:205380889-205436979 GCF_002162155.2 Triticum dicoccoides
TTTTCTTTGGTTTCCTTTTTTTATTTGTCAGTGTATATCGGTTTTACTTTTTATGACACATGTCTATTTTTTATCGGTACAAAATGTACATTTTTTGTGCACACGTGAAATATTTTTCTAATATAAGTTGGACTTTTTTCAAATACAAGATGCATATTTTAGAAAATGCATTGAACACTTGAATACACGGAAACATTTTCCGCATAGACGTTGTACATGTTTTTAATGAAAATAAACATTTTCATAAAGTACATCAACTTTTTATTTACACTATATAAACATTTTCAAACTTCCATAGGCATTATTTGGAACACCTAAATATTTTTTTAAATGACACACACATTTGTTTAGGAAATAATTTTTTAACCAACACAAAAATTATATTACATTGTATATATTTTTTAAATGTCACAAACATTTTTTGAAATGCGGGAATATTTCCAAAAAAAATCATGTAGTACATTTTTTGTTGATATGAACAGTTTTTGCAGTACACATTTTTTAAAACTGTATACACATTTAGAAAAAAAAATCATGCATACATTTTTTAAAACACTGAAATATTTTTTATTCTCAGGTACTTTTTCTTCAAGTCATCAACATTTTATAAAACTGCGCTAACTATTTTTATGCTATGTCAACATTTTACAAAATTCATGGTTTTAAATTTATTAATTATATTATGTCTTAATATATGAATAAAAATTGAATGACATTAGCATGACTTGAGCCGCCCCGCTTTTTCCGCTCGATGTTTGTTTCGCTCGTACGTGTGCCTGAAGCTACTGGTCCAGTATATTAGGAGGAAAACTGGTCATTTTTAGCTTTGACAAAATGGTGAAATCTGAAAATCTTCACTATTCTTAATTTTTTTCATGTATTTGAGAAAGGTTCATGATTTTGGGATTTGTTCACGAAAACCAAAAAGAAAGAGCGAAAAGAAAAAAAATTCAAAAAGCGAGCCAAAACCAAGGAAACCAGCCCAAGAGCTAGAGGAACCTTCTAGGAGAGAGAGTGAGGTTAACATGGGCCGACCCACTTAGGACATAGCGAAAGGGACGTGTGTGACGCGTAAGCGCCAGATAGCGTTCCTCTCGTAGGGCTTCCTTCTCTCAGAGCGATCTCGCCGCCGTTGAGCCAGAGTTCCTTCCCTACCACTGTTCCAACCCAGAGACCTTTGATTTGGGTCGACTACTGTTCCAACAACTTTCTTTGGGTTTCCCTTCTTTTTTATTCATTTTTTTCAATTATTATTTTTCTTAGTTTTATTTGGTTTTCTTTCTTTCTTTCTTTCTTGGTTTTCTTTGGTTTCCTTTTTTTATTTGTCAGTGTATATCGGTTTTATTTTTTATGACACATGTCTATTTTTTATCGGTACAAAATGTACATTTTTTGTGCACACCTGAAATATTTTTCTAATATAGGTTGGACTTTTTTCAAATACAAGATGCATATTTTAGAAAATGCATTGAACACTTGAATACACGGAAACATTTTCCACATAGACGTTGTACATGTTTTTAATGAAAATAAACATTTTTATAAAGTACGTCAACTTTTTATTTACACTATATAAACATTTTCAAACTTCCATAGGCATTATTTGGAACACCTAAATATTTTTTTAAATGACACACACATTTGTTTAGGAAATAATTTTTTAACCAACACAAACATTATATTACATTGTATATATTTTTTAAATGTCACAAACATTTTTTGAAATGCGGGAATATTTCCAAAAAAAATCATGTAGTACATTTTTTGTTGATATGAACAGTTTTTGCAGTACACATTTTTTAAAACTGTATACACATTTAGAAAAAAAAATCATGCATACATTTTTTAAAACACTGAAATATTTTTTATTCTCAGGTACATTTTCTTAAACTGCGCTAACTATTTTTATGCTATGTCAACATTTTACAAAATTCATGGTTTTAAATTTATTAATTATATTATGTCTTAATATATGAATAAAAAATTGAATGACATTAGCATGACTTGAGCCGCCCCGCTTTTTCCGCTCGATGTTTGTTTCGCTCGTACATGTGCCTGAAGCTACTGGTCCACTATATTAGGAGGAAAACTGGTCATTTTTAGCTTTGAAAAAATGGTGAAATCTGAAAATCTTCACTGTTTTTAATTTTTTTCATGTATTTGAGAAAGGTTCATGATTTTGGAATTTGTTCACGAAAACCAAAAACAAAGAGCGAAAAGAAAAAAATTCAAAAGGCGAGCCAAAACCAAGGAAACCAGCCCAAGAGCTAGAGGGAACCTTTTAGGAGGGAGAGTGAGGTTAACATGGGCTGACCCACTTAGGACATAGCGAAAAGGGACGTGTGTGACGCATAAGCGCGAGATAGCGTTCCTCTCGTAGGGCTTCCTTCTCTCAGAGCGATCTCGCCGCCGTTGAGCCAGAGTTCCTTCCCTACCGCTGTTCCAACCCAGAGACCTTTGATTTGGGTCGACTAAGGGGCGATCTAGCATCGCCGCCCGACCTTGGTCAGGGTTCTCGGGGAAAGAACTCAGGCTTAGGGTTTCTAGTCGCAACAGTCGATGAGTTTCATCTCGGGTTAGGGTTTGAGATGTCTGCGGAAATAACTGTTGGATCGAACTTGGCCAGCGTCCTTCGTCCGCAAGTGAAGTCGAGCAGTTGGTGGCAGAGCTGGGTCTTTGGGAGGAAGACCTTGATGACGTCGTCGTTGATGAAGCAGCAGTCCCCCCCCCAGATGGAACCCGTTGGTTGACTGTGGCGAGGGTCCATATTGACAAGCCATATAGTCAGGGTTGGTTCTTTTGAAATATGAGAGAGGTGTGGGATCTCGCCCAAACAGTGAACTTGAAGCCCTTGGAAGACAATCTGTACACGGTGCAATTTCAATGCCTTAGCGATTGGGAGCGAGTAATGTAAGAGGGCCCTAGAACTTCAGAGGTCATGCGGTGATAATTACCCCATATGATGGCATGACCCAACCTTCAAAAGTGAAGCTAGATACTCTGGATATATGGATCTAGATTCATGATGTGCCCAATCTATTTGCTCACCTGGTTTCCTCCCTTGCGGCGAAAGTTGGAGAGGTCCTCTTCAGAAAATAATTCCCATGATTTTACTGGTAATTTCTATCGTGTTTGGGTCAGGATAAACATTCACAAGCTTTTTAAGAATGTTGTGTTGATGATCAGAGACTCCAAAAGACAGATTTACCGTGTGAAGTACGAGCGGTTGCCGGATTGGTCTGCTGTGTGCGGGCATCTTGGCCACATGTTTAAAGAACATGGTGATGATATCCATCCAAAGTCAGCTATGGTCTTCAAAGATCTTAGGGCCTCATGGGCGATGCGGTATGGGTGAGGCCCGAGTGGGAACCAAGGCCATCATGGAAGAAGGGGTGGACGTTCTGGAAGTGCTTGAGATGCAGGCATAAATGAGTTCGATGGTCACTAGAGTGATGAGGACAACCTAGAGAACGTCCAGGGAGACATGGTGAAGGATGATCCAAGTAGAAAGAGAGGAGTCAGTGTTGAGGTGGTAACTAGCACTAGCGGTATGGATGGACAACAAATCACAGACCCAAAGAGCACCCAACTGGAGATAGTTCCTATCAATGGAGGAGTTGTTAGTCCCCCTCCCAAGAGAGATCCTAAAAGGACCAAGGTTGGTACATAAGGCAAGGAGGGAACAAAGTGTTGCTTTGAAGAATTTGGTGGGCTCCAATGAGGGGCATCGCCGAGGCCAATGAGTGGCCTATGCTGGAACTGTCGTGGGGCGGGCAAACCCGCGATGGTTCACGAGCTTCGTGATATGGCGAAGCAATTTGTCCCCTCCATTCTTTGTATTCTTGAAACTCAAGTAGAGAGAACACGAGTGGAGTGTTTAGCTGGTAGTTTAGGTTTTAATAATAGTTTTGTTGTAAGCGGCTCCGGGAGGAGTGGTGGTCTCAAAATCTTTTGGAATGATGAAATAAAGGTGGAAGTTAATGGTTACTCTCAATATCATCTTGATGTTCTAGTCGATGATCTTATGGACACACGAATACGTTGACAGTCGTACCTGAAAGATACAAGACATGGGATATGCTCAGAGGAATAGCTGGAACTAATGGCCTTCCATGGGCTGTCATGGGAGATTTTAATGAAGTGTTACATGCGCATGAACACGATGGAGTGAGTAATCGCGGCCAAGTGCAGATGGATGCCTTCAAGATGCTCTCGCCACATGTGGTTTAGCTGATATTGGGCATACGGGCACGACCTGGATGTTTGAAAAGAAAGTAACAGGAGGCACCTTCACCAGGGTACGTTTGGATCGCTGTGTGGTGAATCCAGGGTGGTCTTTAGTCTTCCCATTGTCGGAATTAAACCACATAACAACAGCTATGTCCGATCATGTGCCAATTGAGTTGAGAATAGCGACGTGCATGGCGCATGCAACAGGGGCCTGCGAAGATTTAAATATGAATTGATGTGGGAGCGAGACCCATCCCTTTTTGAGATGGTGGGATCTTCCTGGACAGTGACAGGGGGCAAGACTTTTCAATCCATGCAAGAGAAGCTTTATAAATTGGCTGGAGACCTTGGGGTGTGGGACCACCAATATTTTGGCAGCGTACGCCCAGAGATACAAAGACTAAAGAAAGAATTAGAGCACCTTCGGTTGTTCCCAAGCAGGACAGGACCATCGCATGCAGAGACCAGAATTCTGGACCGCCTCATCGAGCTCTATCATTGCGAAGAAATCCTCTGTAGATAGAGGGCATGGTTGGAGTGGTCGGCGTTGGCGATAATAATACACACTTTTTCCATCTATGCGCCATCCGTCGCCGTCGGAAGAACCAAATTAAAGCCTTGCAAAGGCTGGATGGACAGCTTACATGGGACCAAACAGAGATGGAGATGATGACCAATGAGTTTTACAAGGCTCTGTACACGTCAGAAGGGGTGCATCGTATGGATCAAGTGTTGGATACAATACCTGTCAGAGTAACACAAGCCATGAATGATCTGGTTAACACGCCATACAGCCAGCAACAAGTTAAACGGCTCTGTTTCAGATGTTTCCGGTAAAGGCTTCGGGCCCAGATGGTTTTCCTGCACATTTTTCCAGCGTGATTGGGATGTCCGCGATGAGGAAATAACGAGGATGGTACTCAGGATTGTTGATGGGACGGAGTCTGCCGAGTGCATAAACAAAACAATCTTGGTGCTTACCCCAAAGGTGAAAAATCCGACATTTTTATCACAGTTTCGATCGACCAGTCTTTGCAATGTCCTATATAAGGTAGCATCCAAGGTGATCTCTAATCGGTTGAAGCTAGTTTTGACTAAAATTGTGTCAGAGGAGCAATCGGCTTTCATACCAGGCAGGTTAATCACTAACAACATCATCATGCTGTATGAATGTTTGGACTTCATGAAGTGCAATGGGGTAAAGAAGCATCAATATTGTGCCTTGAAGCTTGATATAATGAAAGCATATGATAGGGTGGAGTGGCCCTATCTTCGAGCTATCATGTTGAAATTGGGTTTCACACTAAATGGCTGGATGTTATTATGAATCTAGTTTGCTCGGTAATTTTTTCAGTAATGTTTAATGGAAAGAAGTTACAGGAGTTCAAACCATCACATGGAATTCACCAAGGGGACCCCAATCCACATACTTGTTCTTGTTAGCAGCAAAGGATATGGCGTGCCTCCTAAAGTCAAGAAGAGAGTCATCCAACTTAAGTGGGATACAAGTGGCACCATCGGCGCCATCGGTAAACCATCTTTTATTCGCAGATGACAACCTACTATTCTTCAAGGCAAATAGTATGGGAGCTACTGAGGTGAACCAGGTGCTGGATATTTAGTGTCAATCCACATGGCAACGAATCAATTATGCAAAATCGTCCATCTTCTTCAGTAAAGGGGTCCCGAAAAATGTAATACATGACAAAAAAGGTGTGCTAAATGTTCCCAATGAGACATTGAATGAAAAGTACTTAGGGATGTCGTCTGACATTGAATCATCAGAGTGGAGTGTTCAAGTACTTGAATCACTTATGCAGCTTTCTTGATTGCCTCAACATCAGGCAAGTTTTGTTAATTTAGTTTGTTTTTTTGTACTGTATCAACACCTAGTTCATTACTCTTGATAGAGATGGAGGATCTGCCTTCTTAGATTTCTTTTTATATTTATTTTTCCATCTAGGATTAGAACCGTATACTTGGTAATAATAGCAACAACACATTATGGCAAAAAAAGTTTGATTCAGAGGGAGAAAAAGCGACAGAAATTAGAACAGAACTATCATTTGATTCGTCAATCTTTAAAAAAAGATAAGAAACAAAGTTTCTCCCATGAGTTTGAGTGAAAAAACGAAAATGCGAGAAAAATTGCAATCCCTGTCGCGTAATAGTGCACCTACACGCCTTCATCGACGTTATTTTTTGACCGCCTATGGAGTAAGATCAGGGATTGATTGAGATGACTTTATCAACTGCAAGTAAAGAAGTACTTGTCAAATCAGTGGCTCAGGTCATGCCAGTGTATCCCATGTCATGTTTCAGGCGGCACTCGCTAATAGAATGTACTATGGCAAGATGCACATGATCCCTAGTGGATGATGAACTAGGTTAAGCTTTGGTCTCCAACACAGAGCAACATGCAAAGCACTAGCTATTCTCACAGATTGATTCATTATCACATGTGCACTTCGTGAAGCTCGCAGTGACGTTGTGGGTGATATGGACATCAAGGAGGGAAGCTATTCATGAGGGAGTCTTCCAAAGCCCGAACTGGAAATTGTTAATGAGAAGGAGCTGAAGGCTGCAGCAGGCCCAACGGCAAGAAGTAGAGCCAATGCAAGCACACGCCACCGAGCACCACCATTAAATCATGCAAAATTCAATGTAGATGCTGCAGTAAGAGCAGGAAGGGGTGGCTCTGCCGCGGTGGTGTGACGCCCCCGATTCAATCGTACACTAATCATACACGCAAATGTGTACGATCAAGATCAGGGACTCACGGGAAGATATCACAACACAACTCTAGACACAAATAAAATAATACAAGCTTTATATTACAAGCCAGGGGCCTCGAGGGCTCGAATACAAGCTCGATACACAAGAGTCAGCGGAAGCAACAATATCTGAGTACAGACATAAGTAACAAGGATGCCTTAAGAAGGCTAGCACAAAAGCAACAATGATAGAAGAGGCAAGGCCTCCTGCCTGGGGCCTCCTAACTACTCCTGGTCATCGGCGATCTTCATGTAGTAGCATCCATCGGCGGTGGCATCTAGCTCCAGGGATCCATCATCTGGTTGCATCAACCGGAAAGAAGAAAGAAGGGGAAAGGGGGGGAGCAAAGCAACCGTGAGTACTCATCCAAAGTACTCGCAAGCATCAGATCTATACTAAGTATGCATTGGTATCAAATTGAAGGTTTGTATCTGTGGACTGAACTGCAGAATGCCAGAATAGAGGCGGAAGTCTAGCCTAACGAATACTAGCATCTTCACGCAGCTCCGAGCATCTTGCAGCATGTAGAAGAGTAAAGAGTAGCATTTTAATATTTAACCAACATGTTGTAGCATCAACGCCCAGAGATCCTTCCTCGACTCCCTACGAGAAAGCAATCCCGAAGCCACATATCCATCACATATCTCAAGTATCCATTTCTAGTTATATAAGATCAGGATACAAGTCTGAACGTCCATTACTGCGGACACGATATTCAAATATATAACTTTCCTGCAGGGGTGCACCACGTTACCCAACACGCTCGATCACTCTGGCCGGACACACCTTTCTGGGGTCAATGCCCGCCCTCGGAAGATCAACACATCGCAGCCCGACCTAGGCTCAGCAAAGAGGTCCCCGCCAGTCTACATCCTAAGCACTCCGGGGTCTTTGACCCATCGCCCGCAACACTCCGGGTCGTTGCGAGCAGGGTGGATACCAGCACCGCCTCGGATGGCCAGCACGATCCGACCTGCCGCACTGCTGAACTGGACGTCTGACAAAGCTTCGGCTGATACCACGACGTCGAGGCCCATATCTATTCTCGCGTAGTGGTTAGTGCGTAAAGGCCAGAGGCCAACTCAGAACAAATACCCAAACCTGTTAGTGCATTGGGGGCTCGTGGAAACGAGCAAAGACTCACGATAAGGTGACCCCGTCGCCCCGTCTCATGGACTTACGGCAAGGGCCCAGACTGCCCGGCCGTGCCATGTGGAAAACTCGCGGGTGCTCAACGGGCCCGCCCGACTTTCACATCAACTCGCGGGTGCTCAACGGGCCCGCCCGACTTCAACAAAGGTCTCAAGTAAAGTCAAGGTAACTGTGTGTCCAGACATCAAGGGGAAAACCCGAGGAATCACTCCCGATGGATTCCACTCAATGTAATCATCAAGGTGAAAGTAAGAGGGACCACCCTCGAGGTTCACACTTGAGGTGTTGAACGACAGAGCCGTATCGGGAATAGTGAAAGAGGAAATCACCCTCGATGACCACAACCGAATAGCTACACTACAGAATTATCATCAGGGGTGCGTTATGAGGGATCACTCTCGGCACTCGATAGTAGCTCTGCAGAGTCGAGCAACAAAAGGGGCGTGATGTGATGTGAGGTGTCGGGCTCTGGTCATCGATCACGTCGATCGAGGCATCAATGATGAAGCAGGGGAGACAAGGACAAGTGGGGGTCACTGGTAGATCACTAGCCAACCTATACTAAGCAGTTTAGTATAAGCAGGTAGGTAACAAAAAGCAGGTACAAAAGCAGGCTATGCATCAGAATAGGAGCAAACAAAATAGTAGCAAAATCTAATGCAAGCATGAGAGTATAGAATGGGCGATATCGGGATGATCAAAGGGGGGGCTTGCCTGGTTGCTCAGGCGAGAAGGAGGGGTCGTCGTTGAAAGGATCGATATGGTTGACTAGAGGGGGGGGGTGAATAGGCAACTGACAATTTTTAAGCTTTTCTTTAACAATTTAAACCTTGCAACAAAATAGGCTGTCTAGATATGCAACTATGTGGACAACCTATATGATGCAATGACAACTAGCACACAAGCAAGCAATAGATGCAACACAAGTAAGCTTGCAAAAGTAAAGGCACGAAATAACCAAGAGTGGAGCCAGTGGAGACGAGGATGTGTTACCGAAGTTCCTTCCTTTTAAAGGGGAAGTACGTCTCCGTTAGAGCGGTGTGGAGGCACAATGCTCCCCAAGAAGCCACTAGGGCCACCGTAATCTCCTCACACCCTCACACAATGCGAGATGTCGTGATTCCACTATTGGTGCCCTTGAAGGCGGCAACCGAACCTTTACAAACAAGGTTGGGGCTATCTCCACAACACTTGGAGGCTCCCAACAACACCACGAAGCTTCACCACAATGGAGTATGGCTTCGAGGTGACCTCAACCGTCTAGGGTGCTCAAACACCCAAGAGTAACAAGATCCGCTAGGGATTAGTGGGGGGAATCGAATTTCTCTTGGTGGAAGTGTAGATCGGGGCCTTCTCAACCAATCCCGAGCAAATCAACAAGTTTGATTGGCTAGGGAGAGAGATCGGGCGAAAATGGAGCTTGGAGCAATAATGGAGCTTTTGGGGAAAGATGTAAGTAAACTTTGAGGAAGAAGACACCTTTATATAGTGGGGGAAACAATCCAACTGTTACCCCCCCCCCCAAACAGCCACGCACAGAGCGGTACTACCGCTTGTGCAGGACGGTACTACCGCTGATAAGCAGTACTACCGCTCCCTCCCAGCGGTACTGCCGCGCTGATGAGGGATGCAGGGTCCTGGCCCCAGAGCGGTACTACCGCAGAAGTATTGGCGGTACTACCGCTTGGAGCGGTACTACCGCCACTACTGCCGCTACTAGTACCGTAAAACCCGACACGAAAAACAGCGGTTCTCGAGTCGAGGCGGTAGTAGCCCGGAACCACTGCGGTACTACGGCCGAAGACCGCAAGCGGTACTACCGCTCGGGGAGCGGTACTACCATTTGACGTGCTTCGGCGGTACTACCACTGAGGACCGCGGTACTACCGCTAGGACAGGACAGGGCAGGCACAGATAGGAAAGATAGCTCCAAAGAAGCGGAAAGAAACATCGGGTGTGATAAGGATGTGTACGTGTTGATTCCACCCTAGGCTTACCAAAGCGGATCCCCTCTTGATAGTACGGTGACTCCTACGAAACTAGACCACCAATAGAGAAACGAAGGAGCTACACCGTCTTGAATAAAACACCGAGGGGAGGTAATCGTCTCGTGCCAAAGGATGAATCTCTGAAAGAACTCAACGCACACGATTAGTCCGCAAAAGCATTGTCATCAATCACCAAAACATCTTGGGGATAAATATGCCCTTACAATCTCCCCCTTTTTGGTGGATTGATGACAATACGGGATTTGCACAAACAGGAAAGATATAGGACAAGCGCAAACCCCACCGTCCTAAAATGTAGATGGGCTCAACCTAGATGTGTGCTAACTAGATAAGTGCTTTGGACTGCATAGCACACATACCAGGATCAACACTCCCCCTACATTTTAGAGACCAACCACCTAAGCAGGGTATATGAGAGCAACATAGATAACATGATAAGCATGCAACTCATAAGCTAGATGGACATAGATAATGATACTCGAAAGGTAAGGTAGCATATGTCTCACACCATATGACTTGAACTTAGGTCTCACTGACACAAACCAAACAAAGCAAACTGCGAGAAAACAAAAACACAAAAGACGGAAGACACAACACAAATCCCTAAACTCTCTCCCCCTTTGGCATCGAGACACCAAAAAGGAGAGGGAGTGTTGCTACGGCTCCAGGTGATAGAAAGAGAGGGACTCAAGTATCAGGTCTCAGCGGGATCGTCTGCGCCACCGTCGTCGGTCGGGAAGTGCTCGGCATCAGAATCGGTCCACAGGCAGTGCTGCTGAATCCACTCCTCCTCCTCAGTAAGCTGGTCCTCAGATCCACTGTTAACGGTGGCACCCAACTGACGCATGAGCTCCTTGTGACGACTCCGGGCCTTCTTCTCAGCCACATGAGTCATGTACTGACCGTGAGACTCCATGCTGAACAACTTCTTCATCTTGAGCTTGAGCTTCTTTGCCCAAGAGGGCTCTGCCGCAGAAGGCACATAGTCATCATCATCCTCAGCCTCAGCTTCAGCCTCCTCCTCGATCTCCATGGTAGTAGCAGACGAGGGACCTCCAGATTTAGGGACCTGAGTGCCCTAGTTGTCCTTCTTCCTCAGACGCTTGATGTCGTGAGAAACCAACTCTCCAGTCTCTAGCATCACCTTGGGATAGACACGACCCCAGGCCTTCTGAATAAGCAGCATGATGAACGGACCATAAATCGGGCACTTGCGCTCGGAGATAGCAGATAACAGCTCACCACATAGCATGAGATATATCCAGGGACTCTCCGGTGTTTTGTTCCTTCTCACGCTGGCAGAAGAGAAGCATGTCCACGAGATAAGAATGAACCATATCTAAATTCCTGATGCGAGGGAAAAGAGTCTCACGGAAGACACGGTGAAGAATGTCCAGAAAGGCAGGCAGCTCATACGTTTCCTTCTTCGTCTCAGGGTTGATCTTCAAAGTGCACTAGGGCCATAGAGCTTGCTTGTGAGTGGAGGTGGTGTTGTGGTGTGGGCGAAAGCCGACAGGAGACGCAAGCCCTTGATCTTCCACCCCAATCAATTCCATGAACGCCTTCCACTTGACTGAAAGCAACTTGCCATTGGTCATCCAAGTTAGTGTCCTGTCCTCATCAGTCCCGAGATGAACCGTGGCATAGAATTGGGCCACAATATCAGCATCATAATCTTTGTTGAATTGCATGACACCAAGAATGTTCAGTTGAGTGCACATCTGAAGAGCTTCACCAAAGTATTCAGGATCCTTCTCCATATGGTCGGTGTCGATAGAGTGCACGTTAACAAAGAGGTTCTTCTTGGCCTTGAGTACATCAAAGAAGATGGCAAATTGAAACCTGTTCCAGAACGGACGGTTGACCAAAGTGGGATCTTGGTCTGCCTCATAGGGGTTGCGGCGATGTCTTGCGCAGAACTCCTTGGCTTGCATTTCTAGCACAGTTTTGCCAGATTGCTTCGGCTTGACAGCAGACTTCTTTTGGAGTTGAGGTGGAGGTGGAGCACTTGAGGAACCTCCTGCAGACTCAGTTGTGCGGTGACACTTTGACGTGGCATGACCGGGGTTGATACGCCGAGCCTGATGCTCAGGAAGCTCATCACTTGGAACCACACACAAGAACACGCAAACAACCAGAAAGAACGAGCATAAGCCACCAAACACAACCAAAAAGGATCACTGATTAGTAAGAGTATGGTGGAACCTGGTAGAGGGCGGTAGTACCACGACCTATGAGCGGCAGTACCGCTCCAAGCGGTAGTACCGCTCCAGAGGGAGCGGTAGTAACGCTCGAGACGGGGAAACAACAGTTTCCTACTGCCGTGGTCAGATCCGGCACTACCGTCCTACCAAATTCAAAAATACTTCTACCAAACACCAATCCAAACTGCCTAGATGCCTTCTCCATCCTACTCAAGCCTAGATTTGGCCAAAAATCTAGAGATGCAACTACTACTGCCCCTAAGATGCTAGATTGGAAATCTAGACAAGAAGAGAGAGGGAACGGGGGCAATACCGGCAGCCATGGCAAGAGGACAAGGTGGGGATCGTCTCCACCGAAGGAAATGGAGAGGAGCGCCCCGGAGAGGGAGATCCGCCGGAGCCCTCCCGCGGCGCCGGTTGCTGGAGAGACGAACAGAGCGAGGGGGCGAGCGAATGGGTATGGGGGAGAAGAAAACTCCCCCTGCCCCCGATATAACCCCCTGCCCCCGCCTCGCCGTGGTAGTACCGCGCTGGTGGGCGGTAGTACCGCTTAGAGCGGTAGTACCGCACACCACCAGCGGTAGTACCGCTCAGCAACCAACAGGCCTCTAGACACACGGCTCAAGCTCAAAAAAAGAACGGAAAACACAGCCAAGAAGGAGGAAAGACCAACACGGTCACAAACACACTAACAACGGACCAGAACACACCTCTTCAAGAGAGGGTGGTGGCCGAGGCCACCTATGTTTGAGTCAAGAGGTATGGTGTCGCGAATATTTTAACCTTGTACCCATGACCAAAACTCGTCCTTGAAGCACCAGTACCATAAAAAATGGTTAAAGTGAAAGACTAGATCAATTTATGCATAATGGGGGGAGGGAGAGTTCATTGAGAGAGCAACACTCCCCCTATGTCCATGCCTACATCTAGAACAAGTAGAGTGAGGAGGGGTGTACACGGGCTCAAGTCACATTGCTCGAATCAATGATATTTAGCTCATGCCTTAACTCGCGAAATCTTGCTTCATCCAAGGGCTTCGTGAAAATATCTGCAAGGTTATCATGAGTGTTGACATACTTGAGCTCGATCTCCCCTTGCCTAATGTGATCCCGGATGAAGTGATATCGAATCTCAATATGCTTCATCTTGAAATGTTGCACCGGGTTGAGAGAAATCTTGATGGCACTTTCATTATCACACCAAATAGGCACTTTGTCACAAATGACACCGTATTCCTTTAAAGTTTGCCTCATCCATAAGAGTTGTGCACAACAACTACCGGCCGCTACATTTTCTGCTTCGGTGGATGAGAGAGACACACAACTTTGCTTCTTGGAAGACCAACTCACCAAAGAGCAACCAAGAAATTGGCACCCTCCGGAAGTGGACTTCCTATCCACTTTATCTCCCGCCCAATCGGAATCCGTAAATCCTTCAAGCTTGAAGTTTGCTCCTCTTGGGTACCGAAGGCCAAAGTCTGGGGTATGAGCCAAATATCAAAAGATTTGCTTGACCGCCACAAAATGGCTTTCCTTTGGTGCGGCTTGAAACCGTGCACACATACCCACACTCAACATGATATCCGGTCTAGATGCACAAAGGTAAAGCAAGGATCCAATCATAGAGCGATATACCTTTTGATCCACCTTTTTACCATTGGGATCAATGTCAAGTTGGCACTTGGTAGGCATTGGAGTAGAAGCCGTCTTGACATCACTTAGCTTGAATCTCTTAAGCATGTCTTGAGTGTATTTGGCTTGGTTGATGAAGGTACCTTCTCTTCTTTGTTTGATATCAAAACCAAGGAAGAACTTCAACTCCCCCATCGAAGACATCTTGAACTTAGAGGTCATGAGAGCGGCAAATTCTTCATTGAAAGCTTTCTTAGGCGAACCAAAGATAATGTCATCAACATATAGTTGGCACACAAACAACTCCCCTTTGACCTTCTTAGTAAAAAGAGTGGGATTGATTTGCCCAACTTCAAATCCACGATCTTGTAACAACTCGGTAAGGTGGTCATACAACGCACGTGGGGCTTGTTTAAGGCCATAGAGTGCCTTATCGAGTTGATACACATGATCCGGGAAGTAAGGATCCTCGAACCCGGGGGGTTGCTTGACATAAACCAACTCATTAATAGGACCATTAAGAAAAGCACTTTTCACATCCATTTGTTGTAACTTAAAGTTATGATGGGAAGCATAAGCAATCAACAAACGAATGGATTCAAGGCGAGCAACAGGAGCAAAGGTTTCACCGTAGTCGATGCCCTCGACTTTGGGAGTAGCCTTGTGCTACCAATCTTATGTTCCCATGAGCATCTTGCTTGTTCTTGAAAATCCACTTGGTTCCAATGATGTTGTGGTTCCCCGTTGGCCTTGGCACCAATCTCCAAACCTTGTTGTACTCGAAGTTGTTGAGTTCTTCGTGCATGGCATTGAGCCAATCCGAGTCTTCGAGCGCCTCATAGACCTTTTGGGGTTCAACACAAGAGACAAACGCGTGATGTTCACAATAGTTTGCTAATTGTCTACGAGTGCTTACCCCCTTTCTTAGGCTTCCAACCACATTTTCCACGAGGTGGCCTTTGGTGGTGAGCTTGGAAGCAATCTTCACGGCACGACGCTCTAATTCCTCCTCGAATGTGAAAGGAGGAGGGTTAACTTGATTATCTTGAGCGCTGTCTTGAGCTTGTTCTTGATCTTGAGCTTGCTCATGATCTTGAACTTGCTCGAGGGGGAGAATTTGACCTTGGGCATCATTTGGAGGTTCACCACCATCTTGAGATTGATCTTGCCATTGGTCTTGTTCACGAGGTTGAGGGCCTACACTTTGTTCTTCGGAAGCGTGTGGGTCTTGAGTAGGTGAAGGCTCCACTTGAGTGGAGCATTGTCCTTCTCCTTCAGCCACAAGGGGTTTCTCAATGGGTAGAATATGAACAATACCCATTCTTCTTATGGCTTGAGGAGGAATTTCATCACCTACATCACAAGTACCACTTTGCTCCACTTGGGAGCCGTTATTTTCGTCAAACTCCACGTTACACGTCTCCTCAATGAGTCCGGTGGACTTGTTGAGAACACGGTAAGCATGAGAGTTTGTAGCATAACCAACAAATATGCCCTCATAAGCTCTAGCCTCAAATTTAGACAACCGGACACCTTTCTTGAGAGTGAAACACTTACACCCGAACACCCGGAAGTACTTGAGATTGGGCTTGTTTCCGGTGAGTATCTCATAAGGAGTCTTGTTCAAGCCTTTGCGGAGATAGAGCCGATTGGATGCATGACATGCGGTGTTGATGGATTCGGCCCAAAAGTTGTAGGGAGACTTGAACTCCGCCATCATGGTCCTTGCCGCATCCATCAACGTCTGGTTCTTCCTCTCCGCAACACCATTTTGTTGAGGGGTATATGGTGCAGCATATTGATGCTTGATCCCCTCATCACTAAGAAACTCATCCAAGGTGTAGTTCTTGAACTCGGTGCCGTTGTCACTTCTTATTGTCAAGATCTTTGCATTATGTTGACGTTGAGCTTCATTTGCAAAGTCGATGACGGTTTGTTGAGTCTCACTCTTCCTCTTGAAGAAGTATACCCAAGTGTATCTTGAATAATCATCCACAATCACCAAGCAATACTTTCTACCCCCAAGACTATCAAAGGATGGAGGTCCAAAGAGGTCCATGTGAAGGAGCTCCAAGGATCTCTTCGAGTAGATGATAGTCGTGGGAGGGTGAGCCGTCTCATGTAGCTTTCCTTCGATACAAGCACTGCAAGCACGATCTTTGGCAAAACTAACATTTGTTAGTCCACGAACATGGTCCCCCGACTTTGCAAAGATCTCATATTGACGTGGGCTAAACGGCGATGCCAAAGCCATCCCACATCAACTTTAGCCATTAGGCATGTCGCGGTCTTAGTGGGTTGCTCCGAAAAGTTAATCACATAGAGACCATTCTCGACATGCCCAACAAAGGCCACTTTAAGAGTTTTGCTCCACAAGAGGGCCACGGTATCAATATCAAAGAAGGTGGCAAAGCCCATGAGTGCAAGTTGACGAACGGAAAGTAAGTTGAACGCAAGGGACTCAACAAGCATGACTTTCTCGATCGTTAGATCATGAGAAATGACAACCTTGCCAAGACCCAATACCTTAGAATGTGAGGCATCACCCGACTCGACATTGGTGGGCATAGATGGGATCTTTTGCACGTCCACCACCAAGTCCTTGTGTCACACCCTAGCTAGTTCATGCATTAGAGTGTTGCATCATGTCTATCATTTCATCAAAAACTTGAAATGGGGATGCCAGAACCCCCAGCCCCCTCTGAAAACAACTAGGGTTTACTAAAAATAATTTCAATGAACCTGAAATGCCCTTCTAAAATGTCCATCATTTTTGTCCTGGTTCAGAACCTCTGCCAAAAGTGTTGCACCATTTTATAGGTCATCTTAGGGTTTTTGAATTAAATGATAAGTATTTGAATTTGGGCATTTAAAATTATATAAAATATTTCAAATGCTCAAATATCTCCAAACTAAAATGTTTCATGTTGGAAATAATCCAACTATGGACCAGAAGCAGTTTGGTGATTTTAGGAGTTGCCTAAGTATTTTTAATAATTCAAAAAACTTACAGAATAAATAAAAAACAAAAAAAACAGAAAGGAGGGAAACTTACCTGGCGCCTGCAACCCGGCCCACCTGCCGGCCAGCCCAGCGCCGCGCCAGCGAGCTGCTTGCCGGCCAGGCAGGCAGGCAGGTGCTCGACGGCGAGCACCGCATCGGTGCCACGCACCTGCTCGCCGCCTCGCCGCTCCACTCGCCCGGCTAACGCCGTGGATCGACCCCTCTCTCTCCCCCGAACCTCTCCTCTCCAGCTCCTCCCCCTCGCGCTCCCCAGCCATGGCCGACGCCACCGCCGCCGCTCCATCGCCGTAGTCGGGCTCCCCGCCGCCCGTGCATCGTCTCGTCGTGTCCAGGAGCTCCGCCACCCTCCTCTCCTTCGAGCAAGCCGAGCCCCGAGCACTCGCATGCCCCGAAGCCACCGCACGGACCTCGACCGAACCGCCGTCGCCGGAGATCCCCTTCAACGCCGTCGCCGCATCAGCTCGTCCCCGACCCCGCCGGTGGCCTCTACGGGTGCTCTGCGAGCCTAGCTACCCCTCCTATTCTTCCTCTCTCGCCCCCGAGCCGTGTAGCCACTGCACGAAGATCACCCGCACGCACCGCCGCGGATCTCGTCGCCGACGTGCTCCCGGCCATCCTCCGGCCACCTCTCGGTGTCCAACGCACTCACCACGCTGCGTTGAGTCCAACCGTGCACTCCCCGCACCTCACCGCACACCCTAGCCTCGAGTTCGTCCCCAACCAAACTCCGGTGGCCGCCTAGGTCGTCGCCGGCGCCAACTCCGGCCACCCCGACCCCAACTGACTCCACCAAGAGCCGCGGCTCGTCCTCAGCTCCACGTAGATGCCCTCCGCGCCCCATTTGGTGGCCGGAACGGCCAAAACCACTTCCGCCGCCGCGTCGGGCTCGCCGGCGGCTAAACACCGGTGCAGCCGTGTTGACTTTGACCACGGGTGGGCCCCGGTTGACTCTGTTGAGTCAATGACAGGTGGGGCCCCCTTCTGCTAATTATCCAGATTAGTTTAAACTAAATTAAATTAGTTAATTAGCCACTGACACCCTGGACCCACGCGTCAGGTTTGACCTGGACCGGGTCTGTTGACTTGCTGAGGTCAGCATGACCTCATGCTGACGCAGTAAACCTTTTCTGGAATTAAAATAAATCTAAAATGATTTATAAATTCCAGGAAATAACCCAAACTTCAAAAATTCATATAAATTCAACCGTAGCTCCAAATCAAACAAATTATATATGAAAAATGATCAGAAAAATCCAATCTATCCATCTGTACTAGTTTCATGCATGTTTAAACAAACTAACTTGAGTTTTAGTGCAGAACAAGATAAAACACTTTAAAGGGCCATTTATGAGTTTGAAATTTGAATCTTTGGTTCAAATTGATTCAAACCCATCTGGTTTCAGTTGCATTAGCCCAACACACTCATATTGCCATGTTTCATGCATGCATCATATTGTTGCACATTGTTTGGTGATGGTTGTGTATCGGTGTTCTTTGCGGCAGGTTCTGCCTCCAAGGAGTACCGTGATTACCCTAGCGAAGAACCGTATCCGTGCATCGATCCATCAGGCAAGCAACCAACCATTTGATCATATCGATACAATCCCATGTTCTTGCTCCTGCTCTCTTTTACTGCATTAAGACAACGCGTTTCAAACTGCTGTGTGCTACGGTAGTTGAACCCATTTCCTCTGCATGACCTGTCATTGCCACAGTAACTAGATGAAACCCACTAGAATGTGTAGGAGTTGTTTGAGCCATATGTATGTGTTGTTCCTACCTTGCTATGCCTGCTATGCTTAGAGTCGTGTCAGGTCTGGTTCATCTGGGTGATGGGCTAGAGTGAAATGATCGTGCCGGTAATGAGAGTGATGTGGTGAACACGGTTTGGTAAAGGTATCGATGAGAGGCCATGTAGGAGTACATGGTGGGTTGTTTCATTGAAGCCGACCTTAAGCACTGAGATCTGTATATGTGATTTAAGATACAACTACTACCATGCATTGGGCCCTGAAATATGACCTCGCTCGACTTGTTATTCACCCTAGTCCTTTGTCCAGGAGTTGTAAGTAGTTTCTGGTGTTTGTAGCCTACTGGAGGCCGTGGACAGCGCTGACCATAGGGGTGGGCTATGATGCGGTAGGTACGTGGCCGGGAATACCGGGCACCCGTTAGGTGTCACGGAACCCTGTACACATCGTTCGGGGCCGTATGGGAAACCTCGGCCGGACTCCCTGTGGATGGAACCTGGATAGGCGATAAACCTGGACTAGAGACTTAGGTGTTTAGGTAGGTCGTGGTCTACATCCACGTCGGCTTTCGCTTGAAGTCTGCCGAGCACATGTCGTGTGCAGACGCTAAGTGGTGGAAACATGTATGAAGAAGTACACCCCTGCAGGGTTAACATGATCTATTCGAATAGCCGCGTCCGCGGTAAAGGACTACTTGGTTGCTTATACAGTTCATAGACAAGTAAACTGGATACTACTAAAAGCCTCAAGATAAGCGTGAGTGCCGAGGATGGCCCTCCGTAGGAAGACGGAGGTGGATTCTCGGTAGTGTATTGAAGTGGTGAGTAGTGGACTCGTGTGCGCAAAACCATTTCAAGTTGGAGTCTCGTAGGATAGTTTAGCCAAGAGTCAAAGCTGGCTTGCTGCAATAACTCCACCAACCCTTCTTGATAATGTGCATGTATGTAGGATCTGACGTAAGTCTTGCTGGGTACCTTTGTACTCATGTTGCTATAATTTACATTTTACAGAAGACGCTGCAACCCCTTCTGATGGGTTCTTCGTAGACGTTGACATCGATGAGTAGACTAAGGCCCAGGTGGTAATCCTGAGCTTGTGAAGGTCCACGTAGTATAGCTAGGCTTTCCAAGCCTCTTTTATTTTACTAGTTGTCTGTACTCAGACAAGTTACTTCCGCTGCTGGTTTGTATGACTGTATGACTTGAATGTGGGTCGTGTGACCCGTACTTGTATGTATGTTATGTATGGCTCTCTGAGCCTTTAAATAAAGTACTTGTGTTGTAGAGTCATGTTGTGATGCCTTGTTGTATTTGCACATATCGAGCATATTGTGTGTATGATTGAAATGCTTGGTATGTGTGGGATCTGACTATCTAGTTGTTTATCTTTAGTAGCCTCTCTTACCGGGAAATGTCTCCTAGTGTTTCCATTGAGCCATGGTAGCTTGCTACTGCTCCGGAACACTTAGGCTGGCCGGCACGTGTCCTTCTTCGTTCCTGTGTCTGTCCCTTCGGGGAAATGTCACGCATTGAGTACCAGAGCCCTGTTAGCCCGCTACAGCCCGGTTTACCGGAGTCCTGCTAGCCCAGTGCTACAGCCCGGACCCACTTGCTGATGACCGACACGTTCGATGCTGGGTCATGGATGCCTGTCCCTGTAAGTCTGTGCCACTTTGGGTTTACGACTAGTCATGTCAGCCCGGGCTCCTTATCATATGGATGCTAGCGACATCATCATATACGTGAGCCAAAAGGCGCAAACGGTCCCGGGCAAAGGTAAGGCGACACCCGTGGGAATACCGTGCGTGAGGCCGCAAAGTGATATGAGGTGTTACAGGCTAGATTGATGTGACATTGAGTCGGGGTCCTGATAGCGTTGGCATCAGAGCCGGACTGCCTGTAGGTTCTCCAAGCCAAACTGGTCGATGTTGAGTCTAGAAATGCTTTAGTTATATGTAGGGGAATTGATTGTGGGTTGGTACGTAAGGCTCTTTTTACTTCTTTACCTCATGGCATTCTGATCTGAGTCAGTCCATTCTTCTACCGGGGCGTAAGGATTAGGATCTTCTCTCTCTATCAGGTTCACGTGTTACGAATCAGTAGTATCTTATAGGTTTGATGACTACAAGCCTAGTTCAGTTCTACTACCTTGTTATGCTGATAAGTTGAACCCAGAACCTTGATTTGATATTGTTGAGTGTCTATGCAATTTTTTTGATAAATGTCTCAAACCCTTCTTGAGCATTTACAGCCGTTATGCAACGGAGGAAGTTTCTACTGATGCCAAGAAGCAGGCAAGGTTCCGTAAGGGGCTTAGTCCTGAGCTTCGCCGCGACCTCCGTCTGCATGAGTGCACATCTTTTCAGAAGCCTGTTAACAAAGCCATCAGTGCTGAGACTGGTCAGACTGATTATGAAGCAACACGCAAGCATGGCCGTGACTTGGGTTCCTCATCCGGTGCTGGTCCTCAGAAGCGCCGCGTGTGGGTGCCTAACACTGCCCTGCCACCCAGGTTCACACCGAGGCCATCCTTCCAGGCGCCTCGCCCAGCTCAGCCATATGCACCAGCCAAGCCCTATGGTGGTTCAACCAACAATGCTCCTCCACGTACCAGTTCCGTGACTTGTTCCAAGTGTGGGGAATCAGGCCACTATATGCGCGAGTGTCCCCAAACCAACCCCAACTAGACAGCAAAAACTGTTGGCCGCGGCAAGCCGACAGGGAAAGTGTTCTACGCCAAGCCGGCCACCACTGCTCGTGGCCATGTTAATTGTGTTTCTGCAGAAGAGGCTCAAGAAGATCCCAACGTCGTTCTCGGTACGCTCCTTGTTAATTGCCACCCGGCATCTGTTCTTTTCGATACAGGAGCATCTCATTCATTTATATCCGAGAGCTATGCTCGTCTGCATAACACCATATTCTGTGAGATGCCCACCTCTATGGTAATTCAAACTCCGGGATCCAAATGGCAAACTTCTAGAGTAAGCCATGGAAATGAAATTCAAGTCGACAAACTTGTTTTTCTCGCATCTTTGATAGCCCTCAAAACTTCGGATATTAATATCATCTTGGGTATGGACTGGATGTCAGCCCATCATACCAAAATTGATTGCTTCTCTAGGACTGTTCAACTCACCCATCCTTCGGGGAAGATAGTCAATGTCTTGACCCGAATAGCCAAGCGACAGTTATATTCTCTTAACGCCAGCCCTTTGCCAGACCTTGAGGACGTTCCAGTAGTCCGTGACTTTCCGGATGTCTTCCCATAGGAATTGCCAGGTGTTCCACCTGACAGAGATGTCGAATTCGTGATAGATCTCATTCCAGGAACTGTCCCGATTTCCAGAAGACCCTACAAGATGGCACCTTTTGAACTAGCTGAGCTTAAGAAACAACTCGATGAGTCCTTGAAAAAGGGTTTCATCCGACCTAGTTCATCTCCTTGGGCTTGCCCCGTCCTCTTCGTCAAGAAGAAGGATGGTACGGACCGGATGGTTGTAGATTATCGACCTGTCAACTTGGTCACAATTAAGAACAAGTATCCGCTCCCCAGGATCAACGACCTGTATGATCAGCTCGCTGGATCCTCAGTCTTCTCTAAAATGGATTTGAGGTCGGGCTACCATCAAATCAAAATCAGAAACGGGGACATTCCGAAAACAGCCTTTGTTACTCGTTATGGCCAATACGAGTACACCGTCATGTCCTTCGGTTTAACCAACGCTCCAGCCACCTTCTCTCGGTTGATGAACTCAATCTTCATGGAGTATTTGGATAAATTCGTCGTGGTTTACCTCGATGATATACTCATCTACTCCAAGAACGAGAAAGAACATGCCGAACACCTAAGGCTAGTGTTGAAGAAACTTCGAGAGCATCGCCTTTATGCCAAATTTTCTAAATGTGAATTCTGGTTGTCAGAAGTGACCTATCTTGGACATGTAATTTCTGGTAAAGGCATTGCTGTTAACCCTAAGCGAGTTCAAGCCGTTCTTAATTGGACTCCACCTGAATCGGTCAAGCAAGTTCGGAGTTTCCTTGGCCTAGCGAGCTATTGTCGTCGCTTTGTCGAGAATTTCTCCAAAGTTGCCAAACCTCTAACTGAACTCCTCAAGAAAGATAAAAAGTTCGAGTGGACTCCACAATGTGAGCACAATTTTCAGGAACTGAAAAGACGCCTGACATCTGCTCCCGTATTGGTACCGCCCGATTTCTCTAAGGACTTTGTTATCTACTGCGACGCCTCGCGACAAGGACTAGGTTGTATTCTCATGCAAGATCGACACGTAATTGCTTATGCTTCACGGCAACTACACCCACATGAGGAAAACTACCCCACTCATGATCTAGAGCTTGAAGCTGTAGTCCATGCACTCAAAACATGGCGACATTACCTTCTCGGTAATCGTTGCGAAATCTACACTGATCACCAAAGTCTAAAGTACATATTCACCCAACCGGATTTAAATCTCAGGCAAAGACGTTGGGTTGAGTTGATCACAGATTTTGACTTAGGAATAACTTACACCCCAGGGAAAGCCAACGTCATGGCTGATGCGCTAAGTCGTAAATCTTATTGTAACAACCTGATGTTACAACAAAGTCAACCGCTTCTCCATGAGGAATTTCGGAAGCTTAACCTTCACATTGTTCCTCAAGGATTTCTTTCCACCTTGGTGGCGAAACCTACCCTTACGGATCAAATCAACGCTGCCCAAAAGCGAGATAAGGGAATATCTAAGATCAAGGAGAACATTGCTAGCGGAGGTGCTAGATGTTTCTCCACAAATGATCATGGTGTTGTGTACTTTGAGAACCGTTTAGTGGTTCCCAAGAACCAGCATCTACGGCAGTTGATCCTTAAGGAGGCTCATGAATCTCCTCTCACCATTCATCCCAGTAGTACCAAGATGTATCAGGACCTACGCCAGAGGTTTTGGTGGACTAGGATGAAGAGAGAAATTGCTCGGTATATTGCTAATTGCGACGTCTGCCGTCGTGTAAAAGCAGAGCATCAACGGCCTGCTGGCACCCTTCAACCCCTAGCTATTCCTGAATGGAAATGGGATAAAATTGGTATGGACTTCATCACCGGTTTTCCCAGGACCAAGAGAGGGAATAATGCTATCTTCGTCGTTATCGATCGTCTTTCCAAAGTGGCCCATTTCCTGCCTGTTCGTGAGAGTATAACTGCTAGTCAGTTGGCAGACTTATACATCTCCCGAATAGTGTCTCTCCATGGCGTTCCTTTGGAAATTAACTCGGATCGAGGAAGTCTTTTCACCTCTCGATTTTGGGAAAGTTTCCAAAATGCTATGGGAACCCGCCTTTCTTTTAGTACCGCTTTCCACCCTCAATCAAGTGGTCGAGTGGAACGCGTCAACCAGATTCTAGAAGACATGCTTCGAGCTTCTGTTATCTCATTCGGAATGGAGTGGGAGAAATGCCTTCCATTTGCCGAATTTGCTTATAACAACAGTTATCAATCCAGCTTGGGCAAAGCCCCTTTTGAAGTTCTCTATGGGCGAAGGTGTCGAACGCCTCTTAACTGGTCAGAAACCGGGGAAAGACAATTCTTTGGCCCGGATATGATTCAGGAAGCAGAAGAGCAAGTTCGCATCGTTCGTGAAAAGTTGAAAACAGCCCAATCTCGTCAAAAGAGTCAATATGACCGAAAACATAAGGCTATGACTTTTGAGGTTGACGAGAAGGCTTACCTTCGGGTTACTCCTCTGAAGGGAACCCATCGCTTCGGTATCAAGGGCAAATTGGCTCCTCGTTACATTGGACCCTTTCGCATTCTCGCAAAACGAGGAGAAGTTGCCTACCAATTGGAACTACCTCCGCATCTCTCCAGAGTCCACGATGTCTTCCATGTTTCCCAACTCAGGCGTTGCTTCTCGGATCCTATCCATGGAGTGGACCACGAAACGCTTGATCTCCAAGATAATCTCACGTATCGAGAGTACCCCGTTCGTATCCTCGATCAAGCTAAGCGTACCACTCGACGTCATAATATCAAGTTTCTCAAGGTTCAATGGTCGCACCATTCTGAGAATGAAGCAACTTGGGAAAGGGAGGATCGTCTTCGACTCGAGTATCCCGCCTTCTTCCCGGAGGAACCCCAATCTCGGGACGAGATTCTTTTGAGTGGGGGTGAGTTGTCACACCCTAGCTAGTTCATGCATTAGAGTGTTGCATCATGTCTATCATTTCATCAGAAACTTGAAATGGGGATGCCAGAACCCCCAGCCCCCTCTGAAAACAACTAGGGTTTACTAAAAATAATTTCAATGAACCTGAAATGCCCTTCTAAAATGTCCATCATTTTTGTCCTGGTTCAGAACCTCTGCCAAAAGTGTTGCACCATTTTCTAGGTCATCTTAGGGTTTTTGAATTAAATGATAAGTATTTGAATTTGGGCATTTAAAATTATATAAAATATTTCAAATGATCAAATATCTCCAAACTAAAATATTTCATGTTGGAAATAATCCAACTATGGACCAGAAGCAGTTTGGTGATTTTAGGAGTTGCCTAAGTATTTTTAATAATTCAACAAACTTACAGAATAAATAAAAAACAAAAAAAACAGAAAGGAGGGAAACTTACCTGGCGCCTGCAACCCGGCCCACCTACCGGCCCAGCCCAGCGCCGCGCCAGCGAGCTGCTTGCCGGCCAGGCAGGCAGGCAGGTGCTCGACGGCGAGCACCGCATGGGTGCCACGCACCTGCTCGCCGCCTCGCCGCTCCACTTGCCCGGCTAACGCCGTGGATCGACCCCTCTCTCTCCCCCGAACCCCCCAGACGTCCCCTCTCCTCTCCAGCTCCTCCCCCTCGCGCTCCCCAGCCATGGCCGACGCCACCGCCGCCGCTCCATCGCCGTAGTCGCGCTCCCCGCCGCCCGTGCGTCGTCTCGTCGTGTCCAGGAGCTCCGCCACCCTCCTCTCCTTCGAGCAAGCCGAGCCCCGAGCGCTCGCATGCCCCGAAGCCACCGCACGGACCTCGACTGAACCGCCGTCGCCGGAGATCCCCTTCAACGCCGTCGCTGCATCATCTCGTCCCCGACCCCGCCGGTGGCCTCTACGGGTGCTCTGTGAGCCTAGCTACCCCTCCTATTCTTCCTCTCTCGCCCCCGAGCCGTGTAGCCACCGCACGAAGATCACCCGCACGCACCGCCGCGGATCTCGTCGCCGACGTGCTCCCGGCCATCCTCCGGCCACCTCTCGGTGTCCAACGCACTCACCACGCTGCGTTGAGTCCAACCGTGCACTCCCCGCACCTCACCGCACACCCTAGCCTCGAGTTCGTCCCCAACCAAACTCCGGTGGCCGCCTAGGTCGTCGCCGGCGCCAACTCCGGCCACCCCGACCCCAACTGACTCCACCAAGAGCCGCGGCTCGTCCTCAGCTCCACGTAGATGCCCTCCGCGCCCCATTTGGTGGCCGGAATGGCCAAAACCACTTCCGCCGCCGCGTCGGGCTCGCCGGCGGCTAAACGCCGGTGCAGCCGTGTTGACTTTGACCACGGGTGGGCCCCGGTTGACTCTGTTGAGTCAATGACAGGTGGGGCCCCCTTCTGCTAATTATCCAGATTAGTTTAAACTAAATTAAATTAGTTAATTAGCCACTGACACCCTGGACCCATGCGTCAGGTTTGACCTGGACCGGGTCTGTTGACTTGCTGAGGTCAGCATGACCTCATGCTGACGCAGTAAACCTTTTCTGGAATTAAAATAAATCTAAAATGATTTATAAATTCCAGGAAATAACCCAAACTTCAAAAATTCATATAAATTCAACCGTAGCTCCAAATCAAACAAATTATATATGAAAAATGATCAGAAAAATCCAATCTATCCATCTGTACTAGTTTCATGCATGTTTAAACAAACTAACTTGAGGTTTAGTGCAGAACAAGATAAAACACTTTAAAGGGCCATTTATGAGTTTGAAATTTGAATCTTTGGTTCAAATTGATTCAAACCCATCTGGTTTTAGTTGCATTAGCCCAACACACTCATATTGCCATGTTTCATGCATGCATCATATTGTCGCACGTTGTTTGGTGATGGTTGTGTATCGGTGTTCTTTGCGGCAGGTTCTGCCTCCGAGGAGTACCGTGATTACCCTAGCGAAGAACCGTATCCGTGCATCGATCCATCAGGCAAGCAACCAACCATTTGATCATATCGATACAATCCCATGTTCTCGCTCCTGCTCTCTTTTACTGCATTAAGACAACGCGTTTCAAACTGCTGTGTGCTACGGTAGTTGAACCCATTTCCTCTGCATGACCTGTCATTGCCACAGTAACTAGATGAAACCCACTAGCATGTGTAGGAGTTGTTTGAGCCATATGTATGTGTTGTTCCTACCTTGCTATGCCTGCTATGCTTAGAGTCGTGTCAGGTCTGGTTCATCTGGGTGATGGGCTAGAGTGAAATGATCGTGCCGGTAATGAGAGTGATGTGGTGAACACGGTTTGGTAAAGGTATCGATGAGAGGCCATGTAGGAGTACATGGTGGGTTGTTTCATTGAAGCCGACCTTAAGCACTGAGATCTGTATATGTGATTTAAGATACAGCTACTACCATGCATTGGGCCCTGAAATATGACCCCGCTCGACTTCTTATTCACCCTAGTCCTTGGTCCAGGAGTTGCAAGTAGTTTCTGGTGTTTGTAGCCTACTGGAGGCCGTGGACAGCGCTGACCGTAGGGGTGGGCTGTGATGTGGTAGGTACGTGGCCGGGAATATCGGGCACCCGTTAGGTGTCATGAAACCCTATACACATCGTTCGGGGCCGTATGGGAAACCTCGGCCGGACTCCCTGCGGATGGAACCTGGATAGGCGATAAACCTGGACTAAAGACTTAGGTGTTTAGGTAGGTCGTGGTCTACACCCACGTCGGCTTTCGCTTGAAGTCTGCCGAGCACATGTCGTGTGCAGACGCTAAGTGGTGGAAACATGTATGAAGAAGTACACCCCTGCAGGGTTAACATGATCTATTCGAATAGCCGCGTCCGCGGTAAAGGACTACTTGGTTGCTTATACAGTTCATAGACAAGTAAACTGGATACTACTAAAAGCCTCAAGATAAGCGTGAGTGCCGAGGATGGCCCTCCGTAGGAAGACGGAGGTGGATTCTCGGTAGTGTATTGAAGTGGTGAGTAGTGGACTCGTGTGCGCAAAACCATTTCAAGTTGGAGTCTCGTAGGATAGTTTAGCCAAGAGTCAAAGCTGGTTTGCTGCAATAACTCCACCAACCCTTCTTGATAATGTGCATGTATGTAGGATCTGACGTAAGTCTTGCTGGGTATCTTTGTACTCATGTTGCTATAATTTACATTTTACAGAAGATGCTGCAACCCCTTCTGATGGGTTCTTCGTAGACGTTGACATCGATGAGTAGACTAAGGCCCAGGTGGTAATCCTGAGCTTGTGAAGGTCCACGTAGTATAGCTAGGCTTTCCAAGCCTATTTTATTTTACTAGTTGTCTGTACTCAGACAAGTTACTTCCGCTGCTGGTTTGCATGACTGTATGACTTGAATGTGGGTTGTGTGACCCGTACTTGTATGTATGTTATGTATGGCTTTCTAAGCCTTTAAATAAAGTACTTGTGTCGTAGAGTCATGTTGTGATGCCTTGTTGTATTTGCACATATCGAGCATATTGTGTGTATGAGTGAAATGCTTGGTATGTGTGGGATCTGACTATCTAGTTGTTTATCTTTAGTAGCCTCTCTTACCGGAAAATGTCTCCTAGTGTTTCAATTGAGCCATGGTAGCTTGCTACTGCTCCGGAACACTTAGTCTGGCCGGCATGTGTCCTTCTTCGTTCCTGTGTCTGTCCCTTCGGGGAAATGTCACGCATTGAGTACCGGAGCCCTGTTAGCCCGCTACAGCCCAGTTTACCGGAGTCCTGCTAGCCCAGTGCTACAGCCCGGACCCACTTGCTGATGACCGACATGTTCGATGCTGGGTCATGGATGCCTGTCCCTGTAAGTCTGTGCCACTTTGGGTTTACGACTAGTCATGTCAGCCCGGGCTCCTTATCATATGGATGCTAGCGACATCATCATATACGTGAGCCAAAAGGCGCAAACGGTCCCGGGCAAAGGTAAGGCGACACCCGTGGGAATACCGTGCGTGAGGCCGCAAAGTGATATGAGGTGTTGCAGGCTAGATTGATGTGACATTGAGTCGGAGTCCTGACACCTTGCTCCCGGTCATATGATTTGTTGCTCCACTATCGAGAAACCATGATCCCCCACCGGAAGCAAACACCGACAAGAGATCAATGCTTGGTTTTAGGTACCCATTTAGTAATGGGTCCTTTGATGTTAGTAACAAGGTTCTTAGGCACCCAAATAGACCATTCAATGTACTCATAAGAAGAACCAACAAATTTAGCATAAACATGCCCATCACTAGAACGACACAACACATAAGAGGGGTTAAAGTCGCCGGCTTTGTTGGGAGAGATGGCTTTGCCCTTTTTGGCATCACCACTCTTTGCATTGTTCTTCTTCTCCTTAGGAGCATCCTCTCCCTCCTTCACAAAAGTTTGCGTAAGCGGGGGAGGTCGTTTGGTCTAGTTATTCTTCTTCTCGTTCTTCTTCTTGTTCTTGGACTTGGGTGAGAACCCAACTCCCTCCTTGCCCACAACTTCCTTTGGATTGCTCAAAAGGTCATTTAAGTTCTTCTCACCTTGTATGCATGACACAAGACCTTTCTCGAGTTGTTCCTTCAACTTGGCATTCTCCTCCACAAGATGCACATGCTCACAACACGGGTCAGTAGCATTTGCATTATCAATTAAGACCATGTGAGGAAATGTGGCCTTTTCCTTGGTTAGCTTAACTTGGAGTTGAGCATGAGACTCCTTGAGGTTTGCATGAGCACCTTTCAAGACCTTATGGGCCTTGTCAAGTACATCAAACTCCTCCTTGAGTCTAGCATGATCAACCCCAAGGTTAGCCTTCTCGGAAGTTAGCACACGAGACACAACAAGAACATGATCAAGATCTTTCTTTAATTTGGCATGGTCATCGTTGTGTGACTCCTCAAGAGCCAAACGATGCCCACGCTCTTCCTCAAGAGCATTAGAGAGATCCGATATCTCATCGGCATAGTCACGACTATGACCTTCCATCTTAGAGATGGTTTCTTCGTGAGCCTCGATCATGTCTGGCTTCACCAAGTTGTTCCAAGAGAGCAACAAAGTGCTTCTTGGATTTTCCCTTAAGCTTACTCATGAAGGACTCAAATTCATTTACCTCCTCATTAGACCCCTTACCATCATCAAAGCCAACGGTCAAAGAAGGATTAGGAATAATGGTGGTTTCGATGTTGGGGGTTACCTTGTTGGTGGCTTTGGCCATGAGGCACTTGGCGGTGATGTTCTCGTTGAGTGAGTCGAAGAGAGACACCCGGGGAGTTGTGGCAATGGCAACGGATGCCATAGCCATTGCTTCACTATCTTCATCATCATCGTCATCCTCACGGTATTCTTCTTGAACCACCAACCCGCGAGTAGGAGTCTTCTTGGTGAAGTTGTTCTTGTTGGGGAAGGACTTGGCTTTGTCTTTTTGGATGAACTTGCCACCATTGTCTTCCCGCTTCTCGTAAGGACAATCCGCAACGAAATGGCTCACATTGCCATAGTTGAAACAAGTTCTAACTCGTTGCTTGCCCTTGAGGCCACTTGAGTTGTTCTTGTTGAAGTTGGGTCTTGTATTCTTTGTGCTCCAAAATTGTCTTGAGGCAAGAGCCATGTGCTCATGATAATCATATTTCGTGTCTTCAGGGTTGCTCTCCTCATCTTCCTCTTCTTCCTCTTCTTCCACACTAACCTTGGCCTTCAAGGCAAGGTTGGGCTTCTTTGCCCTTTGAGAACGGAGCACCGCATTGTCGACGGTCTTGTCCAAGATGCTCATCGCAACGAACTCATCCAACACTTCACTTGAGGTCATGGAGTGGAAGTCCGGTCTTTGACGAATGACAGAGGACATGGCCTTGTTGTAGGGCATCATGGCCTTGAGGAACTTGCGCTTGATCCAATTGTCATCCGTGTCCTTGCTCCCATGATCTCAGAGTGCGACCGCGAGTTTGGTCACTCTTCGAAAGAGCTCACGAGGTTCTTCATCTTCTTTCATTGCAAACTCATCGGCTTCATCTTGCACCACTTCATAGTTGGAGCGTTGAATGCTAGCACTTCCTCGATAGAGAAACACAACACATTGCCATGCGTCTTTAGCCATGGCATGAGGTCGAAGATGAGGGAGATCTTCGAGAAGGATTGCATCTTGGATGATGAAAAGAGCACTCTCATTGAATTGATTATCCACGGCTTCTTGAGGGGTGAAGTTGCTTGGGTCATGTGGATAGAAACCTTCTTCTATGATTCTCCAAAGATTAGTATTCACATGTTTTAAATGACGCTTGAAACGATAAACCCAAGCATCAAAATCCTCATTTTTCACAATCTTAGGAGGAGGACCGGCATGATTTAAATGAGTAGAGGGAATCGGTCCACCATAAGTAGGAGGTTCCACATGGGCATAGATGCCGGTGCCATTTCTACCACTAGTAGAAGGACCCTTCTCACTATTAGCTTCCCCCTTGTCAGAGTTAGCATCCGTCACCTTGTTAGTGGGATCACCCACTTTCATCGGCGAGGTGGATAGTTTAAGTCCTTCTAGGAATTTAGTAAACATGCTTTCAACCTCGGTCGTCATGGAGGTTTTTAATGTGTCTAAAGCCACATTGAACTCCTCACGGGAGACCGAGGTTCCCCCATCGACCGTAGACGAGATAGGATTCACACCGGAGTGCTCCTCCGCATCATCGTTGGTGTCAACCATACTCTTCGGACGGCAAAATCCTTAATAAAGAGACGAGGCTCTGATACCAATTGAAAGAATCTATATGGTTGACTAGAGGGGGGGTGAATAGGCAACTAACAATTTTTAAGCTTTTCTTTAATAATTTAAACCTTGCAACAAAATAGGTTGTCTAGATATGCAACTATGTGGACAACCTATATGATGCAATGACAACTAGCACACAAGCAAGCAATAGATGCAACACAAGTAAGCTTGCAAAAGTAAAGGCACGAAATAACCAAGAGTGGAGCCGGTGGAGACGAGGATGTGTTACCGAAGTTCCTTCCTTTTAAGGGGAAGTACGTCTCCGTTAGAGCGCTGTGGAGGCACAATGCTCCCCAAGAAGCCACTAGGGCCACCGTAATATCCTCACGCCCTCACACAATGCGAGATACCGTGATTCCACTATTGGTGCCCTTGAAGGCGGCGACCGAACCTTTACAGACAAGGTTGGGGCTATCTCCACAACACTTGGAGGCTCCCAACAACACCACGAAGCTTCACCACAATGGAGTATGGCTTCGAGGTGACCTCAACCGTCTAGGGTGCTCAAACACCCAAGAGTAATAAGATCCGCTAGGGATTAGTGGGGGGAATCAAATTTCTCTTGGTGGAAGTGTAGATCGGGGCCTTCTCAACCAATCCCGAGCAAATCAACAAGTTTGATTGGCTAGGGAGAGAGATCGGGCAAAAATGAAGCTTGGAGCAACAATGGAGCTTTTGGGGAAAGAGGTAAGTAAACTTTGGGGAAGAAGACACCTTTATATAGTGGGGGAAACAATCCAACCGTTACTCCCCCCCCCCCAAACAGCCACGCACAGAGCGCTACTACCGCTTGTGCAGGACGGTACTACCGCTGATAAGCGATACTACCGCTCCCTCCCAGCAGTACTGTGCCGCTAACGAGGGATGCAGGGTCCTGGCCCCAGAGCGGTACTACCACGGAAGTATTGGCGGTACTACCGCTTGAAGCGGTACTACCGCCACTACTGCCGCTACTAGTACCGTAAAACCCGACACGAAAAACAGCGATTCTCGAGTCGAGGCGGTAGTAGCCCAGAACCACTGCGGTACTACGGACGAAGACCACAAGCGGTACTACTGCTCGTGGAGCGGTACTACCGCTTCACGTGCTTCGGCGGTACTACCGCTGAGGATCGCGGTACTACCGCTGGGACAGGACAGGGCAGGCACAGATGGGAAAGATAGCTCCAAAGAAGCGGAAAGAAACATCGGGTGTGATAAGGATGTGTACGTGTTGATTCCACCCTAGCCTTACCAAAGCGGATCCCCTCTTAATAGTACGGTGACTCCTACGAAACTAGACCACCAACAGAGAAACGAAGGAGCTACACCGTTTTGAATAAAACACCGAGGGGAGGTAATCGTCTCGTGCCAAAGAATGAATCTCTGAAAGAACTCAACGCACACGATTAGTCCGCGAAAGCATTGTCATCAATCACCAAAACATCTTGGGGATAAATATACCCTTACAGTCGTCGACGTAGTCGATCACCGGGGCATCATGAGCGGTCTCAGTGTCTACCGAAGAGAAGAGGGGAAAGAAACAGTAAATACATAGCAAGCAAGTGCATAACATGACAACATGCAGAGCTAGATGTGTTCTAACGCGGTGCTACATGTTACTGGTGAAGGGGATAACATCCGAGAATGCTTTTCCGAAGTTTGGCATTTTTGGACAAACGAAATGAAGGGGGAAAGTTCCATGTTCACTATGATAGGAGCACGTGACAGATGTACGGAGAGCGTATTCGGATAAGTCTCGTCGTTCTGAGCAACTTTCATGTAGAAAATATTTTCATCCGAGCTACGGTTTATTTTCTATTATTTTTCAAAGTTTTATCTACATATAGGAATTAATTTTAATCAAAAACTAAAGCAAAATTTGCTAAGTGCACACAACACTGTGTACACATAAGTGTACACCGGTTGACATGTGGGTCCAGGAGGGGCTGAGTCAGCAGCCCAGTCAGCAGTCAACAGTTGACTGTTGACTAGTCAAACTGACTGGTGGGGCCCGTGTGTAAGTGACACATTTTAACTAAGCATGCTTAATTAGACTAATATGCAATTAATTAGGGTTAGTTAACAGGATGAATTGATTAAATAAATTATTTATTATTATTAGTATTAATTCTTTTTTAAAAAAACCAGGGCACTGGGCCCACATGTCATAGTCTATAGAAGGGGGGTTAGTGCTTAATCTAATCTGGGGAGGGGTGGTTATCGCTACTAATCTAACAGGGGCCAGCCCGACTGGGCATTGGCTTTGGCCGGCCACGGCAGGGCACGGCCAGGGCGGCCGCCGGCGAGCGAGCAGGGCAGGTGGAGGCGGCCGCAGCCGGCGCGGGGCTGGACGGTAGCGGTGAGTAGCGATGCAGAGGCAGCGGCAGTAGTAGTCAACAACAACAGCAGGAGGCGGACGAGGATGTGAGGCGCGCCGAGCGGAGCCCACGGTTGCGGTCATCGTCACGGGCGATGGCGGGCGAATGCGGCAACGACGAGCGGAGCACGGGCGGAGTTGTGAGCGGCGCTACGGCCTCCCACGGCGCTGTTGAGCGCTATCAAGTGCTCGGGCACGAGCTCCAGTGAGAGTGGCGCGACGGGGAGCACGGCGGTGGCGGCGGGACTCGAACACGGCGGGGAAAAAGCTAGCGGATGCGTACGAGTAGACGGCAAGGAGGAGGAGAGGCGGGAGCTCACTGGCGTTGCAGAGATGGCCCGGGGAAGACGCGTGGCGGCCGGAGACGAAGGTGGCGGCGGTGAAGCAAGGCGGACGGAGGTCGAAGACGGGGAGGTAGCGAGCGCTTCGATGCCTCCCAGCATAAGCTCGTGGTTGGGGAAGATGTAGCAGACGTCGGCGAAGCGGAAGGGCACTTCGGGGGCGCTTGGGGGTCGCAGTGGCCGCGGTGGAGGCGCGGCGACGGCGACGACCGCGCCGAACGAGAAGGAGAAAGGGGATCTGAGAGGAGAGGGAGTGGGAGAGGCAGAGAGGGGAGTGGAGTGGCAGAGGGAGAACAAGTGGGGCGAGGGTAGTGGGAGAGGAGGCGTCCCCTGGCGCCCTTATCCCTTCCCGGCGCTGTAGCGGCCAGGGGCGGTGAGCAGGTTCGGCAGGAGCATGCGGTCGGGTGCGCTCGGTCGGGTGAACAGAAGAGGAAGACGACCGGGTTCTTCTTGGGAGGTTGGGCTGGATTGCTTTGCTTGATGGGCTAGGGGGTCCAGTAGTTTAGGTCCTCCTCTTTCCTTTTTTTATATTGCTTTGCATTTTCTTTTTGTACCAAATGAGTTTTGTTATGAACAAAACTTGGCACATAAATCTAACGCAATAAATTGAGATGGAAGAAAAAGTATGGGGTCAAAAGGAGTTGTCTAACCATTTTTAGAAATTGAAAAGGTCAATTTTTAAATGTTGCTGGACCACTAAATAATTTCCAGGGGCATTTTGGGAATTCAAGAGAGGTTGGTTCTAAATTGAAAAATATCCAGGGATTATTTTCCACACTTTGAACATTTTAGTTTCCATGTTTGGGAATCTTGAATTTTGACTTTGATTTGAATTTGAAATTTGAACCGGTTTAGAACCAACGTGAGTTTAACAACAGTAATCATGATGACGAGGCATCATTAGTAAGGAATAACTGTAGCTTAATTATCTGGGCGTCACAGTGGTCTGCTGGGATACAAATGGAAACTACTTGGGGAGATGTGCAATCGTGGTACAGGGAGTGGATGATCCCATTATTCTGGAGACAATGGCTTGTAGAGAAGCATTGTGTGTAGGCGAGGACATACTTCTCCAGCAGTTCGTGGTGGCATCTGATGCTAAACTGGTTATCAATAATATTACACAGGCAAGCTAAGGAAAACACGCGACAATCATTAAAGAAATTGAAGCTCAGAGTACTTCCTTTTCATGTAATTTTATTTTTGAAGGTAGAACTAATAATGTAGATGCTCATAAATTAGCTAGATTTCTTTTGAATTTAGCGCATGGGCGCCATGTGTGGTTTGAACAACCTCATGACGAAACGGTTATCCCACATTCTGTGGTCTTTGATCAATAAAGAGTAGGTTGTTTCCTAAAAAAATCAGTCGAGAGCAACTAAGTACTCCTTCGGAAGCACCCGCAAGGGGCACTTTCCGTGCGCTTGGAGCGTGCCACTTGGCGCGCTTTCAGCTGCAGCCACGTGTCGTGCTCTGGACGCTCCCTCATGTTTTTTTTTCTGTACGTGCTTTCGGCTTTTAGATGATCTTTTTCTAATTTTTTTCTGCTTTCGGGTTTTCCTTCGGTTTTTCTTAGGTTTGGACAAGAAATTGATTCTTTTGCACAAAAAACATGTATTATTTTTTTTTCATTTGGGAGAGGCACATATTTACTTCCCGTGAAGGCACGGATTTGCTTCCACGAGAGGCATAGATTCAGTTCTCATGGAGGCACATATTTGCTTCCACGGGAGGCGTGGTTGTGCCTCTCGGGAAAGGGCAAAACGCGTTCTTTTTCCTTCCGTGATAGGCACAAATTTACTTCTTGTGGAGTTACGAATTTGCTTCAGTGAGAGACATGATCGTGTTCTCTGGTAGGGAAAAACTCATTTTTTTTTCTTTGGCTAGAGGCACAGATTTACTTCCTCGAGAGGCATAATCATGCCTCTTGGAAAGGAAAAGAACCCGTTTTCTATCCTTTTTTCTTCCCGGAGAGGCACAGATTTACTTCTCGTGGATGTATGGATTTGCTTCCGTGAGAGGCACAGTCACGCCTCTCGAAAAAGGAAAAAAAATATGTTTTTTTCTTCCGCGAGAGGCACATATTTACTTCTCGTAGAGGTAAGGATTTGGTTCCGCGAGAGGAACAATCATGCCTCTCGAGAAAGGATAAAAACACATTTTTCTTCCGCCAGAGGCACAGATTTACTCCTCGTGGAGACGCGTATTTGTTTCCGCGTGAGGCACACTCGTGCCTATCCAGAAAGGAAAAAAGTGTGCTCCCGGTTCAGTTCTTTTTGTTCGGTTTTTTCGGGAAAAGAGTTCACTGAAACCTATCAACAAGGTATCTAGTTTTGAAGATCCCGATGCGAGGAATTCAATAATGAAAATTTGTGAAAATTTTGAACAAAAGCATTTGCATTTTTTTTGAAAAACAAGAACATTTGCCAAAATCATGAACATATTTTGAATTTATGATCAAAATTTGAAAAACTGACCTTTTTTAAAATTTTGTATGTTTTTAAAAGGAAGAGCATTTTTCAAAATTAAGAACAATTTTCGAACATAAACTTGGTTTAAAAAGATAAAATAACCTTGAAAAAGAAAAAGGAAAAAAGAAGAAAAAAGAAAGGGCGTGCTACGCGTCGGTCGGCGGATCTTTTAAAAAGATCTACCGCCTCAGGAGCTATCCGATTCTGTGATGTGAGCTGTCAGTTACATTTTAATTTTCTGCAACAATACTCTTGCTGTGAAACCTCCTTTTCTTTAATTTCTGCCACAAGACCTTCTGAAACCCCTCTTCTCTAATTTCCTGCAACAAGTCCCCTGTTGCAAAACCTCTTTTTCTCTCATTTTTTGCAACAAGTGCCTTGTTGCAAAAATTGCAAACACATCTCCCACATCGTTTAATTTTCTGTAATAAGACCCTTGTTGCGAAAATTACAACATCTCCGGTCGCATCACGCACTGTGGCTGCTGATGTTCCGCAACAACGTTGTTGTTGCAGGAACTTCGAGTGGACGTGGACGTAAGGCGTGGTCATGTGGCCGCTGCTAGCGCTGGTGGTGCCAGGACGGCAGGGAAGTTTATGGTGCTCCACACCTGCATGGTGGATCTCGCCAGATCCGGCAGCCGGGAGGCATTTGGCGATGGAGATCCGGCATGGATGCGCTCACGATGACGACGACCTATAGGCGGTAGCTCACGCCGATGGCAACCTACAGGCGGTGGCGCTAGGCGACGATGACCTACACGCATGGGTGCTTGGCTCGACTGCTGGTCACGAGTTCTCGGTCTACAACACACCATTTATTTTGATCAAGCAAACTAAAACAATGCACGAGTTCCAAGAGCTATATTAGGATAGAGATTGCTTCTAAGTCAGGCGATCCACAAATCAAATCCGACGTCCATAGAGGTGATGGACGTGCGCACAAAGTTTCGCCGGTTGAGCGATAGCGTTTTCCAAAAAAGAAACAGAAAACAAAAAAAAAACAGAAACAGAATCAGACAAAAAAACCGGTAAAAGAAACAAGAAAACAGTTCAGGGAACATTCTATAAGGTTCCCAAAATCGGCTAGCTTTTTTTTAGAAGAACATGCTTTACTTTATTGATCAATAGAGGGAATTACAGGAATAATAGAAGTATCATGAGGGTGTAACAGCCATACATGTCGACCCTCCCCTAAATGTAAAGCATGTCGAGCTAAGCCATGAGCCTCCTTATTAGAGAGACGTCTCTCATGGGTGAAAGAACAAGACTGAAACTCCCTGCTCGAGTCGATGATCTCCTGCACGATTGGAGCAATTGTACCCATAGTACCAGTATGTATGTCCTTGATCACCGAAAGGCAATCGAAAGCCACCCTCAAATGAGTAAGTGCAAGGTCCCTGGCTAATGCAATTGCCTCACGGCATGCCAAAGCTTCCATTATGTTCGGATCGGTCATGCCATGGAATACCATCGCTGCTGAACCAGCATATGCTCCTGATTGATCCCGACAAACCGCACTTATAGCTACTTGCCGATGTTGTCCTGTCTACGCAAAGGCTGGCCCATCGTTTCTACTCAAAACTGCGCTGGCCCATCGTGTCGCTAAACTGCCAGGGCTTCGGCATTTCCTATTTGGCGCCACGGGCGCCAATTAACGTGCATTTTGTTAACTGGCGCCTGTAACGACCGTAAATAGGCCGGCCCATCTAGCGCCGGTTGACGATTTTTTTTGAAAATTCTGTGAACCTTTTTGAGATTGATGAATTTTTTTGAATATTGATGAACTTTTTCAAAATTTAATGAACATTTTGTCTTGAAAATGGATGAACTTTCTTTTCAGTTCCATGAACTTTTTCTTAAAATACAAGAACTTTTTTACAATTTTTATGAACTTTTTGCAAATTGAATGAACTTTTGCTAAATTGGATGAACTTTTTTTCAATTTGAATGAACTTTTTTCAAAATTTATGAACCTTTTTTAAGATATGAACGTATTTTTTCAAATAGATGAACTTTCTTTCTTTAATTCTGTACACATTTCTTCGTTTCATATTTTTATTGTCGATTTTTTTTAAAAAAACTTGGGTCAGCACGCTAGTGGGCCGGTCCATTCTTGCAGCACTGCAGGCGCCGGATCGTTAACGGGCGCCTGCAGCGATGTATAGGAGCTCCCGGAATATCCTATTGGACCCTCGTTGGGTTGCACAGGCGAGCGACCGAGCAGCGATGCAACGGGCCGGCCCATTTAACCGTTCCAGCGCTACCGGTTTTGGGAGGTTCCCACCTGGTCTTTTTCCGGTTTTGGGAACCTTCTAGAATGTTCCTGAATCGGTTTTTTATTTTCCTTTCTTTTTCAATTTCTGTTTTTTTCTTCTTCTTTTTTGAAGTTTATGTTTTCCCTTTCAAAAAAATGTTCACGATTTTACAAATATGTTCTAAATTTGAAAAATGGTCATGTTTCCAAAATTTTGTTCATAATTTCAAAAACTGTATGCATTTATCAAAAAATGTTCGGAATTTTCAAAAAATATTTTGTGTTAACAAAATTGTTCATAATGTTTTTGTTCAAATTTTTGACAACTTTTAAAGAAATGTTCGGTATTTCAAAAAATGTTTCCGTTTCAAAAATTGTTCACAATTTTTAAAAAATGTTCATGAATTTCTGAACATATTCGTTTTATATTATATTTTTCATTTCTTTCTTTTTTATTTTTCAAGTTTATTTTTCTTTTCGAACTTGTTCAAACATTTCAAATATTTGTTCGGAATTTCCAGAAAAAATTCTTTTTAATATTTGTTCACAAATTCAAAAAAAAATTCGGAATTTCAAAAAATGTTTGTGGTTTCAAAATTTTGTTCACAATTACAAAACATGTTTTTGTTTTCAAAATTTGTTCATAAATTCAAAAAAAATCGGGAAGCTTCAAATAATGTTTGCACTTTCAAAAATTGTTCGGAATTTCAAAAATGTTCCCATTTTCAAAACAATGTTCAAAAAATGGTCCTGTTTAAAAACACTCATCCTTATAAAAAAGGAAATCGCATTTTTTAAGGAAATGTTTTCGTTTTTCCCGAACATGTGTTTCATATGTGAACGCAACTTTGAGTTCTTATAACGTTCGCGCTACTAATAATCAGTTAGTCCCGTCTAGTCTAGTGGCGGGATGATCTCACCTGTGATCCGAGGTCGTGGGTTCGAATCCTTGCGCCGTCTCTTCTGTGTTACATCATATTTAAGTGAAGCGCGCGTGTTTTACTGATGGGCCGGCCCAGTGTAGGCACTAGTGCGGGTCGCTCCAACTATTTGCCGCAAAATGCAGCAAATAGGAGCTGCCGGAGCTCCCAGGGCTTCGGACGGGCGAAGCAACCGAGTAGCGACGCAATGGGCCGGCCCAGTTGTTGCGCGTAAAATCGCAACTGCCAGCCGATTTTTTTTCTTTTGTTTTTTGTTTCTGTATCATTTTCTTCTTTTTGTTTTCTTTTTTTACTGTTCTGTTTATTTATATTTTTCCCTTTTCAAGGTTATTTTTTATTTTTGAAACTAAGTTCATGTTCGACAATTGTTCTTCAATTCAGAAAAATGTTCTTGCCTTTCCAAAATGTTTGAAATATAGAAAAGGTCGCTTTTCAAAAAATGTACAAAAATTCAAAAAATGTTCAAGATTTTCAGCAAATGTTCTTGTTTTCATAAAATGATGCAATTTTTTTTCGAAATAATAGTAACTTTTGGAAAAGTATCCGCGTGTTAAAAAAATGTTGATGATTTCAAAAAACGATTTCTTTGAAATGATAAAAAAATGTTCTTCTTTTAAAAACTGTTCACATTTTCAAAAAAATTCATGCTTAAAAAAATCTACAGGAATTTCAAAAACAATTATCCCTTTCAAAATCCGATCACAATTTTAGAAAATCTCATTTATAAAATTTGTTCACAATTTAAAAAATGCCCTGGTTTTGAAAATTTTCACAGTTCTAGGAATTTGTTCATGTTTCAAAAAAAAATTCAGGAATTTCAAAAAATATTCTTGTTTCCAAAATGTGTTCACCATTTCAGAAAAATGTTTGTGATTTCAACAAATATTCCCATGTTTAAAATGTTGTCCCTGTTTCCAAAAAAGCGTACAATATAAATTTTGTTCACATTTAAAAAAAAGTTGATGTTTATCTTTTTTGCTGCTGAATTTAAAAAATGTTCCTATTTTCCGTTTTTTGAACTAAAAAAACTGTCCGTGATCTCAAAAAATGTGTGTGTTTTTTGTAATTTGTTTGTTTTCAGAAATATTTTTGATAATTGTTCGCGTTGTGGAATCTGTTTGGGGTTTGCAAATTTTGTTCGTGCTTCATTTTGAAATTAGAATTACAAAAAATCTTCACATTTCCAAAAAATGGAATATGAAAAAATGTGGCGTTTTAAAACTGCTCGCAATTTTCAAGAAATAATTTCAAAATGTTTCCAAATCTCAACGCTGCTGTCTGTTCTTATATATTTCTGCACCATTTATGCTCAGTTGGTGGTGTGTGGTGTAGTTGCTAATGCCTCGCGGTTGGAGTTGCGGTCGTGGGATCGATTCCTGGTACTCGCAGCTCTTTAGTCGCGCGCGAAAGGAAACGAAACAACGATCGCGTTGGTGGGCCAGCAGTTTGATGCACAGCACGTCAGAGTTCAACTCACCTCAATGATCGTTTGTAGCAGGCTGACCCGGTAACTGATGTAAATTAGTTCGTTTCGTTCATTTTTATCCTTTTTATTTAATAGTTTGAACTATTCAAAATTTTGTCATAAAATATTTCAAATAAATTTCTGAAAACACTCACCGCACACTAAAAAATCTTTGTGAAATGTAAAACATTGTTAATTTTTTTAAAATATTGTTCACACTATTCAATAAAATGTTCGCATGTTATAAATGTTCATAGCATATATAAAACAAGTTGTGTCATTTAAAAATGTTCTTAAAAACTCACCAAATGTTCGTGTGGTTTACAATAATGTTCAGCATGTGTTTAATGTGCATTTTACAAAAAATGAATATGTAGTCAGATAAATTTGCATTGTGCTTTTGAAAAAAATTCAACAGGTATATGAAAAATGTCAGTCAGTATATGAAAATTGTGAAATTGTATTAAAAAAGTAAACATGTATTTGGAAAATGAAAATGACAGAAAGGAAAAGAAAATAGAAGAAAGAGAGGAAAAATGTCAAAAACAAAAATCAGAAGAAATTGGATGAGAACCGGTAGATAAAAATAAGAAGAAAAAACACAGAACCTTCACGAATGGTTCGTAAAACCAATTATTACATGCTTAATAAATATGAGTTCAACAATTATTCTATTTTGTAAAATGTGTCGACTACAACATATGTTTAGTTATTCAACACATATATCTATAAAACTTAAATGCATTTTTTTGCTCCGCAACTCTGAGTCACCGTGCGCATCGTTCCATCTTCAGTACCTCATCATGCAAAATATCTTATGTTCACATTTTTTTTGAGATCATCTTATGTTCACATTGAGCATTAAGAAACAGTAAAATGGGGCTAGCTACGCCTCAGCTCAGCGTTTTGACATTGTCATCCATCCAATCATAGTCACAAGCGGCTGAGATCTCAGGTCGTCTCGCAACATCAATTCACGCCTGTGTTACCGAGCAACTCCGAACGAACCAGGCGGGCCAACAACTTGAAGGGGCTGCTGCTCCGCTATGCTCACGTTAACTGGGCCTTCACGCCATTGGCCGTAAATGGCTATGTGCGAAATTGGCCTCGCGTCATTGCGCTTTGCCTTCCTCTTCCCCATCGTCCATACCGCCCCCTTGCTCTCCCTTCCCCATCAACACGCCTCCTCTTCTCTCCCGTGACTGTGCATGTGCCCTCGACACGGGCTGCTGCCCCTCTGTTTTCCACCAACCAGTCCCTTTCGGCCGTTTACGTTTCGTGCCGTCCCTTCGCCTCTCCATGATTCATTAGTGGTTGGGGCCCACCATTACGGGCCGTTTGATAAGAAGCTTTGCGCACCTCACGAGTCACGATCATGTCAAAATTTTAAAAAATGTTCTCGCATCATGTGGACATCACAACCATCTTAAAAGGAAAACAAAATAAAAAAGCCTAGAAAAACTTCTCTCGAAAAAATACTTCCTACCATTTTAAAAACTTTGAAAAAACTTTCTCACCGTGACCAACCAACATGAGCCACATGACGTAGCCGGTTGGCCACCGTTCTAGCGCCTCGCTAGTCATCGGGTGCCCATTGCGGTTGGGGCGGCTTCTATCCTGCTCACGTACGAGCTAGCAATTTGTCACTAACTCCGCGCCTCTCCCGGCAAGTGGCAACTCCAGCCATCCATGGAACCAACTCCTTCTCCTCACCGCTTTTCCCATCCTTCATGGATTGCTCGTGACTTCGCGAGCCATCACCCTCCCCGTTGTTGAGACAACCCGAAGCCCATCACTGTCCATGGCCATGGATCTCCTCGGCTAGCACCTCCACAAGGTGCGCGTCCCTGAGCTAACCAACCTCACATCCACAACCCCGAGTGACGGTGTCCTGGACTAGGGAGGTACTAACCTAGTCAGCCCATGCTCCTCGGACTGGGCTGATGGGCCCTCATTCTTTCTAAGATGGACTCTGGAAGTTGCATGACGGGCGTCATTAGGACTGCATCTGCAGAAGACTTGTCATATACTCCAAGACTTCTCCTACCGCCTCGGCGCCAAGATACCGACCTTGTAACCCTAGATACCATGCCTCGCTTGTATATAAGCCATAGGGTTTAGCCCGTAGAGAGGACATCAACGCAATCTCATTCACCTAGCCCTAGAGTTAGAACACATCTTACGATCTTGAGGCAGATCAACCCTGTACTCACATCTACATCAATATAAACAAGAGCATGACGTAGGGTTTTACCACCATCAAGAGGGCCTGAACCTGGGTAAAACATCGTCTCCTTGTTCCTATTACCATCTATCAGAGATCCATAGCTCGGGAGCCCCTACCCCGAGGTTTGCCGGTTTTCACACCGACACTGGTGCTTTCATTGAGAGTTCTGTTGTAAGATTAATGCTACTTCTTGAGCTTGCATTGGTTTTTCCCTTGAAGATAAAAGGGTGATGCAGCAAAGTAGAGATATGTATTTCTCTCAGTTTGAGAACCAAGGTATCAATTCAGTAGGAGGTACAAACAAGTCTCCAATCTATGCACCTGCACAAACAATCAAACACTTGCACCCCACGCGATAAAGGGGTTGTCAAACCCTTCATGGTCACTTGCAAGGATGAGATATAATATATATATATATATATATATATATATATATATATATATATATATATATATATATAAGATTACTAAAACATAAAACAAAGTAAAAGTAAATAAATTGCAACAATGTATTTTTGGGTTTTGGGTTTTATAGATCTGAAATATATGATGGAAAATAGACCCCGGGGCCATAGGTTTCACTAGAGGCTTTTCTCTTAAAAGAAAACATACAGTGGGTGAACAAATTACTGTCGAGCAATTGATAGAAAAACGCAAAGTTATGATGATATCCAAGGCAATGATTATGAATATAGGCATGACGCCCGTGTCAAGTAGACCGAAACGATTCTGCATCTACTACTATTACTCAACACATCGACCGCTATCCAGCATGCATCTAGAGTATTAAGTTCATAAGAACAGAGTAACACCTTAAGTAAGATGACATGATGTAGAGGGATAAACTCAAGCAATATGATGAAAACCCCATCTTTTTACCCTTGATGGTAACAATACAATACGTGCCTCGCTACCCCTACTTTGTCACTGGGTGAGGACACCACAAGATTGAACCCAAAACTAAGCACCTCTCCCATTGCAAGAAGAATCAATTTAGTTGGCCAAACTAAACCAATAATTCAAAGAGAAATACAAAGATATCAAATCATGCATATAAGAATTCAGAGAAGATTCAAATAATATTCATGGATAATATGACTATAAATCCACAATTCATCGGATCTCGACAAACACACCGCAAAAGAATATTACATCAAATAGAACTCCAAGAACATTGAGGAGAACATGGTATTGAAGATCAAAGAGAGAGAAGAAGCCATCTAGCTACTAGCTATGGACCCGTAGGTCTGCGGTAAACTACTCACGCTTCATCGGTAGGGCAATAGAGTTGATGTAGATGCCCTCCGTGATCGAATCCCCCTCCGTCAGGGTGCTGGAAAAGGCCCCAAGATGGGATCTCATGGGAACAGAGGCACGCCACGGCAAAAAAGTATTTTCATGGATGCCTCTAATGTTGGGGGAATATTTGGGTATTTATGAAGCGAAGATTAGGGTTAGGAGGTCCACAGGGGGGCCACAAGCCTAGGGGGCGCCCCCTAGGGCGCGCCCTAGGACCTATGGCCTCCCCGTAGGTCTTTTGGCCTCCTCTCCAAGTCTCTTGGGTGTCTTCTGGTCCAAGAAAAATCATCGCGAAAGTTTTATTCCATTTGGACTACGTTTGATATTCCTTTTCTGTAAAACTCAAAAACAAGGAAAAAACAAAAACTAGCACTAGGCTCTAGGTTAATAGGTTAGTCCCAAAAATAATATAAAATAGCATATTAATGCATATAAAACATCCAAAACAGATAATATAATAGCATGGAACAATAAAAAATTATAGATACGTTGGAGACGTATCAAGCATTCCCAAGCTTAATTCCTGCTCTTCCTCGAGTAGGTAAATGATAAAAACAAATTTTTTTGATGCGGAATAATACCTAACATATTTATCCATCTAATTTTGTTTATTATGGCATGAATATTCAGATCCATAAGATTCAAAACAAACGTTTAATATTGACATAAAAACAATAATACTTCAAGTATACTAATAAAGCAATAATGTCTTCTCAAAATAACATGGCCAGAGAAAGTTATACCTACAAAATCATATATTATGGCTATGCTCCATCTTCATCACACAAAATATTTCAATCATGCACAACCCCAGTATTGGCCAAGCAATTGTTTCATACTTTAGTATTCTCAAACTTTTTTAACTTTCATGCAATACATGAGCGTGAGCCATGGATATATCACTATAGGTGGACTAGAATATGGTGGTTGTGGAGAATACAAAAAGAAGGAGAAAGTCTCACATCAACTAGGCGTATCAACGGGCTATGGAGATGCCCATCAATAGATATCAATGTGATTGAGTAGGGTTTACCATGCAATGGATGCACTAGAGTTATAAGTGTATGAAAGCTCAAAAAGAAACTAAGTGGGTGTGCATCCAACTCCCTTGCTCACGAAGACCTAGGGAAATTTGAGGAAGCACATCATTGGAATATACAAGCCAAGTTCTATAATAAAAAATTCCCACTAGTATATGAAAGTGACAAAATAGGAGAGTCTCTATCATGAAGATCATGGTGCTACTTTCAGGCACAAGTGTGGAAAAAGGATAGTAACATTGTCCCTTCTCTCTTTTCTCTCATTTTTGTGGGCTTCTTTGGCCTCTCTTTTTTTATTTTGGGCTTTTTTGGTCTCTTTTATTTTTCATAAAGTCTGGAGACTCATTCAAACTTGTGAGGGAATCATAGCTTCCATCATCCTTTCCTCACATGGGACAATGCTCTAATAATGATGATCATCACACTTTTATTTACTTACAACTCAAGAATTACAACTCGATTCTAGAACAAAGTATGAATCTATATGAATGCCTCCGACAATGTACCGGGATGTGCAATGATCAAGAGTGACATGTATAACAAATATGAACGGTGGCCTTGCCATAAATACTATGTCAACTACATGATCATGCAAAGCAATATGACAATGATGGTGCGTATCATAATAAACGGAACGGTGAGTTGCATGACAATATATCTCGGAATGGCTATGGAATGCCATAATAGGTAGGTATGGTGGTTGTTTTGAGGAAGGTATATGGTGGGTTTAATGCACAGGCGAGAATTGCGCGGTACTAGAGAGGCTAGCAATGGTGGAAGGGTGAGAGTGCGTATAATCCATGGACTCAACATTAGTCATAAAGAACTCACATACTTATTGCAAAAGTCTATTAATTATCTAAACAAAGTACTACACGCATGCCCCTATGGGAAGGGTCGGTAGGAGTTTAACATCATGCGATCCCGACCTCCACACAAAGGATGGCAATCAAAAAATAAATCATGCTCCGAATTCATCACATAACGGTTCACCATACGTGCATGCTACAGGAATCACAAACTTTAACACAAGTATTTCTACCAATCCACAATTACTCACTAGCATGACTCTACTATCACCATCTTTATATCTCAAAACAATTGCAAGGAATCAAACTTCTCATAGTATTCAATGCTCTTTATATGAAAGTTTTTATTATATCCCTCTTGGATGCCCATCATATTAGGAATAAATTCATAACCTAAGAAAATTACGATGCTGTTTAGAGACTCTCAAACTAATATAAGTGAAGCATGAGAGTTCAACAATTTCTATAAAATAAAACCACCGTCGTGCTCTATAAAGATATAAGTGAAGCACTAGAGCAAATTGCCTAGCTCAAAAGATATAAGTGAAGCACAAAGAGTATTATAATATATTCATGATTCATCCGTGTCCCTCTCAAAAGGTATGTATAGCAAGGATGATTGTGGCAAACTAAAAATCAAAGACTCATATCATACAAGACGCTCCAAGCAAAACACATATCATGTGGTGAATAAAAATATAACCTCAAGTAAATTTACCGATAGATTGAAGACAAAAGAGGGGATGCCATCCGGGGCATCCCCAAGCTTAGATGCTTGGTTGTCCTTGAATATTACCTTGGGGTGCCTTGGGCATACCCAAGCTTAGTCTTTTTCCACTCCTTATTCCATAGTCCATCAAATCTTTACCCAAAACTTGAAAACTTCACAACACAAAACTCAATAGAAAACTCATGAGATCCGTTAGTATAAGAAAATAAATCACCACTTTTGGTACTATTGTGAACTCATTATTTATTTATATTGGTGTAATATCTACTGTATTCCAACTTATCCATGGTTCATACCCCCCCGATACTACCCATAGATTCATCAAAATAAGCAAACAACACATAGAAAACAGAATCTGTCAAAAACAGAACAATCTGTGGTAATCTGGAAACTTCGTATACTTATGTAACTCCAAAAATCCTGAAAAATTAGGATAACAGAGGAAATTCATATATAAATCTTGTGTAGAGAAAACAGGATTTTATCGCGCTTTTGTGATTTTAAACAATTCTGTTACTGGACGCAAAAGTTTCCATTTTTCAGCAAGATCAAATCAACGATATACCAAAGTATCCCAAAGGCTTTACTTGGCTCAAACACTAATTAAAAACACAAAAACACAATTAATACAGAGGTAATAATGTGTATTATCAACAAAATGGAAAATAAAAATATTGGGTTGTCTCCCAACAAGCACTTTTCTTTAAAGCCTTTTAGCTAGGCGTTGATAATTTTAATGATGCTCACATGAAAGGAAAAAAATTGAAGCACAAAGAGAGCATCATATAGCATGTGACAAACATATTTAAGTCTAACATACTTCCTATGCATAGGCATTCTATAGGGAAAAGATTTATCAAGACAAGCAAAAATTAGCATATGCAAGGAACAAGAAAGAAACAATAGCAATCTCAGCATAACGAGAGGTAATTTAGTAACATGAAAATTTATACAACCATATTTCCCTCTCTAATAATAATTACATGTGGGATCATATTCAAATCAAATAATATAGCTATCACATAACATATTCTCTACATGATCCACATGCATGCAAAGTTGACACTCTTCCAAAATAGTGGGATTATCATCAAATAAAGTCATGACCTCTCCAAGCCCACTTTTATCAAAAATTTCATAAGATTGATCATTATCCAAAGTAGTGGGATCATTATTACCTAGAGTTAACACTCTTCCAAACTGACTCTCAATATTATTGCCTACACTACTATCAATATCATATTCATCATGAAGCATAAATAAACTTTCAAGATCATAAGGAGAATCACCCCAATCATGATCATTGCAATAAATAGTGGACACAGCAAAATTAGCATCCCCAAGCTTGGGGTTTTGCATATTATTATCACAATTGACATTAATATAATTTATAATAACACCATTGCAATCATGCTTTTCATTCAATGAGCTATCGTAAATCTCTTCATAAATTTCTTCTTTTAACACTTCATCTCAATTTTCAGATTCACGAGTTTCAAGCAAAACTTCATAAAGATAATCTAGTGCACTCAACTCACTAGCAATTGGTTCATCATAGTTGGATCTTTTAAAAATATTAGCAAGTGGATTAGGATCCATAAAATTTTTGCATTCTGATTTGGAATAAATACACAATTATGGCAAGCAAACAAGCAAAGAAACCAAGTAAGACATAAAGGCACGAAAAATATTTTTGTATTTTTCTGAAAATGTTTTAGAAGTGGGGGAGAGGAAAAGGAGAGGCAGATGGCAAATGATGTAATGCAAGAGATGAGAGCTTATGATGGGTACTTGGTAGGCTTGACGTAGAACCTCCCCGACAACGGCGCTAGAAATTCTTCCTGCTACTTCTTGAGCTAGCGTTTGTTTTTTCCTTGAAGAGGAAAGGGTGATGCAGCAAAGTAGAGACAAGTATTTCCCTCAGTTTGAGAACCAATGTATCAATCTAGTAGGATGTACGAACAAGTCTCCAATCTATACACCCGCACAAACAATCAAACACTTGCACCCAACACAATAAATGGGTTGTCAATCCCTTCACGGTCGCTTGCAAAGATGAGATCTGATAGAGATAGATATAATAGATTACTAAAACGTAAAACAAAGTAAAAGTAGATAAATTGCAGCAAGGTATTTTTGGGGTTTTGGTTTTATAGATCTGAAAATATATGATGGAAAATAGACCCGGGGGCCATATGTTTCACTAGAGGCTTCTCTCTTAAAAGAAAACATACGATGGTGAACAAATTACTGTCGAGCAATTGATAGAAAAGCACATAGTTATGATGATATCCAAGGCAATGATTATGAATATAGGCATCACACCCGTGTAAGTAGACCGAAATGATTCTGCATCTACTACTATTACTTCACACATCGACCCTTATCCAACATGCGTCTAGAGTATTAAGTTCATAAGAACAAAGTAACGCCTTAAGTAAGATGACATGATGTAGAGGGATAAACTCAAGAAATATGATGAGAAACCCATCTTTTTAACCTTGATGGCAATAATACAATATGTGCCTCGCTACCCCTACTTTGTCACAAGGTGAGGACACCGCAAGATTGAACCCAAAACTAAGCGCCTCTCCCATTGCAAGAAGAATCAATCTAGTTGGCCAAACTAAACTAATAATTTGAAGAGAAATACAAAGATATCAAATCATGCATATAAGAATTCAGAGAAGATTCAAATAATACTCATAGATAATCCGATCATAAATCCACAATTCACCGGATCTCGACAAACACACCGCAAAAGAATATTACATCTGATAGAACTCCAAGAACATCAAGGAGAACATGGTATTGAAGATCAAAGAGAGAGAAGAAGCCATCTAGCTACTAGCTATGGACCCATAGGTCTGCGGTAAGCTACTCATGCTCCATCTGTAGGGCAATAGAGTTGATGTAGATGTCCTCGGTGATCAAATCCCCCTCCGACAGGGTGCTGGAAAAGGCCCCAAGATTGGATCTCATGGGAACAGAGGCTTGCGGTGGCGGAAAAGTATTTTCGTGGATGCCTCTGATGTTGGGGGAATATTTGGGTATTTATGGAGCGAAGATTAGGGTTAGGAGGTCTACGGGGGGCCACAAGCCTAGGGGCGTGCCCCTAGGGCTTGTGGCCTCCCCGTAGGTCTTCTGGCCTCCTCTCCAAGTCTCTTGGGTGTCTTCTGGTCCAATAAAAATCATCACGAAAGTTTTATTCCATTTGGACTCCGTTTGATATTCCTTTTCTGTAAAACTCAAAAAGAAGGAAAACAGAAACTGGCACTAGGCTCTAGGTTAATAGGTTAGTCCCAAAAATAATATAATATAGCATATTAATGCATATAAAACATTCAAAACAGATAATATAATAGCATGAACAATAAAAAATGATAGATACGTTGGAGACGTATCAATTGACAGGAGGATCGATGGCACATCTGCAGATCAAGTGCGACAACGACCACGAGAACATCTATGTCCCCGACAAACTTTTTGTGTTTGGTAGCATGATCTTCTGTGCTGACTCGACTGGCCGTCCGACCTCCATCGAGAACTACGTCCCAGGTCAGATCATGACCTTTGGAGGCCTAGAGTACACTGTAGATTCCCGCCGCGAACTCATCTTGTTAGGCTGGACACCTGGCTAAGTTGAGGATCTGTCCGGCACCGTAGGTTCGACTCCGGAACCGATCTCCTTCGAGGACATCGGATCAGACTCCCTGCCATCATCGAAGAATCCCGACATAACGACTCGGGGCGATCTCCCCTTGACCCCCGGTCCGGGCTTGGACCCGGCCCTGCGCCGGACTTAGAGCCGACCTTGGCACATGATCTTGGATCACTCTCGGATCCTCTCCACGCCGAAAATGTGCCAAGCTGTACGCCAAGCATACTTTGAGTCAGCCCCGCTTATATCTAGGCCATGAACTCCAAAGAACTATCTCACCTGAATGAGATGCTTGATCGTATCCAGAACATGTCTATCACAGACGACAAGACTTCAGTTTATGACAAGATTGGACTTAAAGCCGACGATCGAGAAATTTACATCCCACCCACCACCCAGCTAGTTGCCACGGTCGATGACTTAACCGACGTGTTGGACTATGACGAGGCCACGGACATGGATGAAGATGTCGATGGCCCCACAGAACACACTTCGCCCTTGGTAAACACTGGCAAGTGGACTACAACATCCACCTATGATGTCTACATGGTTGACACTACCAGGTCCCCTCCAAGACGTCGGTGCAGACGTAGAAGGGGTACCAACAGAGAACCCAACTACAACAACGTCACCGCCAATAACGGCAACGGAACAGCTAGCAACGCTGATAACCCCGGAGAGGACTTTCAAGCCTCCCCAGTACGGAACGATAGTCCTGAAGGAAATCCCAAGGACTTGGATCCCGATGACCTCTTTGAAGGGGTAGACGACAATTACATGCCGGAGTCCGAGGAAGACAAGAGTCTTGGAACCAACGACTACATATTCCCCGAAGACCCCTTCGAGCAAGAACGCTTCAGGCAATGCTTCGTCGCTAATGCTCAAAGTATGAAACGCAAGCAACAACAGCTACAGGCCAATACAGATGAACTAAACAAAAAGTGGGTCCAAGTACTCTCGGACGAACAATATCTCGAAGACCAACTCCATAGCGCACCCAAATCATATCCTCACAAGCATTTGTTGCCAGAGTTTGACGATGAATTAGCCATTGATGTGTCTGATCGACCCCCTAGAGGTCGGGATAGGCCAGTGCGGGAAAACATCAATACCCAACCAGCTCTACGCCATTATGTCAAGGACCCTGTGGATTACCTAGACCCTCATGATGTTCGACATCACATTGAGGAAAACTGAGCGCCTCCTTGGTCCATTTATGGGTCAAGAGGATGTGCGCCTGCCGAGCCTGATGGCTATGATGCCTGGTTAGATAGGAACGACCGTGCCTGAGATCAAGCCTACACACGACTCTCCCCCAACCTCCAATAGGATACTACCCGGTTCTGAGGTCCAACCCACCTGATCTGCTTTACAAACAGGGTAATGGAACATCAATTTCTAGAAGGGTTTAAGCCCATCAATATAGAATCATACGATGACACTACAAACCCAGCAGTGTGGATCGAAGATTTCCTTCTCCATATACACATGGCTAATGGAGATGACCTCCATGCCATCAAGTACTTGCCGCTCAAGTTAAATGGGCCGACTAGGTACTTACTTAACAATCTGCCCGTAAGAGCATGGTGCCCCCATGTGTGGTTTTGGTAATCGATGACATTCTCTATGGACTAATGGTTGCCTTGAGTTATATTCATATGATTTGTCCATAGGCATTTCTTGAAGTCCATTTGTTGGTTTCAAGGAGTTTATGTGGTGACCAAGGTCTATTCAAGGAATTATCAAATATTGGTCAGAGAGAAGACATGATACAAGGTTAATCAAGACTAAGTCGATTCAAGTTGATCAACACACAAAGCATAGAATATGTACCAAGCAAGATCAAGTGATCTCATGGTATGGTAAACTTTGTCCATTACACTTTGTGTACTAACCCATGGTCTACGTGAGAGTTATTTGTGGGGTTAGGTATGTTTCCATGGGCCTGCGTTAAGAGGGAGATCTTATACAACCCATGGAGGATCACATCAAGTGGTGATCGTCATCAAGATTGCGGTGTGCAAGTTCCAGTGGAGCATCACGAAGAGATCATGCTTGAAGCTTGCCGTCCTTTGTGATGACAATGGACTTATGAAGATGTGCCAAAGAATGGCTCACCAATAGTGGAGTATGGGGGAGCAATCAACTAGTCTTCATCGAGCCAATGCAATCAAGAAAGGTGGTCCAACTTGACAAAGTCAAGATCGTCATCATCTAGCTCAAGTGGACTATGTGCAAGGCAAAGGTTTTCCCTTGATAGGTTTTTTATTTTACCAGTCTCATGGTGGTAGTTGGGAGACTGGGTTATATGATCGATTGTCGTACTATCAAGGGGGGCTCTCAAGTGAGTAGCTTGATCGTATCATTCGTAGAGAGATCAAACCATTGCATCCTTGCATCATCTTTCTTGGTTATTGTTTGGTGTTTCTCTTTGTCAGTTTTGAGCTTATGGTCATCTTCATGACAAGCTCGAGTTCATAAAAAATGGAGTTCATATGCATCTTCGATGATGTTTCCGATGTTGGAGTTTATGCCGGCTCTTTACTGATGGAGGTTTCACATCTCTATATCATAGGAATACTCCCCTGCCACTTCTTACTGATGTTGCTATTAGATAGTATTTGTCGTCATCTATCCGACAAGCTTGAGTTTGCTCAATTCAGAACTCATTCGCAGAAGTTATGGCAGTTCAGGCTTTACTATATCCTTTTGTTTTGCTTGGCCTATTTTGAAGCTCATTAGCGGCAGTACCTCTTGCGCGGTACATCCGCGGTCCAATGCCATGGGCACTACCGCTTGTATTCAGGCTTCTGGACTAGTTTTCGCTTCGATGACAGTAGGGTAGTAGTTGGGCACGGTAGTACCATTTTGGACAGTAGTACCACACCTAGTACTGCTCTCGTGGTACTTCCGCGACCGACTAGCGCCACTCTACCGCCTATCTCTTTGCTTCTGTAGTCCCTCGCTGCCTCCATGGTAGTAGAGCGATAGTAGGGTGTGGTAGTACCTCTTTGTACGGTACTGCCGTCCTACCCTCCCTCTACTACCGCTGGTTCTCTGTGTCGTGAGACACTAAGCAGTAGTATCGCTTGTGAGGACAGTAGTATCGCTCCAGTGGCACTACCGCGCCTAGACTTTCGTTCTCTCAATGCTACACCTGGAACTACCGGCCCAAGCGGTAGTACCGCTCCTCTGGGCAACAGTACCACTTGTGTGCGGGCTGGGGGCATCACGGTTGGATTTTTCCCCACCTATAAAAGGGGGTCTTCTTCCCCAATGAAAAAAAAATCCTCTAGAGCTCGTGTTCTTCCCCAATTGTTTACCTTCTTCGAGCTTGCTATCTCTCAATCCCTCCATGGATTCTTGCTAGTTTAGGGGGAGGGGAGAGGAGATCTAGATCCACATTTCCTCCAATCACTTTCTCCTCTATGTGAGGGGAACCCCTTGGATCTAGATCTCAGAGTTCTTGGTGTTCTCCCTCTTGTTCTTCCTTTCATTTTCCTCCATAGCTTTCGTTGCTTCGGTGGGATTTGAGAGTGAGGGACTTGGGCACTATGTGTGCCCTTGCCATTGCATTAGTTGCATTGGTTTGAGTTCTCCATGATGATATGTGGAAGTGAAAAGTTGAGAAGCTTATTACCCTTGTGTGGTTGGTATCCTAGAGCTTGTTCCTCTTGGGTGCTTGGGCGCCCTAGACGGTTGGAGGTGCTTTGGATCTCAATCATTATGGTGTAAAGCTCCGGGCAAGCGTCAGGGTCTCCAATTAGGTTGTGGAGATTGCCCCGAGCAATTTTTACGGGTTCCAGTGACAGCCGCCAAGGGTTGCCAAAGTGTACTGGTTCGGTGACCTCCCTCAAGGGTTGCCAATTGTACGGGTTCGATGACCGCCCTCAAGGGTCCCTTAGTGGAATCACGACATCTTGCATTGTGCGAGGGCATGAGGAGATTACGGTGGCCCTAGTGTCTTCTTGCAGAGCATTGTGCCTCCACACCGCTCCAAATGGAGATTAGCATCCGCAAGGGTGTGAACTTCGGGATACATCCTCGTCTCCGCGTGCCTCGATTATCTCTTACCTGAGCCCTTTACTTATTGTAACACCCCGGATGTAACTTTCCATCTTTGTATCTCCAACTCTTGCCATTTTCGGCTATGTGATATGATATTCCCTCCGTGGTTGGGTTTTGACTTTTTTTTTTGCATTTTATTCATGTCATGCATACCATAACATGTCATCATGTGCATCTCATTTGCATATGTGTTCGTCTCATGCATCCGAGCGTTTTCCCCGTTGTCCATTTCGCAATCCAACACTCCCACATGCACCGGCGCACCCCCTCTTGTCTCTTTTCGTGTGCGGGTGTTGAACGTTCTCGGAATGGACCGAGCCTTGCCAAGTGGCCCTGGTATAGCATCGGTAGACCGCCTGTCAAGTTTCGTGCCATTTGGAGGTCGTTTGGTATTCCAACGGTTAACCGCATAACCGCAAGGGCCTCTTTTGAGTTGCAGCCCAACACCCCTCCAAAACAGCCCAAAAACCCATCTAAGTCACTTCCATGCTCTCCGTCGTCGGATCACGATCGTGTGGGCGAAAACCTCACTCCATTTGGAGTCTCCTAGCTCCCTCTGCCGACAAATATGTGCCCATCCCCGAAATTTTCGGGCAAACCCTAGACAAACTCCTCCCCGCCGCCACCGGACGCATACGGACCGGGACGGACACGTCCGCCCGCCGCCGGACGATTCCCGCCGCCGCGCCCAGCCTACCGCGAGCCGCCACGTGG
>NC_041393.1:205437233-205446845 GCF_002162155.2 Triticum dicoccoides
CCGCGCGGGGCCCCCGCGGCCCATCGCCCCGCTCCCCGCCGCCCGAGTGCTCCGCCCGCCCGCGCCGTCGTCGGCCTCCGCCGCCGTCCAGCCGCGCCGTCGCGCCGGGCCTCCGCCTCCTCCGCCTTGCGCCGCCCGGCCGCCGCCCCGCCGCCGCCGCCGCCCTACGCGCTCCGGCCGGCCCCGCCCCGCCGTGTCCCCGGCCGGATCTGGCCGCCCCGACCTCTTCCCCGGCCATCTTCCTCCTCCCCGAGCTCCTACTCCGGCGTGCATCGATGTCCGTGCCCAGATCCAGATCTGGACTAGGCTGACTTCTTTCTCCCCCGAAATCCACTCTTTTTGTGTCAGTATTTTTGTTGCATGTTCGTCGCACCACAACTTTGCACCCGTTGGTCCGTTTTGGGCGTGTAGCATACCGATTTGTTCGACTCGACGAGTAAATCATTTCATCTCATTGCATCATTTTCATTTGAGCTCATCTTGATGCCCTAAATGCTGTTGGAAGAGTGCTTCATAATGTTAGTTTCAGATTCTTATCTGAACATGCACTTTTGTCATTTTTGCCATGATTGATGTGTGCATCTTATGTACTTGAGCCCTACATGTGTTTTGATCTATGCCATGCCATCTTTACAGAGGTTCTTACCATGTATTTTTGTGATCAATGTGGTGACTAGCACAAGCATGCAAACTAGGCTTCGTGATATTGCTGATTTTAGTCCCTGTTCTGCTGATATTTTGATGCCATGTAAACATGATGCTACAGAGAGATCCATGCATATTTTGAGTTACTTCAGTAAGGATGTTTTGAACATATGGTTATGCTCTATCCATCCATGCCCCTGGTTTCAATTATGGAGTAGTCTAGCATTTCATTTTTGTGCTCTACGTTTGCTTCAAAATGTTTCCTGGCAGATTGTTTACATGTTATTCAATTTTGCCAAGGTTGTTGTAGTTGATCCGTCTATGCTATGATGTTGTTCTTGCCATGTATAGCTTCTATGCCATGTATTGTTGATGGATGTATGCTTAGTTTATCATGAAATGCTCTGTAGTGAGTGCATCGAGCTCACGAAGATGCCTTCGTAATTCTGTCAATGCCATGCTCTGTTTGCTGAATCTGTTAACGGAACTTGCTATGTTCACATGGGTGCCATCATATCTTCTGGTCCTTTTTGGCTTATGGTCAGTAAGGGACTTTTGATATATGCTTTCAGTAGATTCATGCCATGCCTTGTTTTGCTATTATAGGTTCCTCTAGCATGTTGATAACTTGCTCTGAACATTGCTTCGTGATGCTGTTTATGCCATGTCCTACCTGATATTTTTTGCTCTTTTGCCATGCTTGTTTGAACCTATTATGGTGTGATTTAGCCGTAGCTCAGTGTTCCTCTTTTGTTAAGCATCTCCTGTAGATCACTTCCATATGCTTTGTTTGTATGTTGGGGTGCTGTAACATAGTTTCTTGTTGCATGCTAAGTAGCATCGTGCTGTTAATCGCAGATTTGTGTCATTCTTGTCTTGCTTGCCATTTGCAAATCGTGCATCCGTTTCCGGTGATCTTCATATCGATTTCAACCGAAATCATCTCATCTTTCCAGCGGCATGCTTGGTTTGCCAAGTTGATGCCTTGCTCATCCTTTTTCCTCCCGGAGCACGCATATGCATTGCATATCACATCTCGCATATCATGACATGTATTGCATCATGTTGCTTGTGCATTGCACCGTGATTTATTGTGGTTCCTTTGCTTGTTTTCTTGCTTTGGGTAGAGCCAGGAGACGAGTACGTGCACGAGGAACCTGTTGAGTACGCTAATGAGGATCAAGCCTTCGACAACTCTGAGAACCTTGCAGGCAAGATGACCATACCTTCGATATCACTTCTATCTTTGCTTGCTAGTACTCGCTCTATCGCTATGTTAGCTCTACCTGCCACTGTTTATCATGCCTCCCTATTGCCATGTCAAACCTCTAACTATCCTGTCCTAGCAAACCGTTGTTTGGCTATGTCACCGCTTTTGCTCAGCCCCTCTTATAGCGTTGCTAGTTGCAGGTGAAGATGAAGTTTGTTCCTGGTCGGAACATGGATATTTTGGGATATCACATTATCTCCTGTTTAATTAATGCACCTTATATACTTGGTAAAGGGTGGAAGGCTCGGCCTTATGCCTGGTGACTTGTTCCACTCTTGCCACCCTAGTTTCCGTCATACCGGTGTTATGTTCCTTGATTTTGCGTTCCTTACACGGTTGGGTGATTTATGGGACCCCCTTGACAGTTCGCTTTGAATAGAACTCCTCCAGCAAGGCCCAACCTTGGTTTTACCATTTGCCACCTAAGCCTTTTTCCCTTGGGTTTTCGTGAGCCCGAGGGTCATCTTTATTTTAACCCCCCGGGCCAGTGCTCCTTCGAGTGTTGGTCCGAACTAAGTAGACTGCGGGGCCACCTCGGGGAAACTTGAGTGCTGGTTTTACTCATAGGATGTCTCATCCGGTGTGCCCTGAGAACGAGATATGTGCATCTCCTATCGGGATTTGTCGGCGCATCGGGCGGCTTTACTGGTCTTGTTTTACCATTGTCGAAATGTCTTGCGAACCGGGATTCCGAGGCTGATCAGGTCTTCCCGAGAGAAGGTATATCCTTCGTTGACCGTGAGAGCTTGTGATGGGCTAAGTTGGGACACCCCTGCAGGGTATATTATCTTTCGAAAGTCGTGCCCGCGGTTATGAGGTAGATGGGAATTTGTTAATGTCCGGTTGTACATAACTTGACACTTGACTTCATTAAAATGCATCAACCGTGTGTGTAGCCGTGATGGTCTCTTCTCGGCAGAGTCCGGGAAGTGAACACGGTTTGAGTTATGCTTGACGTAAGTAGTTTCAGGATCACTTCTTGATCACTTCTAGCTTCTCGACCGATGCGTTGCTTCTCTTCTCGCTCTCACTTGCGTATGTTAGCCACCATATATGCTTAGTGCTTGCCGCAGCTCCACCATATTACCCCTTCTCCTACCTATGAGCTTAAATAGTGTTGATCTCGCGGGTGTGAGATTGCTGAGTCCTCGTGACTCACAGATTCTACCAAAACAGATGCAGGTGCCGAGGATACCAGCGCAGATGGCGCAACCGAGCTCAAGTGGGAGTTTGACGAGGACCTTGGCCGTTACTATGTATCGTTTCCAGATGATCAGTAGAGGAGCCCAGTCGGGACGATCGGGGATCTAGCATTTGGGGTTGTCTTCTTTTCATTTGGATTTGACCGTAGCCGGTCTATGAGTGTATTTTGAATGATGTATGATCTTAATTATGTATTGTGTGAAGTGGCGATTGTAAGCCAACTCTCTTTATCCCATTCTTGTTCATTACATGGGATTGTGTGAAGATGACCCTTCTTGCGACAAAACCACCAAGCGGTTATGCCTCTAAGTCGTGCTTCGACACGTGGGAGATATAGCCGCATCGTGGGTGTTACAAGTTGGTAATCAGAGCCATCCCCGACTTAGGAGCCCCCTGCTTGATTGTTTGCTGGCGATGTTGAGTCTAGAACAAAAATGTTTTGAGTCTTAGGATTATATATATCGAAGAGTAGGATTCTTTTTACTCCTCAGTCCCTTCGTCGCTCTGGTGAGGTCTCCTGACGTAGATGTTTTGACTTTCCTCTCCTCAAATTTCACTAAATTTTTTTAGGATCACGCGGGTATCTTGGAATCGTTCCGATGGTTTTGTGACGAGAACATTGTTCTTGGTGCCTCCTATCTATTATGTGGCTTTGACCTGGTGAGTTGAGCTCCGAGGTGTTGTCGTCACAATTTTATCGTTGCAGTTCTGGAATACCTGAGTTTTACCGACATCGAAAATCTCTTTTATGAAGTTGTTGGTGAGATAACCTCGACGCCACCCAGTACTGGGGCGGGAGTTCGGGAGTATTGCCATAACTCCTATAACGGATGCTTTTCGAAGGTTGAGGTACACGATTTCCGAAGGTTTCTCGGTTATGTGTTGACGGATGGATATAGCTGGATGTAGGGATTGTTAGTTTGGGTGAGATATATTGCTTCCCCTGTATCCCCAACACCTGATTGCATAACCAGAAAGTTTCGGGAGTTTATAGGTGGGATTCAAGTAGCTCTAGCATTTCTTGCCGCAGATATTTGGTTTGTGATTGGGTAATCCTTACCACTTATTTGTTCCAGTTGTACCTTGTTTATTTCATTCATCAATCTCTTATCAAGTGGCTTCTCACCTTAATGGATGTGTGATGTTAGCTTTGGGAATTCATTCGTTCTTCCTTGTTCGAATGTTTATTGTGAAGACTATATGTTGCCATTTCTATCCATTGATTCAACTTGTCTATCTGTCTATCAAGATGCTAACGGATGTCACCCTCTTCAGGATGGCTCCGCCAACGTGTCAGAATCCGGAACGCAATGATGGGAGTCAGGCGAACCCTCCACCTCCACCTCCACCTCCGGAGGCATGGCAAGCTTTGATGGCAGCCACAAACGCCAATGCCCAGATGATGATCCAGCTCATGCAAGAGCACAACCAAGGCCAAGGCAACCAAGGGAATCAAGGTCAAGGGCAGTTCAATCATCAGCCTCAATTTCCTACCCTCAACCAATTCCTTGCAAATCAGCCGAAGTCTTTCAGCTACTGTGTCGAGGCCACAGACACCGATGATTGGCTCGTGGATATCAACAAGCATTTTGAATGCAGCAATGTCAGGACTGAGGACTATGTCAAGTTCGCTTCTTTTCAGCTCAAGGATCAAGCAGCTGATTGGTTCCAGCAATACAAGGATTCCAGAGGAGGTCGAGTGATTACTTGGACTGACTTCTGTCGGGACTTTAAAGCTCACCACATTCCTACCAGTGTTGTTGAGAGCAAGCGTGAGGAGTTCCGCAATCTCAAGCAAGGCAACATGTCAGTGTACGAATACAACAAGAAGTTTCAGAAACTTGCTCGCTTCGCTAAGCAAGATGTTCCTGATGAGAAGAGTATGGTCTATCAATTCAGAGGTGGCCTAAGAGAGGATCTGCAGTTAGATCTCGTTCTTGGTGAGCCTACTCAGTTTGATCAATTCTACAATATGGCACTCAAGCAAGAAGGTGCTCAGCTCAAGTGTGAGGCTTCTAAGAAGAGAATCAGGGATGCAGTGCAGTCTTCTTCTTCCTCACAAGTGGCAGCTAAGCAGCAGAAGTTCTACCTTCCTCCTCCTCCATTTCGTTAGCCTTACCAGCAGAAGAACTCAGGTGGTCGTGGATCTTCCCACCCACCCAACCCAGGCTATCAGAACAAGTCTCAGCCTCAAGCTCCAAGGTCAAATGCTCCTTATCATCGTCCGCTCTCAGAAGTGACTTGCAACAAGTGCCAGCAGAAAGGTCACTATGCCAACAAATGCTTCAATCAAAGGCGCCTTCCTCCTCCTCCTCCTGTGAGATCTTCAAGCAATGCTGTGGTCAAGCATAATCCAAAGTCTGCAAAGGTGAACATGATGAATGCAGCTCAGTAGAGGATTCTTCTGACGTGATAATGGGTAATCTTCCAGTTAATGATATTCCTGCAAAAGTTTTATTTGATACAGGTGCTTCTATTTCATTCATATCAAAGCCTTTTGCATCCATGCACGATTTGCATACTGTTGATCTACCTAAGCCGATAGTGGTTTCCTCTCCGGGTTTATTCATGAACACCAAAATGATGGCTCCGGATGTTTCTATCAAGATGGGCGACTATAGATTTCTATCTTCTCCAATGGTTCTGGGTGACTCTGATATTGATCTAATTCTTGGGATGGACTGGCTTTCTAAGCACAAGGCTCAGCTTGATTGTGCTGACAGGCAGATTCAATTGACACACCCTTCTGAGGATGTTATCATCTATGCCGCTTGCGATGACACCATTCGGTTGTTTTCTCTCAATGAGAAGGGCGAATTGGATGCTATTTCTCAAATTCCAGTCGTTTGTGAGTACCAAGATGTCTTTCCAGAAGAGCTTCCGGGTATGCCTCCTCATCGGCCAGTCGAGTTCGTTATTGATCTTGAGCCTGGAACTGAACCCGTTTGCAAGCGTCCATACAAGCTTGGACCCAAGGAGCTGAAGGAATTGAAGAAACGGCTCGATGAACAAGAGCGTCTGGGTTTGATCAGACCGAGTTCATCTCCATGGGGTTGTGGAGTTCTTTTTGTCCAGAAGAAGGATGGCACGGACCGACTTTGCGTCGATTACCGTCCATTGAACAAGAAGACAATCAAGAACAAGTATCCACTTCCCAACATCAATGAGATTTTCGAGCAACTCAAAGGTGCTAAAGTATTCTCCAAGCTTGACCTTCATATGGGTTATCATCAGATTCGCATTCGTGAACATGATATTCTCAAGACAGCATTCAGAACAAGCTATGGTTCTTATGAATATACTGTCATGTCTTTCGGCCTTGTCAATGCTCCTCCAACGTTCTCTCGCATGATGAACTTTATCTTCAACCACTACACCAATGAATTCGTCTTGGTGTATCTCGATGATATCTTGGTCTTCTCCAAGAATATGCAAGATCATGCCAAACATTTGCGATTGGTGCTCGACAAGCTCAGAGAGCATCAATTCTATGCGAAGTTTTCCAAATGTGAGTTCTGGCTTGATGAAGTTCTTTACCTTGGTCATATCATCTCTGCCAAGGGCATTGCTGTTAATCTCGCGAAGGTGTCTGCAGTTGTGAATTGGGAACCTCCTCAGAATGTCAAGCAACTCCGCAGTTTTCTTGGTCTTGCAAGCTATTGCCGAAGATTCGTTGAGAACTTCTCTAAGATTGCAAAGCCTCTATCCAACCTCCTCCAGAAGCATGTCAAGTATGTCTGGACGCCTGAGTGTGACGTCGCTTTCAACACCCTCAAAGAGAAGCTAGTCACAGCTCCTGTCTTGACTCCTCCTGATGAATCCAAGCCATTTGAAGTTTTTTGTGATGCTTCTCTTCAAGGTCTCGGTGCTGTGTTGATGCAAGAGAAAAAAGTTGCGGCCTATACCTCTCATCAGTTGAAGCCCAACGAAAAGAACTACCCCACTCACGATCTTGAGTTGGTGGCAGTTGTCCATGCATTGATAACATGAAGACATCTCTTATTGGGAAGGCAAGTGGACATTTTCACCGATCACAAGAGCCTCAAGTATATCTTCACTCAACCCAACCTTAACCTCAGGCAAACTCGATGGGTCGAAATGATTCAAGAGTACAATCCGAGTATTGAATATACTCCTGGCAAGGCGAATGTGATTGCAGATGCTCTGAGCAGAAAGGCTTATTGCAACAGTCTAATCCTCAAGCCATTTCAACCGGATCTTTGTGAAGCTTTCCGCAAGCTGAATCTCCAAGTTGTTCCTCAAGGCTTTCTTGCCAACCTCACAGTCTCTCCTACTTTGGAAGATCAAATTCGTGAGGCACAACTCCTGGATACCATGGTGAAGAAGGTGAAACGTGGTATTGACAAGGGCATTCCCAAATACAAGTGCTATCGCTTGGATGACAAAGATACTCTTTTCTTCGAGGATCGAATTGTGGTTCCTAAAGGTGATTTGAGAAAAGTCATCATGAACGAGGCACACAATTCCCTCCTATCCATTCATCCTGGAAGTACAAAGATGTACCATGACCTCAAGCAGTCGTATTGGTGGACTCGAATGAAGCGAGAAATTGCTCAATTCGTGAATGAATGTGATGTCTGCAGAAGGGTGAAAGCAGAACACCAAGGACCAGCTGGTCTCCTCCAACCTCTTGCTATTCCGGAATGGAAGTTTGACCATATCGAGATGGACTTCGTGACTGGTTTTCCTAAGTCCAAGCATGGAAATGATGCTATCTTCGTTGTCATTGACAGGCTTACTAAAGTGGCTCATTTTCTTCCTATCAAAGAATCTATCACAACAGCTCAGTTGGCAGAGCTATACACCTCCAGAATTGTCTCCTTGCACGGTATTCCACAATTGATATCTTCAGATCGTGGAAGCATCTTCACTTCTAAGTTCTAGGACTCCTTTCAGAAGGCCATGGGCACCAACATTCGTTTCAGCACAGCTTTCCATCCTCAAACAAGTGGCCAAGTCGAGCGAGTCAATCAAATCCTCGAAGATATGCTCAGGGCTTGTGTCATCTCTTTTGGTATGAAGTGGGAAGATTGTCTTCCATATGCCGAGTTCTCCTACAACAACAGCTTCCAAGCGAGTTCGGGCAAGGCCCCATTCGAAATTCTCTATGGCAGAAAGTGTCGTACTCCTCTCAATTGGTCCGAGACAGGTGAACGCCAACTTCTTGGCAACGACTTGATCACAGAAGCCGAAGAAATGTGCAAAGTCATTCACGAGAATCTCAAAGCCGCGCAATCGCGCCAAAAGAGTTACTATGATAGCAAGCACCGTGACTTGGCTTTTGAAATCAGAGACCATGTCTACCTCCGCGTCTCTCCAATGAAAGGCACTCGTCGCTTCGGTATCAAAGGGAAGCTTGCCCCTAGATACGTGGGTCCTTTCAAGATCATTGGCAAAAGAGGCGACCTCGCCTATCAACTTGAGCTTCCGTCCAACTTCACGAACGTGCACGATGTGTTTCACGTGTCACAGCTTTGCAAGTGCTTCAAGACTCCTGAGCACACTATCAACTTCGAAGAGATCGACCTCCAAGAAGATCTCTCTTATCATGAGCACCCCGTTGCTATTCTTCAAGAAACCGAGCGCAAGACTCGCAACAAGTCGATCAAATTCCTGAAAGTAAAGTGGTCACACCATTCAGACCGTGAAGCCACCTGGGAGCGCGAGGATCACCTCCGTTCCGAATATCCGGAGTTCTTTCAGTCCTAGATCTCGGGACGAGATCCTCTTGTAGTGGTGGAGTGTTGTAACACCCCGGATGTAACTTTCCATCTTTGTATCTCCAACTCTTGCCATTTTCGGCTATGTGATATGATATTCCCTCCGTGGTTGGGTTTTGTCTTTTGTTTTGCATTTTATTCATGTCATGCATATCATATCATGTCATCATGTGTATCTCATTTGCATACGTGTTCGTCTCATGCATCCGAGCGTTTTCCCCGTTGTCCGTTTCGCAATCCGACACTCCCACATGCACCGGCGCACCCCCTCTTGTCTCTTTTCGTGTGCAGGTGTTAAATGTTCTTGGAATGGACCGAGCCTTGCCAAGTGGCCCTGGTATAGCACCGGTAAACCACCTGTCAAGTTTCATGCCATTTGGAGGTCGTTTGGTACACCAACAGTTAACCGCATAACCGCAAGGGCCTCTTTTGAGTTGCAGCCCAACACCCCTCCAAAACAGCCCAATAACCCATCTAAGTCACTTCCATGCTCTCCGTCGTCGGATCACGATCGTGTGGGTGAAAACCGCACTCCATTTGGAGTCTCCTAGCTCCCTCTGCCTACAAATATGTGCCCATCCCCGAAATTTTCGGGCAAACCCTAGACAAACTCCTCCCCGCCGCCACCGGACACATCCGGACCGGGCCGGACACGTCCGCCCGCCGCCGGACGATTACCGCCGCCGCGCCCAGCCTACCGCGAGCCGCCATGTGGACCAGGCGCCCGCGCGCCGCCGTGGGCCCGCCAGGCCC
>NC_041393.1:205447193-205546974 GCF_002162155.2 Triticum dicoccoides
CTGACCCCGCCCCGCTGGACGTCGCCGCCGTCGCCCCGCCGTGTCCCCGGCCGGATCCGGCCGCCCCGACCTCTTCCCCGGCCGTCTTCCTCCTCCTCGAGCTCCTACTCCGGCGTGCATCGGCGTCCGTGCCCAGATCCAGATCTGGACTAGGTTGACTTCTTTCTCCCCCGAAATCCACTGTCTTTTTCTGTCAGTATTTTTGTTGCATATTCATCGCACCACAACTTTGCACCCGTGGGTCCGTTTTGGGCGCGTAGCATACCGATTTGTTCGACTCGACGATTAAATCATTTCATCTCATTGCATCATTTTCATTTGAGCTCATCTTGATGCCCTAAATGCTGTTGGAAGAGTGCTTCATAATGTTAGTTTCAGATTCTTATCAGAACATACACTTTTGTCATTTTTGCCATGATTGATGTGTGCATCTTATGTACTTGAGCCCTACATGTGTTTTGATATATGCCATGCCATCTTTACAGAGGTGCTTACCATGTATTTTTGTGATCAATGTGGTGACTAGCACAAGCATGCAAACTAGGCTTCGTGATATTGCTGATTTTAGTCCCTGTTCTGCTGATATTTTGATGCCATGTAAACATGATGCTACAGAGAGATCCATGCATATTTTGAGTTACTTTAGTAAGGATGTTTTGAACATATGGTTATGCTCTATCCATCCATGCCCCTGGTTGCAATTATGGAGTAGTCTAGCATTTCATTTTCGTGCTCTACGTTTGCTTCAAAATGTTTCCTGGCAGATTGTTTACATGTTATTCAATTTTGCCAAGGTTGTTGTAGTTGATCCGTGTATGCTATGATGTTGTTCTTGCCATGTATAGCTTCTATGCCATGTCTTGTTGATGGATGTATGCTTAGTTTATCATGAAATGCTCTATAGTGAGTGCATCGAGTTCACGAAGATGCCTTCGTAATTCTGTCAATGCCATGCTCTGTTTGCTGAATCTGTTAACGGAACTTGCTATGTTCACATGGGTGCCATCATATCTTCTGGTCCTTTTTGGCTTATGGTCAGTAAGGGACTTTTGATATATGCTTTCAGTAGATTCATGCCATGCCTTGTTTTGCTATTATAGGTTCCTGTAGCATGTTGATAACTTGCTCTGAACATTGCTTCGTGATGCTGTTTATGCCATGTCCTACCTGATATTTTTTGCTCTTTTGCCATGCTTGTTTGAACCTATTATGGTGTGATTTAGCCGTAGCTCAGTGTTCCTCTTTTGTTAAGCATCTCCTGTAGATCACTTCCATATGCTTTGTTTGTATGTTGGGGTGCTGTAACATAGTTTCTTGTTGCATGCTAAGTAGCATCGTGCTGTTAATCGCAGATTTGTGTCATTCTTGTCTTGCTTGCCATTTGCAAACCGTGCATCCGTTTCCGGTGATCTTCATATCGATTTCAACCGAAATCATCTCATCTTTCCAGCGACATGCTTGGTTTGCCAAGTTGATGCCTTGCTCATCCTTTTTCCTCCCGGAGCACGCATATGCATTGCATGTCACATCTCGCATATCATGACATGTATTGCATCATGTTGCTTGTGCATTGCATCGTGATTTATTGTGGTTCCTTTGCTTGTGTTGTTGCTTTGGGTAGAGCCAGGAGAAGAGTACGTGCACGAGGAACCTGTTGAGTACGCTAACGAGGATCAAGCCTTCGACAACTCTGAGAACCTTGCAGGCAAGATGACCATACCTTCGATATCACTTCTATCTTTGCTTGCTAGTACTCGCTCTATCGCTATGTTAGCTCTACCTGCCACTGTTTATCATGACTCCCTATTGCCATGTCAAACCTCTAACCATCCTGTCCTAGCAAACCGTTGTTTGGCTATGTCACCGCTTTTGCTCAGCCCCTCTTATAGCGTTGCTAGTTGTAGGTGAAGATGAAGTTTGTTCCTGGTCGAAACATGGATATTTTGGGATATCACATTATCTCCTATTTAATTAATGCACCTTATATACTTGGTAAAGGGTGGAAGGCTCGGCCTTATGCCTGGTGACTTGTTCCACTCTTGCCGCCCTGGTTTCCGTCATACCGGTGTTATGTTCCTTGATTTTGCGTTCCTTACACGATTGGGTGATTTATGGGACCCCCTTGACAGTTCGCTTTGAATAAAACTCCTCCAGCAAGGCCCAACCTTGGTTTTACCATTTGCCACCTAAGCCTTTTTCCCTTGGGTTTTCGCGAGCCCGAGGGTCATCTTTATTTTAACCCCCCCGGGCCAGTGCTCCTTCGAGTGTTGGTCCGAACTGAGTAGACTGCGGGGCCACCTCGGGGAAACTTGAGGGCTGGTTTTACTCGTAGGATGTCTCATCCGGTGTGCGCTGGGAATGAGATATGTGCAGCTCCTATCGGGATTTGTCAGTGCATCGGGCGGCTTTGCTGGTCTTGTTTTACCATTGTCGAAATGTCTTGCGAACCGGGATTCCGAGGCTGATCGGGTCTTCCCGGGAGAAGGTATATCCTTCATTGACCGTGAGAGCTTGTGATGGGCTAAGTTGGGACACCCCTGCAGGGTATATTAACTTTCAAAAGCCGTGCCCGCGGTTATGAGGCAGATGGGAATTTGTTAATGTCCGGTTGTAGATAACTTGACACTTGACTTCATTAAAATGCATCAACTGTGTGTGTAGCCGTGATGGTCTCTTCTTGCCGGAGTCCGGGAAGTGAACACGGTTTGAGTTATGCTTGACGTAAGTAGTTTCAGGATCACTTCTTGATCACTTCTAGCTTCTCGACCGATGCGTTGCTTTTCTTCTCGCTCTCACTTGCATATGTTAGCCACCATATATGCTTAGTGCTTGCCGCAGCTCCACCATATTACCCCTTTTCCTACCTATGAGCTTAAATAGTCTTGATCTCGCGAGTGTGAGATTGCCGAGTCCTCGTGACTCACAGATTCTACCAAAACAGATGCATGTGCCGAGGATACCAGCGCAGATGGTGCAACCGAGCTCAAGTGGGAGTTTGACGAGGACCTTGGCCGTTACTATGTATCGTTTCCAGATGATCAGTAGAGGAGCCCAGTTGGGATGATCGGGGATCTAGCATTTGGGGTTGTCTTCTTTTCATTTGGATTTGACCGGAGCCGGTCTATGAGTGTATTTTGAATGATGTATGATCTTAATTATGTATTGTGTGAAGTGGCGATTGTAAGCCAACTCTCTTTATCCCATTCTTGTTCATTACATGGGATTGTGTGAAGATGACCCTTCTTGCGACAAAACCACCATGCGGTTATGCCTCTAAGTCGTGCTTCGACACGTGGGAGATATAGCCGCATCGTGGGTGTTACAAGTTGGTAATCAGAGCCATCCCCGACTTAGGAGCCCCCTGCTTGATTGTTTGCTGGCGATGTTGAGTCTAGAACAAAAATGTTTTGAGTCTTAGGATTATATATATATATCGGAGAGTAGGATTCTTTTTACTCCTCAGTCCCTTCATCGCTCTGGTGAGGTCTCCTGACGTAGATGTTTTGACTTTCCTCTCCTCAAATTTCACTAAATTTTTTTTAGGATCACGCGAGTATCTTGGAATCGTCCGATGGTTTTGTGACGAGAACATTGTTCTTGGTGCCTCCTGTCTATTATGTGGCTTTGACCCGGGGAGTTGAGCTCCGAGGTGTTGTCGTCACAATTTTATCGTTGCAGTTCTGGAATACCTGAGTTTTGCCAACATCGAAAATCTCTTTTATGCAGTTGTTGGTGAGATAACCTCGACGCCACCCAGTACTGGGGCGGGAGTTCGGGAGTATTGCCATAACTCGTATAACGGATGCTTTTCGAAGGTTGAGGTACACGATTTCCGAAAGTTTCTCGGTTATGTGTTGACGGATGGATATAGCTGGATGTAGGGATTGTTAGTTTGGGTGAGATATATTGCTTCCCCTGTATCCCCATCACTTGATTGCATAACTAGAAAGTTTCGGGAGTTTATAGGTGGGATTCAAGTAGCTCTAGCATTTCTTCCCGCAGATATTTGGTTTGTGATTGGGTAATCCTTACCACTTATTTGTTCCAGTTGTACCTTGTTTATTTCATTCATCAATCTCTTATCAAGTGGCTTCTCACCTTAATGGATGTGTGATGTTAGCTTTGGTAATTCATTCGTTCTTCCTTGTTCGAATGTTTATTGTGAAGACTATATGTTGCAATTTCTATCCGTTGATTCAACTTGTCTATCTGTCTATCAAGATGCTAACGGATGTCATCCTCTTCAGGATGGCTCCGCCAACGCGTCAGAATCCGGAACGCAATGATGAGAGTCAGGCAAACCCTCCACCTCCACCTCCACCTCCGGAGGCATGGCAAGCTTTGATGGCAGCCACAAACGCCAATGCCTAGATGATGATCCAGCTCATGCAAGAGCGCAACCAAGGCCAAGGCAACCAAGGGAATCAAGGTCAAGGGCAGTTCAATCATCAGCCTCAATTTCCTACCCTCAACCAATTCCTTGCAAATCAGCCGAAGTCTTTCAGCTACTGTGTCGAGGCCACAGACGCCGATGATTGGCTCGTGGATATCAACAAGCATTTTGAATGCAGCAATGTCAGGCCTGAGGACTATGTCAAGTTCGCTTCTTTTCAGCTCAAGGATCAAGCAGCTGATTGGTTCCAGCAATACAAGGATTCCAGAGGATGTCGAGTGATTACTTGGACTGACTTCTGTCGGGACTTTAAAGCTCACCACATTCCTACCAGTGTTGTTGAGAGCAAGCGTGAGGAGTTCCGCAATCTCAAGCAAGGCAACATGTCAGTGTACGAATACAACAAGCAGTTTCAGAAACTTGATCGCTTCGCTAAGCAAGATATTCCTGATGAGAAGAGTATGATCTATCAATTCAGAGGTGGCCTAAGAGAGGATCTGCAGTTAGCTCTCGTTCTTGTTGAGCCTACTCAGTTTGATCAATTCTACAATATGTCACTCAAGCAAGAAGGTGCTCAGCTCAAGTGTGAGGCTTCTAAGAAGAGAATCAGGGATGCAGTGCAGTCTTCTTCTTCCTCACAAGTGGCAGCTAAGCAGCAGAAGTTCTACCTTCCTCCTCCTCCGTTTCGTCAGCCTTACCAGCAGAAGAACTCAGGTGGTCGTGGATCTTCCCACCCACCCAACCCAGGCTATCAGAACAAGTCTCAGCCTCAAGCTCCAAGGTCAAATGCTCCTTATCATCGTCCGCTCTCCCAGCTGCTTCATTCGATGGTTCGACAACTTTGACGACAGCGACTTCGGGAACTGCCGCCAGAATGCCTTCTCCGCCTCATGGCCCTCCAATTGGTTGAAGTGCTATACAACCTCTGTCACACTCTCCGGGAGATCTGCGAAGGCCTCTGCAGAATGCCACAGTTGGGTGAGCTTGATGCACCCTTTACAGCCAAACACACACTACAATAAATATGGCTTACCCGCGGGTATTTTCTCCACTTGCTGGTGCATCTCATAGTCGGCCCGGGCCACGGTCTGGAGCTCGGAGTGCGCTAGCTGGAGCTTCTTGAGCTCTTCTTTCTCTTGCTTCTCCTTGGACTGAAGTTTATCGCGTGCTTAGAACATGCCTTTCAGGGTCTGGTCGATCTCCAGGACCCACGCTAGGTCCTTCTCTCAACCACCTTCTTGGCAACTTGGGCCTTCTCTGCCTTTGCGGCCGCAGCCTTTTGCTGCTCCACCTCCTACCGGGCCTTCTTGAGCTCGACCTTGAGCCCCTCAAGCTCGACCAAGGCTGCTGTCATTCAAATAGTTTGGCATTAGCTCCTAATTCAAAAACAAAACAAAAAACAACACGCTTTTTGTGTTCAAAGTAACATTCAAGGACATGAAGTACTGGTCGCATACCTTGTGACATCTTGAACCATTGGTTCATCAGGATGATGTCCTTCTCGAACCCCTTGAGCTTCCGGTTTACCTCTGCAATCTCCGTGAAGATGGAGCTCGGAGCCAAGGAAGAAACCTGCAAACAAGGATTTTTCAAATAAGCCCCACAATCAATTTATTGAAACTTTGGACAAACGCCTGATACCATTGGGCGGCGTCCTAGGGGCTATACATTAAGCTCCTACTTTTATTCAATCCCAACGCCAGTTTCTTGAAACTAGCCTTGGGCCCAGGGGCTACTCACGGAGCATGCTATTTAAAAGGCCATGAGAAAATGTCCTCAGACAGATACATGGATTTGCAAAGCAAAATCAAACAAATAAATTATTTTTGCAAAAGGGAAGGAGAGTACCTCGAAGCTCGTAATGAGGCCCTTGAAGGCCTCCTGCATTCCGGTCTCCGCGGACCGGAAGCCCTGGAGCGCCGCGCCTACCAAGGCACGATGCTCTTACTTGAGGGAGGAGCCCTCTATGGCTGCCTTTGTTTCTTTAGTCCACCCCATGCTAGCCCGCCTTGAGGGGGAGGTGGGGGTAGCAAGACCCTATTGATGGAAATATGCCCTAGAGGCAATAATAAAGTTGTTATTATTATATTTCCTTGTTCATGATAAAGGTTTATTGTTCAAGCTAGAATTGTATTGATCGGAAACTTAAATACATGTGTGCATCTACTAGACTAGCTCGTGAGATGGTTAAGGTTTCCGAAGCATGGACATGTGTTGTCACTTAATAACGGGATCACATTGTTAGGAGAATGATGTGATGGACAAGACCCATCCGTTAGCTTAGCACATGATCATTCAGTTGATTGCTACTACTTTCTTAATGTCAAATACATATTCCTTCGACCATGAGATCATGCAACTCCCAGACACCAGAGGAATGCCTTGTGTGCTATCAAACATCACAACATAACTGGGTGATCATAAAGATGCTCTATAGGTCTCTCCAAAGGTGTCTGTTGAGTTGGCATGGATCGAGATTGAGATTTGTCACTCCATGTATCGGAGAGGTATCTTTGCGCCCTCTCGGTAATCCACATCACAAGAAGCTTGCAAGAAAAGTGACTAAGGAGTTAGTTACGAGATGATGTATTATGGAACGAGTAAAGAGACTTGCCGGTAATGAGATTGAACTAGGTAGATATCGACGATTGAATCTCGGGCAAGTAACATACCGACAGACAAACGGAACTATGTATGTTGTCATAAAGGTTTGACCGAGAAAGATCTTCATAGAATATGTAGGAACCAATATGGGCATCCAGGTCCCGCTATTGGTTATTGACGGGAGAGGCATCTCGGTCATGTCTACATCATTCTCGAACTCGTAGGGTCCGCATGCTTAACGTTCGTCAATGATATAGTATTATATGAGTTATGTGAGTTGATGACCGAATGTTGTTTGGAATCCTGGATGAGATCGCAGACATGACGAGGAGCCCCGAAATGGTCCACGGGTAAAGATTGATATATAGGACAATGCTATGTGGTCACCGGAAAGGTTTCAGAATGTATCGGGTAGTCATCGGATCACCGGAAGGGGTTCCGGGAGGCCCCGGGAGGTGCATGGGCCATATGAGCCAAAAGAGGGGAGCACACCAGCCCACAAGGGGCTGGTGCGCTCCACCTCTAGGCCGCCGGCCCTAAGGGAGGAAAGGGGGAGGACTAGCCCCTCCTGCCTTCCACTCCCCATGAGAGAAAGGAAAGGGGGGGGGCACTCCTCCTACCTCCCCCACGCACGCCCAAGAAGGAAGGGGGCGCGGCTAGGGCAGGGGCCAAGGGTGGCCCCCGGCCCCTTTGGGCTTGCCCTAAGATACGTCCCCTCCTCTCCCCATCTATATATATATGTGTGTGTGTGTGTGGAGGGAGAGGGGCAACACACACCACGATCCCCAAGCCGTGTGCGGTGCCCCTCTCCCTCTAGTTCATCCTCGGTCATATTTTCGTAGTGCTCGGTGAAGCCCTGCAGAGATAGTTGCATCACCACCGTCACCATGCCATCATGCTGCCAGAACTCATCTACTACTTTGTGTTGGAAATATGCCCTAGAGGCAATAATAAAAAGGATTATTATTATATTTCCTTGTTCATGATAATTGTCTTTTATTCATGCTTTAATTGTATTATCCAGAAATCATAATACACGTGTGAATACATAGACCACAACATGTCCCTAGTGAGCCTCTAGTTGACTAGCTCGTTGATCAACAGATAGTCATGGTTTCCTGACTATGGACATTGGATGTCTTTGATAACGGGATCACATCATTAGGAGAATGATGTGATGGACAAGACCCAATCCTAAGCATAGCACAAGATCGTGTAGTTCGTTTTGCTAGAGCTTTTCCAATGTCAAGTATCTTTTCCTTAGACCATGAGATCGTGTAACTCTCGGATACCGTAGGAGTGCTTTGGGTGTACCAAACGTCACAACGTAACTGGGTGACTATAAAGGTATACTACGAGTATCTCCGAAAGTGTTTGTTGGGTTGACACGGATCGAGACTGGGATTTGTCACTCCGTATGACGGAGAGGTATCACTGGGCCCACTCGATAATGCATAATCATAATGAGCTCAAAGTGACCAAGTGTTTGGTCACGGGATCATGCATTACGGTATGAGTAAAGTGACTTACCGGTAACGAGATTGAACAAGGTATTGGGATACCGATGATCGAATCTCGGGCAAGTAAAATACCGATTGACAAAGGGAATTGTATACGGGGTTGCTTGAAACCTCGACATCCTGGTTTATCCGATGAGATCATCGAGGAGCATGTGGGAGCCAACATGGGTATCCAGATCCCGCTGTTGGTTATTAACCGGAGAGCGGTCTCGGTCATGTCTACGTGTCTGCCGAACCCGTAGGGTCTACACACTTAAGGTTCGGTGACGCTAGGGTTGTATAGATATGAGTATGCAGCAAACTGAAAGTTGTTCGGAGTCCCAGATGAGATCCCGGACGTCACGAGGATTTCCGGAATGGTCCGGAGGTAAAGAATTATATATGGGAAGTCGAGTTTCGGCCACCGGGAAAGTTTCGGGGTTCACCGGTATTGTACCGGGACCACCGGAAGGGTCCCGGGGGTCCACCGGGTGGGGCCACCTATCCCGGAGGGCCCCATGGGCTGAAGTGGGAGGGGAACCAGCCCCTGGTGGGCTGGTGCGCCCCTCCTGGGCCCCCCTCCGCGCCTAGGGTTGGGAACCCTAGGGGAGGGGGCGCCTCCACTTGCCTTGGGGGGCAAGTTTCCCCCCTTGGCCGCCGCCCCCCTAGGAGATCCCATCTCCTAGGGCCGGCGCCCCCTTGGGGTCCCTATATAAAGAGGGGGGTGGGATGGCAGCCGCACCCTAACACCTGGCGCCTCCCTTCCCCCCTTGCTACACCTCTCCCTCCCGTAGTCGCTTGGCGAAGCCCTGCCGGATCCCTGCTGCATCCACCATCACGCCGTCGTGCTGCTGGATCTTCATCAACCTCTCCTTCCCCCTTGCTGGATCAAGAAGGAGGAGACGTCACGCTGACCGTACGTGTGTTGAACGCGAAGGTGCCGTCCGTTCGGCGCTAGGATCTCCGGTGATTTGGATCACGACGAGTACGACTCCCTCAACCCCGTTCTCTTGAACGCTTCCGCTCACGATCTACAAGGGTATGTAGATGCACTCCTCTCTCTCGTTGCTAGATGAACTCATAGATTGATCTTGGTGAACGTAGGAAATTTTTTATTTTATGCAACGTTCCCCAACACTTTGCCCGTCTTGCTGGATCAAGAAGGCGAGGACATCATCGAGATGAACATGTGCTTTACGCGGAGGTGCCATACGTATGGTACTTGATCAAGCGGATCGTGAAGGTGTACGACTACATCAACCGCGTTGATAAACGATTCCGCTTAATAGTCTATGAGGGTACATAGACGCACTCTACCCTCTCGTAGCTATGCATCTCCATGGATAGATCTTGCGTGTGCGTAGAATTGTTTTTGTTTTCCATAGAACATTCCCCAACACCTAGACCTGAGCACCTGGGTGCTGGGCATGCGGATCTCCGGCTGCGACATTGGAGCCAGAACGGACTTCGGCTGGGCCAATGACTGGCCCAACTCCTCCTTGATGACCTCGGGGATATCCTTCCCTTGACCTCGTGGGGCCGAGGTCTCAACCTCGACCATAGCTGTCGATTCTCCGTCCCCCGTCGTGTGGACCTGAGGGAGGAGTAGCGGGATCCAGCATCCCGTTGGCGGACGACAACCCACTTGAGGAGTCGTTGGGGCGCACCTTCGGCGGACTACATGAAAGACACATATGTAAGCTCACTCCTGCTAAAGGGACTTATTGCGGACATAAAACATAAAAACGATATTGTACCCTCGGGGTGCCGGTTTCTTCCTCCCCATAGCAAGGGGATCATCTTTTGACTCTTCGGAGAGCATGATCTTCTTCAACGACTTGCCGGTGGCCCCGACCGAGGTTCCCTTCAACGTCTTCTTGCCCTTAGGCTGTGTTCTGGCCTTGGCATTCTCCGACGCCACCCTCTTCCATTTACGGAGAGGGTTCTCATTCTCCTCGTCCTCCCCCACGTTGTCTTCATGGGTTGCGGAAGTGTTGGTCTCCTCGGACCGGGTGACTGATGTCTCCCGATTCTGAAGACCCTCCCTGCCCTTCTGGGACTTCAGCCCCTTGGGGACCACCACGTGTGGCTCCTCGACTAGGAGTACCGTGAGCAGGGGGGTCTCGCCTCCTCTAGCAGTGGGTCCAGGCACTGCATTTGCTGCATCCCGGTTGACCCTTTCTGCAAATACAGAACAAGATGATTCATCAAAATCTGTCTCACCGTGCGGCAAAAGAAGAATATAAACACGTGTGTTAGAATACTTATCGGTGGGGCTTCATAGCCGACCTCGAAGCTGAGGTCCTCCCCCTCCTTGGGGATCTTGTCCTTTGCCAGCTTGAAGGGCCATGTCCACATGCCAGCCAAGGTGGTGTGGAAGAAGTGCCGGACGGGCCCCGTGTCCTCGGATTTGTGCTGCCACATCGGTTTGGCCCAGAGTTGGAGCGGGAGAATGCGGCGGTTGAGCATGACATTGACCACATCGGGGAGCTGATAACCCACAAGTATAGGGGATTGCAATAGTTTTTGAGGGTAAAGTATTCAACCTAAATTTATTCATTCGACACAAGGGGAGTGAAAGGATATTCACGAGTATTAGCAGTTGAGTTGTCAATTCAACCACACCTGAAAGACTTAATATCTACATCAAAGTTTTTAGTAGCAAAGTAGTATGGAAGTAATGGTAACGGTAGCAAAAGTAATAGTAGCAGTTTTGTAGAGGTTGTAAAAGTGGCAATGGCAAAGTAACTTATCAAAGATCAATATGTGAAAAGCTCACAGGCAATGCATCAGTGATGGATAATTATGTCGGATGGCATTCATCATGCAACACTTATAACCTAGGGTGACACAGAACTAGCTCCAAATCATCAATATAATGTAGGCATGTATTCCGTATATAGTCATACGTGCTTATGGAAAAGAACTTGCATGCCATCTTTTGTCCTACCCTCTCATGGTAGCGGGGGTCCTAATGGAAACTAAGGGATACTAAGGTCTCCTTTTAATAGAGAACTGGAACAAAGCATTAGCACTTAGTGAATACATGAACTCCTCAAACTACGGTAATCACTGGAAAGAATCCCAATTATTGTCACCTTGGGGGTATGCGGATCATAACTCATAATAGGTGTCTACAACTTGCAAGATCGGATCAAGAACACACACACACACACACGCACACACACAGATATATATATATATATACATATATATACATATATATACATATATATATATATATAATAGGTTTAGATCTGAAATCATGGCACTCGAGCCCTAATGACAAGCATTAAGCATAGCAAAGTCATAGCAACATCAATCGCAGAACATAGTGGATACTAGGGATAAAACCCTAACAAAACCAACTCGATTACATGATAAATCTCATCCAACCCATCACCGTACAACAAGCCTACGATGGAATTACTCACTCCCGGCGGTGAGCATCATGAAATTGGTGATGGAGGATGGTTGGTGGTGATGATGGCAATGAATCCCCCCTCTCCGGAGCCCAAAACAGACTCCAGATCTGCCCTCCTGATGAAGAACAGGAGGTTGCGGCGGCTCCGTATCGTAAAATGCGATGAATCCTTCTTTCTGATTTTTCTCTCCCCGAATAGGTACTTATAGAGTTAGAGTTAGGGTCGGAGGAGGTCTAGGGGCCCACAAGCCTGCAGGGCGCGCCCTAGGGGGGTGGGCGTGCCCCCAGGGCTTGTGGCCCCTGGGTGGCTCCCCTCTGTTAATTCTTGCACCAGTATTTTTTATATATTCTAGAAAAAATATCTGTAAATTTTCAGGTCAATCCGAGAACTTTGATTTCTGCACAAAAATAAGACCATGGCAATTCTGTTGAAAACAACATCAGTCCGGGTTAGTTCCGTTCAAATCATGCAAATTAGAGTCCAAAACAAGGGCAAAAGAGTTGAAAAGTAGATACGATGGAGACGTATCAACTCCCCCAAGCTTAACCCATTGCTTGTCCTCAAGCAATTCAATTGACAAACTAAAAGTGACAACTAAAAACTTTTACAAACTCTGTTTGATATTGTTGTTGTAAATTTTTATAACTGATGTTCAGGTTTTCAGCCAAGATTATGAACTAACCATGTTCACAATAACATTTAGGTCTCACATTTACTCATATCAATGGCATAGTCAACTAGAGAGCAATAATAATAAATCGTGGGTGACGACACTTTTTCAAAACAATCATGATATAATATGATATAATGGTATCTCGCTAGCCCTTTCAACATAAATGCAGAGCACCCCTGAAGATCAAGGACTGACTAGACATTATAATTCATGGCAAAAGAGATCCAGTCACACTCATACTCAACATCAATTAATAACAAAGCATATAAACGATAGCAGTGCGCTGCAGCTGGTGCTTTTTTATAAGAGGATGATAACTCAACAATAAAAGTAAATAGATAGGCCCTTCATAGAGGGAAGCAGGGATTTGCAGAGGTGCTAGAGCTTGAGCTTTTAAAATAGAGATGAATATAATTTTGAGCGGTATGCTTTCATTGTCAACGTAACAACCAAGAGATCTCACTATCTTCCATGCTAGATACATTATAGGCGGTTCCCAAACAGAATGGTAAAGTTTTTACCCCCCTCCACCAACAATCACACTCCACAGCTAGCCGAATCCATGGGTACCGTCCTTACTAACAACAGTCTTGGGGGAGTTTTGTTTTATGATTATATTTTGATATTTTGAGCATGGAACTGGGCACCCCAATTACCAGCCACTTTCTCGTGAATGACAAGTAAATAAACACTCATCGTGAGAATAACCCACCTAGCATGGAAGATACTCACAGCCCCCAGTTGCTACATGAGCGATTCGGGCATACAAAATAGATTATTATTTGAAGGTTTAGAGTTTGGCACATGCAAATTTACTTGGAACGGCAGGTAATTGCTACGTCTCAAGCTTGCGTTGGATTTCCCCGAAGAGGAGAGGATGATGCAGCACAGTAGCGTAAGTATTTCCCTCAGTTTTTGAGAACCAAGGTATCAATCCAGTAGGAGACCACGCGCAAGTCCCTCGTACCTGCACAAAACGATAGCTACTCGCAACCAACGCTTAGGGGTTGTCAATCCCTTCACGGTCACTTACGAGGGTGAGATCTGATAGAGATAATATTTTTGGTATTTTTGGTATAAAGATGCAAAGTAAAAAGTAAAAGCAAAAGCAAGTAAATAAAGTGATGGAGATTGATATGATGAGAATAGACCCGGGGGCCATAGGTTTCACTAGTGGCTTCTCTCAAGAGCATAAGTATTCTACAGTGGGTGAACAAATTACTCTTGAGCAATTGACAGAATTGAGCATAGTTGTGAGGTTATCCAGGCAATGATCATGTATATAGGCATCACGTCCGTGACAAGTAGACCGAAATGATTCTACAACTACTACTATTACTCCACTCATCAACCGCTATCCAGCATGCATCTAGAGTATTAAGTTAAAAACAGAGTAACGCCTTAAGCAAGATGACATGATGTAGAGGAATAAATTCATGCAATATGATAAATACCCCATCTTGTTATCCTCGATGGCAACAATACAATACGTGCCTTGCAACCCTTTCTGTCACTGGGTAAGGTCACCGCAAGATTGAACCCAAAGCTAAGAACTTCTCCCATTGCAAGAACTACCAATCTAGTTGGCCAAACCAAACGGATAATTCGAAGAGACTTGCAAAGATAACTTAATCATACATAAAAGAATTCAGAGAAGAATCAAATATTTTCCATAGATAAGCTGGATCATAAACCCACAATTCATCGCTCTCAACAAACACACCGCGAAAAGAAGATTACATCAAATAGATCTCCACGAGAGAGGGGGAGAACATTGTATTGAGATCCAAAAAGAGAGAAGAAGCCATCTAGCTACTAATATGGACCCGAAGGTCTGAAGTAAACTACTCACACTTCATTGGAGGGGCTATGGTGATGATGTAGAAGCCCTCCGTGGTGGATGCCCCCTCCGGTGGAGCTCCGGAATAGGCCCCAAGATGGGATCTCATGGATACAGGAAGTTACGGCGGTGGAATTAGGTTTTTGGCTCCGCCCCCGATCTGTTGGGGGTACGTAGGTATATATAGGAGGAAGGAGTACGTCGGTGGAGCATCAGGGGGCCCACGAGGTAGGGGGCGTGCCCGGGGGGGAGGGCGCGCCCCCCCACCCTCGTGACCGCCTCTGGCACTTCTTGGAGTAGGGTCCAAGTCTCCTGGATCACGTTCGGTGAGAAGATCACGTTCTCGAAGGTTTCATTCCGTTTGTACTCTGTTTGATATTCCATTTCTTCGAAACACTGAAATAGGCAAAAAAAACAGCAATTCTGGGCTGGGCCTCCGGTTAATAGGTTAGTCCCAAAAATAATATAAAAGTGGAAAATAAAGCCCATTATAGTCCAAAACAATAGATAAAGTAGCATGGAGCAATCAAAAATTATAGATACGTTGGAGACGTATCAGGCATCCCCAAGCTTAATTCCTGCTCGTCCTCGAGTAGGTAAATGATAAAAAGAGAATTTTTGATGCGGAGTGATACTTTGGCATAATTTCAATGTAAATCTTCTTAATTGTGACATGAATAATCAGATCCGAAAGATTCAAGACAAAAGTTCATATTGACATAAAAATAATAATACTTCAAGCACACTAATCAAAATAATTATGTCATCTCAAAATAACATGGCCAAAGAAAGTTCATCCCTACAAAATCATATAGTTAGGATATGCTTCATTTTCGTCACACAAAGATGTTCCCAACTTCTATACCCCCGATGACAAGCCAAGCAATTGTTTCATCCTTAAATAATCTCAAACTTTTTCAACCTTCACGCAATACATGAGCGTGAGGCATGGATATAGCACTATGGGTGGAATATATTATGATGATGGGGATTGTGTGGAGAAGACAAAAAAGGAGAAAGTCTCACATTGACGAGGATAATCAATGGGCTATGGAGATGCCCATCAATTGATGTCAACATGAGGAGTAGGGATTGCCATGCAACGGATGCACTAGAGCTATGAATGCTCAACAAAAGAAAACTAGTGGGTGTGCATCCAACTTGCTTGCTCATGAAGACCTAGGGCATTTGAGGAAGCCCATCGTAGGAATATACAAGCCAAGTTCTATAATGAAAAATTCCTACTAGTATGAAAAAGACAACTTATGAGACTCACTATATGAAAAACATGGTGCTATTTTGAAGCACAATATATGAGACTCACTACATGAAGAACGAGGTGCTACTTTGAAGCACAAAATATGAGACTCACTACATGAAGAACATGGTGCTACTTTGAAGCACAAGTGTGGAAAAAGAGATAGTAGCATTGCCCTTTTATTTTCTTTTCTTTTTTTGGGACTTTTTTTATTTGGGCAATGCTCTAATAATGATGATCATCACACTTCTATTGATTACAACATGAGGATTGCAACTCGAAACTAGAACAAGGTATGACTCTATATGAATGCCTCCGGCGGTGTATCGGGATGGTGCAATGAATGAAGAGTGACATGTATGAAAAATAATGCATGGTGGCCTTGCCACAAATATGATGTCAACTATGTGAATGAGTTAATGTGGTGATATCCTCAATTTTGTGATGCTTATATTGCCAATGCTTTTACTCTCGTCGAGAGTTATTTTAGTGGGGTTGCAAATCCCAGTTTGTTGGATCAAGGACCTGATCTATATTATGTGACTTATCTGGATGGCGTTGATTGTATTAAACTGTTAATTTGGATTGACTTGGGTCAAGCTCAGGAAGTTTGTGCTCGCAATAGTTGCTTGATTTCATTGTGTGCAGGTTCCAGTGAGTGCGGCGGTAGTCGGCAACGAGGATGGTTGGCATAAGGCTTGAAGAGCTAAGATGTGACCATGGACGTTGTGCGGGATCGTGCGGCTCAAAGCAACTCAGAAGTTTTGGACAAGGACTATATGGAGGCAAACGAGAAGACCATGTCAAGTGAAGGTTATTTTGGTATGTTTACGAAAATCCACTAAGAAGCAAACCAAGAGAGTGATTGTGGTGTTGCTTAAGAGTGGAAAATGTTATTTACAAGTAGCCAAGTTAAAATGGCTGTTTGTTTAGTGTTTTGGGCTTGGCCCATTCTATGGGTGCCATGGCCCATTCGATGGCGGTGGAAGGCTGCTCTAGGCATATATGTGAGCTGCTAGGTTTTCCCTTGTTGCAGCCGCCGACGAGAGAGACAGAGCAGCCGCCGCACATTTGAGAGAGAGCTTCCCGTATGGGATTTGGCCTGTGTGAGAGAGGCTTGTAACTCCATAAATCTGAGAAATAAAACCTCAAATTATTCCCAACCTTGCTATTGTTGAGGTGTGCTGTTTGTCCTTGCAAATCTCGTTTTTCTGCTGTACTAATTTTGTCCCTGCGATTCCTTGGCTATAATGGGGTTTCCGTGATGGAAAATCATGTCTAAATTCATATGCATCCATCCCTAGCCTTAAATCCGGTTGTTGTTCAATTTATTCATGGGTTCCTGAGGATGGCGCAAGATTTTATCTTTGGCGATTTATTTTGTGCGAGTTCATACTAAGTTCTTCCACTGTTCTAGTTTCGATTTGGGGTCGTTGTATTTCTAGCAAATTTCTTGGCGTTCTCTGTCGAACGGAAGAGCATCCGCTGATGTTACTGGCTCGCTCCCTTTTATATTTCTGCTTGGTGTAATTGTCTCGGGTTTCAGTTCATCTTCAGCTATCTGTCGTTCGTCTTCAGGATAGCAGAGTTGGTCAGCCCAAACCGGTAGAACTAAAATCGTGGATTTCAGTTTGTTGCTAGTCTTGCTGCTGTATGCGCTGTAGGTGACTAGAGTTTCTAACAAGTAATATCAGCTCCAGGCAGTGTAGTTCTTCTCCATTGAAACAATATTTTGCTAGTACGTGCAAGTTAAGTACTAGTGTTTTTTTGCCAGTACGTGTTACTAGTTTGGGTTTAGTAGAATGTCCCATTTAATTACCCTAAGCTTGCCGTGTAATCTCCTTGTCTAATCAAGCACTAGTATTTATTTCCAGTACACTTTTCCGGTGCTTATTGTTCTTTGAGCTCTCAAGTCAAGATTTGAGAATTGTTGGACTAGTTTCAGTCTATTTTGACAAGCATATTTTTTGTTTCCACTGCGTATTCCTCTATTCCGAGCATCATAGTTTTTACGTAACTATCCTGCAAATTTAGGAGGTTAAAATTTTCAAGGTCGTCATTCAACCCCCCTTCTGACTCCCGGCATTCGATCCTACAATTGGTATCAGAGCAAGGTCGGCTCATCTGTAGCCTTAATCAGCTCTTGAGCCATGGAGTCATTTGCGAACCCGTCGCGTCCTCCGCTGTTCTCTGGGAGTGACTGGACGTTTTGGAAGTCTCGCATGAAAACATTTCTTGAAGCTCAAAGCTATGCAATATGGCAAATTGTAGTGCGAAATTTTGCAATACCTGCTCGTGTTGGTCCTGAGAATATAGTTGATGTTGAAAATAATTCCAAAGCTATTAACATTCTCTTGTCAGGTTTGGATAGGAGAGAGCATGAGCGTGTTGCACACCTAGACACAGCCCACAAAATTTGATCCACTCTCATCACTTACCACGAGGGCACTAGTGAGATTAAGACAGCTCGTCAGGACATCTACAAAGCCGAGTATAACAAATTTGAGCAGTTACCTGGTGAGTCTCTAGAGGACATGTTTGGTAGGTTTGAGGTCATAGTTGGGAAATTGAGGGGTGTCGGGGTTGTGTACACTGATTCTGAGAAAGCTAGACACATCCTAAACTCTCTTGACCCAATCTATGAGATGAGAAAGATCGCGATTCAAGAGTCCCATAAACCTGATGAGCTCACTGTAGACATGTTGTTCTCCAAGCTTAAAACTCACCAAATAGCCAGTGAAGGTAGAAACCCACCTAGGAACAGGACTCTTGCACTAGTTGGTAGTGAATGCCAAACTGCACATGGTCCCTCTAGTGTTTCTGAGTCTGGCAGTGGTCTTTCTTCTGGTTTTTCACTTGCTTGTTTGGTTTCAATCTCTGATGAACAACTTGAATCTTTGCCTGAGGATGATCTTGCTCTTTTTGTCCGCCGTTTTTCTCGAGCTTATAAAAACGTGAGAGAAAGGAAAGGCAAACACACAAAAATCTGTTTTGAGTGTGGTGTGCAGGGGCACTACAGGTCAGATTGTCCAAATTTCAAAGATTATGGTGAAAATAGTGGTGGCAAGAACAACTACAGCAAGAAGAAGTCGTTCTCTCATCATGAAACCAAGTTCCGGCCAAAGGCTGAGAAGCATCTTCAAAAGATGGTTGCTGCAATCGCTTCGGGTCTACAATCTGCAGTAGATTTAAGCGACATCGACTCTGACCAGAGTGGTGAGGATGATCCTCCTTCTCCCAAAGGGAAGGATACAAAGAAGAAGAAGGCTGATCGGCTCACCGGCATGTGTTTTATGGCTCATGAGGCTGATGAGGTGAACGACAACACGGATGAGGTACAAATGTCTTATGATGAATTATATGCTGAGTATGTGAAAGTTGAAAATCTGTTTTTAACGCAAGCAAAAGTCCTTAAAAAATGCACGCGCACCATAAATGATAATCTTGCTCAAATTGATTCTCTCACACTAGAAATAACTACACTGAAGGATGCTACTGCTAGTGTGCCTTCTCATGATATTGATGATTGTGCTGGATGTGATGTGTTGCGTGCTGAATTAGAACTTGCTAGGAATACTCATGCTAGTATGTCACAGCTGCTTGAATCTGCTAGAAATGAACTTGCTGATGTTAAATTGAGCCCTTGCTCCCTTTGTGTTGAAAATACACCTATGTCTGTTCCTAAAGTTGCAGACCGTGCCTGCCCAAACTGTGATAAATTAAATGCTAGAATTAAGAATCTCGAACAGACACGTTTTGATGCAGAGAATCCTCCTTCTTGTTTGAAGTGCAAATACTTTGATGATAGAGTTAAAAAGTTGAATCAAATGATCCTAGATGTGCGTGCTCCTGGAAATTGTGTAAATTTTCCTAAACTCGAAGAAGAAGTTGAGGAACTAGGAGCTCATCTCAATGAACTCTATAAGAAATATGATCTTGTTAAAGCTTCAAATTCAAAGAAACCTACTGATTCTTGTGATGCTTCTTCTAGTTCTGTCACTGCTTGTACTTTCTGTACCATACTTGAGAATGATCTTGTTGCAATGCATGAAGCGTTTCGGGTCAGGTTTGGCAAGGGTGTTGCAAATCCTGTGAGTGTAGATTGTGTGTCTTGTGAGGGATTAAAACTTGAGATTCAGACCTACAAGGATAGATATGGGAGAGCTGTGAGGGTGTCCTCCTTAAAAGAGTGTTTATCGTGTGCTTCCAATGCAAAAGAAGTAGCTTACCTCAAGACGACCCTAGAAAAGCTCTCAAGTGGTGAGAAAAGATTAAACATGATTTTAGACAAGTCAAAGGTGAGTAAAGGTCTAGGTCTTGGTTTTGACTTTGTGGAAGATTCTAGGAACAACCCTCCAGAACCCATAGGCATTCGAATTGATGGAGCTATCTTGGTCCGTGAGGATGAGAGAGTGACAGTTTTTCAGTCTGGGGGACTTTTGCCCACGAGTCCAAATGACAAGGGTACTTCTCCTTCCACTGGTTCTCGTGCTGAAAAAGAGAGAATAGTTTACCAGTGCACCTATTGCCACAAGTCTAGACACCTTGCTGAGTTTTGCTTCAAAAAACTTAGAGATGAATGTAGATCTCATGTTAGTGCTCTTAGGGGCATGCAACGACAGGCTCGTGCGGTGCATGTTTCTAACACACATGGTCAGAGTGAGTACTTGCATGGCTCGGGTAGGAGAGACTATTTTAAATCCAACGAGATCTCTTCCAGAGCCCGATTTACTAGGGGTAGAGGTCAACAAAATTGTAGGTATCAAGATGGCCTTGCATTGCATGCTAATAACACATGTATTTCTGCTCCTGCAAAGGGAGTGACCCAGTACTGGATTAAAAAATGTTTACTTACTAATCCCAGTACTGAGTCACTTCGTTATCGCTCTTTTGTGTAGGTTGGTTGTGAGAGTTTGGCGAACAAGTGGCTTATTGACTCTGGGTGCAGAATAGACCGCAAAAGCACTTCTGGCACTTGTCACTTTCTAGGTACTTCCCTTATTTCTTGGTCTTCTAGGAAGCAATCTAGTGTAGCACAGAGCACAGCCGAGGCAGAGTATGTAGCAGCTGCGAGCAGTTGTAGTCAGATTCTTTGGATCTCATCTACTTTACAGGACTTTGGGATTTTCATTTCTTCTGTTCCACTTTTCTGCGATAACACTAGTGCGATAAGTATTGCTAAGAATCCAGTCCAACACTCTAGAACTAAACACATTGAGCTGCGCTACCACTTCATAAGAGACCATGTGGAGAAAGGTGATATAGAGCTCCTGTATGTTGATACTGAGCATCAGCTTGCCGATATTTACCAAACCTTTGGATGTTAGTCGTTTTGCTTCTTTGCGGGGAGATTTGGGGGTCGTCGGCCCCTATGGGATCTTGTGAAGGGGGAGTCTGTGTTTTTCTTTGTTCATATGTATCATATTGCACCTTGTATCGTATGTAAGATACCTTTGAGCTTTGATGATTCTTTTTTTGAAGATATGTTCATAATGAAGTTGCTCTTGGCCATGTTATGCTTATTGTCTAGCTCATCCTGTCATGTTTTGCCATATATGGATAACCCTTTGCATGCTAGTTTCAATTGGAAATGAAGTTGAACTAAATTAACATGTTCGACCATATGATGAGTTCTATGCTAGTTGATCACCTTGACTTGAGAATCTACTTGTGCTTTGTATTGCAACCCTGATCTATGTTCTGGCTAGCTAGTTTGGACTCCATTTGATATCACACCTGGAACCACTAGAGACTTGTTTTGCTTAGACCTATGTGGCTCGGCTCGGATATGGTCTATTGTCTTGTCAAGTCTGTAGTCTTGCTTTCATGAGTTACTTTTTATCTGCATATTTTTGAGAAGAATCACTCAAGATACCTGCTCGTGCAGGAGGTGGTATTTTGCTTGTGCCTATTCCATAATTTCTTAATCAAACCACTCAAGGTAACTGCTCGTGCAGGAGGTGGTACTTTGCTTGTGACTTAACATAAAATCAAAATCAAATCACTCAAGGTACCTGCTCGTGCAGGAGGTGGTACTTTGCTTGTGCCTTTTCATAAAATCAAAATAAAATCACTCAAGGTACCTGCTCGTGCAGGAGGTGGTACTTTGCTTGTGCCTTTTCATAAAAATTTAAGTGCATCATTTTGTCTTGACTTGATCACTCAAGGTGCCTGCTCGTGCAGGAGGTGGCAGTTTGCTTGTGAGATAGTTAGCACAGCGAGGAGGTTCCATTTTTGATCGGGTGTGCCTCCTAGTCATTACTTAGCGCTAGGTTGCAATGCCCTGCAATGTTTAGTCTCGTTTCCATGTGTTTGCCTACATATGAACTCATCATGTGTGAAAACTAAAATTACTAAGAACTTGAATGCTTTGCTGCATCTAGCTCAAGGATTTTTTCTATATGTCTTAGTATGACTGGATGAGCTCTTACTTATCATGGCCTAGTGTGACACCCCAAAAATTTTAACCTTGTTTTATTAATTAAAATTTGGCCAGGAACTTAAACTTTTGTTTTCTCGATTTTCTTTGGATTTCAGAACCTTTCTTCCCTTTATTTTTATGGAGTTTTTACCTCAAGTGAAAAACTTCCCAATTTTATTAGACTCTCTTACCCTCTCAAATAAAACAATTCTTTTATCAGTAGGATTATTTATATTTTTTTTTTCCTGAGCTTTATTTCTCTAATTTGGTTTTTCATAAGTTTAGGGTCCCTTTTGCACTGCAACCCTTTTATAAATTCATTCAAAAATCCCACAAAAATTTGGAGATGTCATGTGATGTTTCTAAATAATTTTTATGCAAAAATATATTTCATTCATTGCATATTTTGAGTTCTACACCAAGTTTTCAAATCTGGTCCAGAGGACAGTTTTGCACTACAACCTATTTAAATATTTCTTTAAAACTTCTACCAAAATTTTGGGATGTCAGTGGTAGCATGCCATCCAACTTTATGCAAAAAGCTAGTGATGTTCTTTGGAAAAATTGAGTGTATCAATCTCTTTTTCATTCTGGTCCAGCCTTGTGTTTTCTACTGCAACCTTATTTATTTTTGCTCTAGTGACCTTGTACTTCCTCCTACTTCTAGTCAACCCTGCCAAACCCTTAAGTCCAAGAGGATGGACTCATTGGAGCAATTCTAGTTCCTGCAATCATGCCCTGTTCTTTCTGTCCTAATCTGAAGTTTTGGAAAACTTGCACTAACAAGTTTGTTCTTTTTACAAACTAACCTCACCACCCTCTTATGCACCCAAAGAGACCCCAATATGGAAGATTTGACCACTCCAAGAAATGCCTAGGTGCCTGTGGCATTTTGTCAAACACCTTGAGAGCATGGACAGATTGGGCATGAGTTTTTGTTTACATTGTGAACCTGACCCCCTGACCAGACCAGCATGTCCCATGGTTTTGCCCTAGCCTACAACTCCACCCTGCTAACCCTCTTGTGGTTTAGAGCCCCATAGCATGCATTAGAATTTTTTCGAGCACATTCCGTGCGTGCTCTGGGCGCGAGCAGAGCACGCGTTTTGCACGTGCCGCGCCCGAGCCGCCGCGTCGCGCCCCTGGTTTTGCCCACACTGTAGAGCCGCGCCACCCACTCTCCCTCTCACCAGAACACACCAAGCAGCCCCTCGCCACGTCTCCGACAAGCCAGGAGCTAGCCGCCATGGCCGCCCGACAGCCCCTGCTCTGGTCGGCGCCGCCCGAGCCTCTCCCGCTTGCCACCTGCCCCCTGGAGCAGCGCGAGCTCATCCACAAGCGTGTTCCCTAGCGCTCGTCGCCGCCACGTTCCCCGGATGCTACAGAAAGACAGTCACCGGCGAGCTTATCCACGGCCGCCGCGAACCGACTTGGATGTGCTATAAAAAGAGGCCCCCGAGCGCGTCCCGTTCCCCACGTAGCCTCAAATCACCCCCTCGTTTCCCCGTGGCAGCCAATCGACCCGGGGAGGTCTTCTTCCCCATCTTCGGCAACCACAGCCGCCGCCACTGTCCCGGTCATTCCGGCACCACCAGGGCCTCCCCCTCTCCACTCTCTTCACCAGGAGCCCCATCTCCCCCTCGCGAGTCCACCCCCCTACTCAATTTTGATCGGGACTCGCTGCGGGCGAAGACTCACTCTTCCCGACGGCCACTGTCCGCTGCGGAGCTCGCCGCCGGCAGCTCCGTCCACCCCAGAGACCAAAGCGACAACCGGAGTGACCGTCTCGACCCCCTGAGCCCGCGGGTGACCTCTGTTTCTCGAACGGTGCCGCCGTTCGCCGGCGAGCATCGCCGGAGTCCCGCCCCCTCACGGGCAGAGGAAGAGGAGGGAAGGTGGACTAGTCAAACCTGACCAGTGGGCTAGGCGGGCCCACTGTCAGTGACCATGCACGGTCCACGCTGGATAAGTGGAGGCGTAAAGTCGGAATACGCCTTCGACACGTACGTATATTCGATTCGTTTTCTTTTTCTGTTTTTTTAATAACAGATTTTGACCAAAACTTTGACTGTCTATAACTTTTTAAATATAACTCCAAATGAATTGATTTTTTTCCTACCTCTCCTAAATGTTGTCTAGTTTATTTTAAGATTTATTTCAGAAAATTTCAGACAACCTTTTGGTACTGTTTTTGAAACTATTTATTGATTCAAAAATCTTTTAAATAGGATTTTTGGAGAAAGGAGAAAGCCTTCAAAAACTTTTGGAGTGCACCTTGCCTCCCCACAACTTGAAGGCAAGCATCCTGAACCCTGTTATAATATTTTTGATGTGTTGGTTGACACGATTATAACACCACCTTATTTCGGAAAACTCGTTATTTTATGTGGTGATACGATCCTTTGCATGAATGCATATTAGTGATTTCCTTGCTGGTGGAAATGAATATAATTGAGATGGTAATCATCCTCATGTGCCTTGCATGCATGCCAGAAAGGAATCCGGGAAAACCTCTGCCTTGGGTAGGCGTGAGCTTGTCGCCGGTCTCCGTCGGGACGTTATGTCCGGTATGGCATAGTAAGGTGTAATGAGCGGTGATTCTGTTGGTTGAAATATAATTGTTATGCATGTCATACAGGGAAATTATTAACCTCCTGAGTCGACCGTAGATCGAGTCTTGTTCCAGTAACCCCCACACTTGTTTCGTGCTACCACTTGTTCCTGCCACAGGTAGGGTACGGTTCAGTAATTTGTCAACCCCTTTCTAGCACACACCGTACAGAGGGGCCGGGATGAGGGTACCATGGCCATGGATTAAAGCAAGTCATCCGGTCAGGGGGCATGGGTATTTCGGTTGTAGCCGAGGGGGTAGCTTCCCCAGTTTTGCGCGCGGTATAAATTTTGTGATCCCATGCTAATCAAGGTTGTAGTCTCCCCACTTAGAGTTTTGCTTAACGAGTGTCGTGGGTGATTCCAGACACCGGTAAGTTAAGCTGGTGTGTGCAAGTCAGGTGCGTTTTCATTTAAAAGACCGTAGACAGAATTAGTCCCGATGGACTCAAGGAATCCGTTACTCGTGGGTAAAGAGTACACCCTCTGCAGAGATTAAACCTATTCGAGTAGCCGTGTCCATGATTAAGGACTAAAGTCAGGGTTGGGTCAAGTGTCGGTCTTAGTGTCGGTCTTCGGAGGAGAAACCGGTAAAACAAAACTTGGATCATGACTTGTGCTGATTATGATAATTTTGATTATTATTATGGACTAACCCATTATATTATTTGAATTATTGAGTATCCCTAGGACGATTCTACCCCGTGGATATCCATTGCAATTATTTGTTTTATGAGCCCGTTATGCGGTTTCGCTGAGATGCCCGACTGTGGCATTGCTTGTTATTTATTTACTTTATAAGCCCTTTATGCGGTGTCGCTGAGACGCCCGACTGTGGCATTGCTTGTTATTTATTTACTTTATAAGCCCTTTATGTGGTGTCGCTGAGACGCCCGACGGTGGCATTGCTTGTTATTTATTTACTTTATAAGCCCTTTATGCGGTGTCGCTGAGACGCCCGACTGTGGCATTACTTGTTATTTATTTACTTTGTAAGCCCTTTATGTGGTGTCGCTGAGACGCCCGACTGCGGCATTGCTTGTTATCTATTTACTTTATAAGTCCTTTACATGGTGTCGCACAGACGCCCGACTGCGGCATTTTATTTCCACTCCATTATTGCTCATTCATGTTGCATGTAAATAACCTGTTTGCATGCATAAGAGATTTTATTTATGACTGACGATGTGATCATAGAATATTTCAGTGCATGATTATCATTTATATTATCCCAGTGTTCATAATGTTTGCGAGTACATTCAAAGTACTCACCGGCTTGTCCCTGGCTATTGTCTTGGCCAGATTTCTTGCACGGAGAGGAGCGACGCGATGACAGCCCCGGAACCTAAGCAGTGGTGGTAGCAGCCTCGTGAAGATAGGTGTTACCTGGTCAGCTGTTCTTGTGGGAAATGGAGTCCCATAGACACTGATGATTCACAAACCGCTTCCGCCATAAACCACTAGAAACCATTTGTTGTACTCACAGGCCAGAATGGTCTTGTACTACATATTTTGTATTTTGCTTGGAAATTCTGTATCAAGTCGGTGTCTCATCAGCTAACAGTAATCCTGGGGCTGGTGGGCACAACGACCATTTTCTAGAAATTAACACCCGGAAAACAGGTCGTGACAAACTTGGTATCAGAGCCAGGCTGACCATTGGCTAATCCTATCTTAGCCAGGTCGAAAAACTTAGGCAAACCAACCCACCAGACCTTAAGCAAACCCCAGCCAAGCTTCTCGTGCAAGATAGCCACACAGTGACCCCGACACCTTTTGGCAGTCGGTGCCCAACCTATCAACCTAGCCTGTCTATCACGCACCAGTGACCAGCACCCAAGATGTCTCATTCGCAAGCGTGCGAAGGAAGACTCCGTCCCCTTTTCCTATAAAAAGGGCACGCTAGCCCTAACCAAGCACAGCACAGCCTCTACCCCAAATCGAGCCATAATGCCTGGCCCCGTCGTGCACAATGAGACCACAACAACCAACCTTGGAGGTTTTGTGACCATACTCGCAAACCTCACCCGTCGTGCCTATGCGTTAGAAGAGCCCCCAGAATATGTTGTGTACCAAGGACCCATGAGCGATGAGGACCGTCAATTCTGGGCCACTGTGCACATCTACGGTAGGAGTCTGTCGCCAGAACGCCCCTACAGGTTCACCGGAAGGACAACTTCCTTTGAGCCACAAGCCATCCAGCTAGCTACTCGAGAAGCTATAGTTCAACTCTGGCACTTGTCGCCCAGAGTTAACTGTCACTCCTTCTACTACTACCCCAGACGTGAAGGGTATGGTAGACCACCCCAAGTTGCCAACGGAGATCACGAGACGGATCCTGCATTGTTGCACCTAGTACGCTATGTAAGTGCACTAGAGGCACTGTTCGATCAAATCACCATTGATCTGATCGCAGCTCGTGGAGAGCTGGTTCGCCGAGACCCGACAAGTAGGCAAGACGAGCCCGACGCCGACAACACAGTCGTGCTGTTCGGACACCCGATCGAGACCCTGAGGTCAGCCCCAGCCATCAACCAAAGTGCTTTGATGACCCCAGAAGTGCTTCGTCGCCTTTTGGGAGCCCACTCCAATGGGATTGTGACCAACAATCCCCGCGATGGTCATCATCGCCACCCCGACCCTGCAACCCCTCAACCTCCTCCAGCTAATCCCGACAGTGAGACTCGAGGAGAAGCCTCGACATCCACAAGGCACGCCCGCTTGGATATAAACGAGGTAGACTGAGTCACTCGAGTAGTGTCGAGTCCCAGTGTATCCTCGCTTTGTAATCGTGTGACCTTGTGAATAAACGTAGCCTGTCGTCGTGCCTCTGTTATTTAAATAGTAACCTTGCAAGTATATATCAACCTGCAGTTGCATTTTATTCTGGGCACAGCTACCAAAACCACCTCGACGACCCCCACAGTGATACGTCACTTTAGTGAGATGTGTGTATCTGTGGCTTTAACCCCGACCCTTGGAGATGAACTGGCAAATTCATTACCTTTCACCACGGTAAAATGACCCAGCTCCAGTGCTATAAAAAGGCCACCTCGTGACCTTGCCAAGCACCCCTCACGTTGTGCACCATTTACTGCCATGCTGAGCCCTAGTATTTATCTGAGAACCCCAGATGCAACCCCAGGTAGTTTTGTCAAAATATTGTGGGATTTTACCTACAGTACCATGGGTTCTACCCAGCCACCCCAGTACGAGCTATTCAAATCGAGAATCACCCGGTCCACCTCGAGATATTGGGCAGCAGTACACATCCCTCCCGTAGACTCAAACCAAGACCCAACAGAGGTCTCCTTCGTGGGGAAATCTATGCCGACCCCGCATATGGCCATAGAAGCTGCTGCGTACGAAGCGCTTGCTCGCCTTCGATTCGCGGTACCCTATGCCAGCGAACAAGGGTATTATTACTTTCCGAGCCATGCAGCACCCAAGGAAGTAACATCCTTTCCCGGTGGACGAATGGAGAGAGACCCAGTACTGGCCAATCTTGTGCAGTACGTCATCGCTCAAGAATGTTTAACCCAACGTGTGATGGGTTATCTCCAGAGCCTCGCGGATTTAAATCCTCAGATCGCCATCGGCAGACCACTGAGACCCGACCAAGAGAACACATTCATCGGCTGATCGATCCGCTTTCCTCGATAGAAGAGGAGTGCGTCCCAGTACCAGAGACATTTTCTCGGGACCCCGTCCAGTTACCATTTGCATTATAGACGTCGCTGCTATGTTTATTCTTGCAACTTTTACTTATGTGTTGTAACTTATGCGTGGTACCCCGAGTTTGCGCGGCGAGTAAATCATTTAGTTTCTATTAATGTGAGTAGTTCTGTTGCGGTTTGACTCTAATATACTACTGTTTTCTCTCGCAAAAAAATCCAGGAGTGAGATTTCTTTTCCCTGAGCTGCTACATCATACACCTTCTCACGACATGGATTATTTTATGTCACACAACACCACGGCAGCAAACTCCCAACCGCTCGAACACATACCCTGTTTGCAAAAACACGTAACCGTGGAGTATTTGTTTTTCAAAACAACTCCTAACAAATCTCGAGGACGAGATTTTTTTTTCTTAAGAGGGGTAGTGCTGTGACACCCCAAAATTTTTAACCTTGTTTTATTAATTAAAATTTGGACAGGAACTTAAACTTTTGTTTTCTGGATTTTCTTTGGATTTCAGAACCTTTCTTCCCTTTGTTTTTATGGAGTTTTTACCTCAAGTGAAAAACTTCCCAATTTTATTAGACTCTCTTACCCTCTCAAATAAAACAATTCTTTTATCAGTAGGATTATTTATATAATTTTTTTCCTGAGCTTTATTTCTCTAATTTGGTTTTTTCATAAGTTTAGGGTCCCTTTTGCACTGCAATCCTTCTATAAATTCATTCAAAAATCCCACAAAAATTTGGAGATGTCATGTGATGTTTCTAAATAACTTTTATGCAAAAATATATTTCATTCATTGCATATTTTGAGTTCTACACCAAGTTTTCAAATCTGGTCCAGAGGACAGTTTTGCACTACAACCTATTTAAATATTTCTTTAAAACTTCTACCAAAATTTTGGGATGTCAGTGGTAGCATGCCATCCAACTTTATGCAAAAACCTAGTGATGTTCTTTGGAAAAACTGAGTGTATCAATCTCTTTTTCATTCTGGTCCAGCCTTGTGTTTTCTACTGCAACCTTATTTATTTTTGCTCTAGTGACCTTGTACTTCCTCCTACTTCTAGTCAACCCTGCCAAACCCTTAAGTCCAAGAGGATGGACTCATTGGAGCAATTCTAGTTCCTGCAATCATGCCCTGTTCTTTTTGTCCTAATCTGAAGTTTTGGAAAACTTGCACTAACAAGTTTGTTCTTTTTACAAACTAACCTCACCACCCTCTTATGCACCCAAAGAGACCCCAATATGGAAGATTTGACCACTCCAAGAAATGCCTAGGTGCCTGTGGCATTTTGTCAAACACCTTGAGAGCATGGACAGATTGGGCATGAGTTTTTGTTTACATTGTGAACCTGACCCCCTGACCAGACCAGCATGTCCCATGGTTTTGCCCTAGCCTACAACTCCACCCTGCTAACCCTCTTGTGGTTTAGAGCCCCATAGCATGCATTAGAATTTTGTCGAGCACATTCCGTGCGTGCTCTAGGCGCGAGCAGAGCACGCGTTTTGCACGTGCCGCGCCCGAGCCGCCGCGTCGCGCCCCTGGTTTTGCCCACACTGCAGAGCCGCGCCACCCACTCTCCCTCTCACCAGAACACACCAAGCAGCCCCTCGCCACGTCTCCGACAAGCCAGGAGCTAGCCGCCACGGCCGCCCGACAACCCCTGCTCTGGTCGGCGCCGCCCGAGCCTCTCCCGCTCGCCACCTACCCCCTGGAGCAGCGCGAGCTCATCCACAAGCGTGTTCCCTAGCGCTCGTCGCCGCCATGTTCCCCGGATGCTACAGAAAGACAGTCGCCGGCGAGCTTATCCACGGCTGCCGCGAACCGACTTGGATGTGCTATAAAAACAGGCCCCCGAGCGCGTCCCGTTCCACACGTAGCCTCAAATCACCCCCTCATTTCCTCGTGGCAGCCAATCGACCCGGGGAGGTCTTCTTCCCCATCTTCGGCAACCACAGCCGCCGCCATTGTCCCGGTCATTCCGGCACCACCAGGGCCTCCCCCTCTCCACTCTCTTCACCAGGAGCCCCATCTCCCCCTCGCGAGTCCACCCCCTACTCCATTTTGATCGGGACTCGCCGCGGGCGAAGACTCACACTTCCCGACGGCCACTATCCGCTGCGGAGCTCGCCGCCGGCAGCTCCGTCCACCCCAGAGACCAAAGCGACAACCGGAGTGACCGTCTCGACCCCCTGAGCCCGCGGGTGACCTCTGTTTCTCGAACGGTGCCGCCGTTCGCCGGCGAGCGTCGCCGGAGTCCTGCCCCCTCACGGGCAGAGGTAGAGGAGGGAAGGTGGACTAGTCAAACCTGACCAATGGGCTAGGCGGGCCCACTGTCAGTGACCACGCACGGTCCACGCTGGATAAGTGGAGGCGTAAAGTCGGAATACGCCTTCGACATGTACGTATATTCGATTCATTTTCTTTTTCTGTTTTTTTAATAACAAATTTTGACCAAAACTTTGACTGTCTATAACTTTTTAAATATAACTCCAAATGAATTCATTTTTTCCTACCTCTCCCAAATGTTGTCTAGTTTATTTTAAGATTTATTTCAAAAAATTTCAGACAACTTTTTGGTACTGTTTTTGAAACTATTTATTGATTCAAAAATCTTTTAAATAGGATTTTTGGAGAAAGGAGAAAGCCTTCAAAAACTTTTGGAGTGCACCTTGCCTCCCCACAACTTGAAGGCAAGCATCCTGAACCCTGGTATAATATTTTTGATGTGTTGGTTGACACGATTATAACACCACCTTATTTCGGAAAACTCGTTATTTTATGTGGTGATACGATCCTTTGCATGAATGCATATTAGTGATTTCCTTGCTGGTGGAAATGAATATACTTGAGATGGTAATCATCCTCATGTGCCTTGCATGCATGCCAGAAAGGAATCCGGGAAAACCTCTGCCTTGGGTAGGCGTGAGCTTGTCGCCGGTCTCCGTCGGGACGGTTATGTCCGGTATGGCATAGTAAGGTGTAATGAGCGGTGATTCTGTTGGTTGAAATATAATTGTTATGCATGTCATACAGGGAAATTATTAACCTCCTGAGTCGACCGTAGATCGAGTCTTGTTCCAGTAACCCCCACACTTGTTTCGTGCTACCACTTGTTCCTGCCACAGGTAGGGTACGGTTCAGTAATTTGTCAACCCCTTTCTAGCACACACCGTACATAGGGGCCGGGATGAGGGTACCATGGCCATGGATTAAAGCTAGTCATCCGGTAAGGGGGCATGGGTATTTCGGTTGTAGCCGAGGGGGTAGCTTCCCCAGTTTTGCGCGCGGTATAAATTTTGTGATCCCATGCTAATCAAGGTTGTAGTCTCCCCACTTAGAGTTTTGCTTAACGAGTGTCGTGGGTGATTCCTGACACCGGTAAGTTAAGCTGGTGTGTGCAAGTCAGGTGCGTTTTCATTTAAAAGACCGTAGACAGAATTAGTCCCGATGGACTCAAGGAATCCGTTACTCGTGGGTAAAGAGTACACCCTCTGCAGAGATTAAACCTATTCGAGTAGCCGTGTCCATGGTTAAGGACTACAGTCTGGGTTGGGTCAAGTGTCGGTCTTAGTGTCGGTCTTCGGAGGAGAAACCGGTAAAACAAAACTTGGATCATGACTTGTGCTAATTATGATAATTTTGATTATTATTATGGACTAACCCATTATATTATTTGAATTATTGAGTATCCCTGGGACGATTCTACCCCGTGGATATCCATTGCGATTATTTGTTTTATGAGCCCGTTATGCGGTGTCGCTGAGACGCCCGACTGTGGCATTGCTTGTTATTTATTTACTTTATAAGCCCTTTATGCGGTGTCGCTGAGACGCCCGACTGTGGCATTGCTTGTTATTTATTTACTTTATAAGCCCTTTATGTGGTGTCGCTGAGACGCCCGACTGTGGCATTGCTTGTTATTTATTTACTTTATAAGCCCTTTATGCAGTGTCGCTGAGACGCCCGACTGTGGCATTACTTGTTATTTATTTACTTTATAAGCCCTTTATGTGGTGTCGCTGAGACGCCCGGCTGCGGCATTGCTTGTTATCTATTTACTTTATAAGTCCTTTACGTGGTGTCACACAAACGCCCGACTGCGGTATTTTATTTCCACTCCATTATTGCTCATTCATGTTGCATGTAAATAACCTGTTTGCATGCATAAGAGATTTTATTTATGGCTGACGATGTGATCATAGAATATTTCAGTGCATGATTATCATTTATATTATCCCAGTGTTCATAATGTTTGCGAGTACATTCAAAGTACTCACCGGCTTGTCTCTGGCTATTGTCTTGGCCAGATTTCTTGCACGGAGAGGAGCGACGCGATGACAGCCCGGAACCTAAGCAGTGGTGGTAGCAGCCTCGCGAAGATAGGTGTTACCTGGTCAGCTGTTCTTGTGGGAAATGGAGTCCCATAGACACTGATGATTCACAAACCGCTTCCGCCATAAACCACTAGAAACCATTTGTTGTACTCACAGGCCAGAATGGTCTTGTACTACATATTTTGTATTTTGCTTGGAAATTCTGTATCAAGTCGGTGTCTCATCAGCTAATAGTAATCCTGGGGCTGGTGAGCACAACGACCATTTTCTGGAAATTAACACCCAGAAAACAGGTCATGACAAACTTGGTATCAGAGCCAGGCTAACCATTGGCTAATCCTATCTTAGCCAGGTCAAAAAACTTAGGCAAATCAACCCACCAGACCTTAACCAAACCCCAGCCAAGCTTCTCGTGCAAGATAGCCACACAGTGACCCCGACACCTTTTGGCAGTCGGTGCCCAACCTATCAACCTAGCCTGTCTATCACGCACCAGTGACCAGCACCCAAGATGTCTCATTCGCAAGCGTGCGAAGGAAGACTCCATCCCCTTTTCCTATAAAAAGGGCACGCTAGCCCTAACCCAGCACAGCACAGCCTCTACCCCAAACCGAGCCATAATGCCTGGCCCCGTCGTGCACAATGAGACCACAGCAACCAACCTTGGGGGTTTTGTGACCATACTCGCAAACCTCACCCGTCGTGCCTATGCGTTAGAAGAGCCCCCAGAATATGTTGTGTACCAAGGACCCATGAGTGGTGAGGACCGTCAATTCTGGGCCACTGTGCACATCTACGGTAGGAGTCTGTCGCCAGAACGCCCCTACAGGTTCACCGGAAGGACAACTTCCTTTGAGCCACAAGCCATCCAGCTAGCTACTCGAGAAGCTATAGTTCAACTCCGGCACTTGTCGCCCAGAGTTAACTGTCGCTCCTTCTACTACTACCCCAGTGACCACCCCAAGTTGCCAACGGAGATCACGAGACGGATCCTGCATTGTTGCACCTAGTACGCTATGTAAGTGCACTAGAGGCACTGTTTGATCAAATCACCATTGATCTAATCGCAGCTCATGGAGCGCTGGTTCGCCGAGCCCCGACAAGTAGGGAAGACGAGCCCGATGCCGACAACCCAGTCGTGCTGTTCGGACACCCGATCGAGACCCTGAGGTCAGCCCCAGCCATCAACCAAAGTGCTTTGATGACCCCAGAAGTGCTTCGTCGCCTTTTGGGAGCCCACTCCAACGGGATTGTGGCCAACAATCCCCGCGATGGTCATCATCGCCACCCCGACCCTGCAACCCCTCAACCTCCTCCAGCTAATCCCGACAGTGAGACTCGAGGAGAAGCCTCGACATCCACAAGGCACGCCCGCTTGGATATAAACGAGGTAGACTGAGTCACTCGAGTAGTGTCGAGTCCCAGTGTATCCTCGCTTTGTAATCGTGTGACCTTGTGAATAAACGCAGCCTGTCGTCGTGCCTCTGTTATTTAAATAGTAACCTTGCAAGGATATATCAACCTGCAGTTGCATTTTATTCTGGGCACAGCTAACAAAACCACCTCGACGACCCCCACAGTGATACGTCACTTTAGTGAGATGTGTGTATCTGTGGCTTTGACCCCGACCCTTGGAGCTGAACTGGCAAATTCATTACCTTTTACCACGGTAAAATGACCCAGCTCCAGTGCTATAAAAAGGCCACCTCGTGACCTTGCCAAGCACCCCTCATGTTGTGCACCATTTCCTGCCATGCCGAGCCCTAGTATTTATCTGAGAACTCCAGATGCAACCCCAGGTAGTTTTGTCAAAATATTGTGGGATTTTACCTACAGTACCATGGGTTCTACCCAGCCACCCCAGTACGAGCTATTCAAATCGAGAATCACCCGGTCCACCTCGAGATATTGGGCAGCAGTACACATCCCTCCCGTAGACTCAAACCAAGACCCAACAGAGGTCTCCTTCATGGGGAAATCTATGCCGACCCCACATATGGCCATAGAAGCTGCTGTGTACGAAGCGCTTGCTCGCCTTCGATTCGCGGTACCCTATGCCAGCGAACAAGGGTATTATTACTTTCCGAGCCGTGCAGCACCCGGGGAAGTAACATCCTTTCCCGGTGGACGAATGGAGAGAGACCCAGTACTGGCCAATCTTGTGCAGTACGTCATCGCTCAAGAACGTTGAACCCAACGTGTGATGGGTTATCTCCAGAGCCTCGCGGATTTAAATCCTCAGATCGCCATTGGCAGACCACTGAGACCCGACCAAGAGAGACACATTCATCGGCTGATCAATCCGCTTTCCTCGATAGAAGAGGAGTGCTTCCCAGTACCAGATACATTTTCTCGGGACCCCGTCCTGTTACCATTTGCATTATAGACGTCGCTGCTATGTTTATTCTTGCAACTTTTACTTATGTGTTGTAACTTATGCGTGGTACCCCGAGTTTGCGCGGCGAGTAAATCATTTAGTTTCTATTAATGTGAGTAGTTCTGTTGCGGTTTGACTCTAATATACTACTGTTTTCTCTCGCGAAAAAAATCCTGGAGTGAGATTTCTTTTCCCTGAGCTGCTACATCATACACCTTCTCACGACATGGATTATTTTATGTCACACAGCACCACGGCAGCAAACTCCCAACCGCTCGAACACATACCCTGTTTGCAAAAACACATAACCGTGGAGTATTTTTTTTTCAAAACAACTCCTAACAAATCTCAAGGACGAGATTTTTTTTTCTTAAGAGGGGTAGTGCTGTGACACCCCAAAATTTTTAACCTTGTTTTATTAATTAAAATTTGGACAGGAACTTAAACTTTTGTTTTCTGGATTTTCTTTGGATTTCAGAACCTTTCTTCCCTTTGTTTTTATGGAGTTTTTACCTCAAGTGAAAAATTTCCCAATTTTATTAGACTCTCTTACCTCTCAAATAAAACAATTCTTTTATCAGTAGGACTATTTATATTTTTTTTCCTGAGCATTATTTCTCTAATTTGGTTTTTCATAAGTTTAGGGTCCCTTTTGCACTACAACCCTTTTATAAATTCATTCAAAAATCCCACAAAAATTTGGAGATGTCATGTGATGTTTCTAAATAACTTTTATGCAAAAATATATTTCATTCATTGCATATTTTGAGTTCTACACCAAGTTTTCAAATCTGGTCCAGAGGACAATTTTGCACTATAACCTATTTAAATATTTCTTTAAAACTTCTACCAAAATTTTGGGATGTCAGTGGTAGCATGCCATCCAACTTTATGCAAAAACCTAGTGATGTTCTTTGGAAAAATTGAGTGTATCAATCTCTTTTTCATTCTGGTCCAGCCTTGTGTTTTCTACTGCAACCTTATTTATTTTTGCTCTAGTGACCTTGTACTTCCTCCTACTTCTAGTCAACCCTGCCAAACCCTTAAGTCCAAGAGGATGGACTCATTGGTGCAATTATAGTTCCTGCAATCATGCCCTGTTCTTTTTGTCCTAATCTGAAGTTTTGGAAAACTTGCACTAACAAGTTTGTTCTTTTTACAAACTAACCTCACCACCCTCTTATGCACCCAAAGAGACCCCAATATGGAAGATTTGACCACTCCAAGAAATGCCTAGGTGCCTGTGGCATTTTGTCAAACACCTTGAGAGCATGGACAGATTGGGCATGAGTTTTTGTTTACATTGTGAACCTGACCCCCTGACCAGACCAGCATGTCCCATGGTTTTGCCCTAGCCTACAACTCCACCCTGCTAACCCTCTTGTGGTTTAGAGCCCCATAGCATGCATTAGAATTTTGTCGAGCACAATCCGTGCATGCTCTGGGCGCGAGCAGAGCACGCGTTTTGCACGTGCCGCGCCCGAGCCGCCGCGTCGCGCCCCTGGTTTTGCCCACACCGCAGAGCCGCGCCACCCACTCTCCCTCTCACCAGAACACACCAAGCAGCCCCTCGCCACGTCTCCGACAAGCCAGGAGCTAGCCGCCACGGCCGCCCGACAGCCCCTGCTCTGGTCGGCGCCGCCCGAGCCTCTCCCGCTCGCCACCTGCCCCCTGGAGCAGCGCGAGCTCATCCACAAGCGTGTTCCCTAGCGCTTGTCACCGCCACGTTCCCCGGATGCTACAGAAAGACAGTCGCCGGCGAGCTTATCCACGGCCGCCGCGAACCGACTTGGATGTGCTATAAAAAGAGGCCCCCGAGCGCGTCCCGTTCCCCACGTAGCCTCAAATCACCCCCTCGTTTCCCTGTGGCAGCCAATCGACCCGGGGAGGTCTTCTTCCCCATCTTCGGCAACCACAGCCGCCGCCACTGTCCCGGTCATTCCGGCACCACCAGGGCCTCCCCCTCTCCACTCTCTTCACCAGGAGCCCCATCTCCCCCTCGCGAGTCCACCCGCCTACTCAATTTTGATCGGGACTCGCCGCGGGCGAAGACTCACTCTTCCCGACGGCCACTGTCCGCTGCGGAGCTCGCCGCCGGCAGCTCCGTCCACCCTAGAGACCAAAGCGACAACCTGAGTGACCGTCTCGACCCCCTGAGCCCGCGGGTGACCTCTGTTTCTCGAACGGTGCCGCCGTTCGCCGGCGAGCGTCGCCGGAGTCCCGCCCCCTCACGGGCAGAGGAAGAGGAGGGAAGGTGGACTAGTCAAACCTGACCAGTGGGCTAGGCGGGCCCACTGTCAGTGACCACGCACGGTCCACGCTGGATAAGTGGAGGCGTAAAGTCGGAATACGCCTTCGACATGTACGTATATTCGATACGTTTTCTTTTTTTCTTTTTTAAATAACAGATTTTGACCAAAACTTTGACTGTCTATAAATTTTTAAATATAACTCCAAATGAATTGATTTTTTTCCTACCTCTCCTAAATGTTGTCTAGTTTATTTTAAGATTTATTTCAAAAAAATTCAGACAACTTTTTGGTACTGTTTTTGAAACTATTTATTGATTCAAAAATCTTTTAAATAGGATTTTTGGAGAAAGGAGAAAGCCTTCAAAAACTTTTGGAGTGCACCTTGCCTCCCCACAACTTGAAGGCAAGCATCCTGAACCCTGGTATAATATTTTTGATGTGTTGGTTGACACGATTATAACACCACCTTATTTCGGAAAACTCGTTATTTTATGTGGTGATACGATCCTTTGCATGAATGCATATTAGTGATTTCCTTGCTGGTGGAAATGAATATACTTGAGATGGTAATCATCCTCATGTGCCTTGCATGCATGCCAGAAAGGAATCCGGGAAAACCTCTGCCTTGGGTAGGCGTGAGCTTGTCGCCGGTCTCCGTCGGGACGGTTATGTCCAGTATGGCATAGTAAGGTGTAATGAGCGGTGATTCTGTTGGTTGAAATATAATTGTTATGCATGTCATACAGGGAAATTATTAACCTCCTGAGTCGACCGTAGATCGAGTCTTGTTCCAGTAACCCTCACACTTGTTTCGTGCTACCACTTGTCGCTGCCACAGGTAGGGTACGGTCCAGTAATTTGTCAACCCCTTTCTAGCACACACCGTACAGAGGGGCCGGGATGAGGGTACCATGGCCATGGATTAAAGCCAGTCATCCAGTCAGGGGGCATGGGTGTTTCGGTTGTAGCAGAGGGGGTAGCTTCCCCAGTTTTGCGCGTGGTATAAATTTTGTGATCCCATGCTAATCGAGGTTGTAGCCTCCCCACTTAGAGTTTTGCTTAACGAGTGTCGTGGGTGATTCCAGACACCGGTAAGTTAAGCTGGTGTGTGCAAGTCAAGTGCGTTTTCATTTAAAAGACCGTAGACAGAATTAGTCCCGATGGACTCAAGGAATCCGTTACTCATGGGTAAAGAGTACACCCTCTGCAGAGATTAAACCTATTCGAGTAGCCGTATCCATGGTTAAGGACTACAGTCTGGGTTGGGTCAAGTGTCGGTCTTAGTGTCGGTCTTCGGAGGAGAAACCGGTAAAACAAAACTTGGATCATGACTTGTGCTGATTATGATAATTTTGATTATTATTATGGACTAACCCATTATATTATTTGAATTATTGAGTATCCCTGGGACGATTCTACCCCCTGGATATCCATTGCGATTATTTGTTTTATGAGCCCGTTATGCGGTGTCGCTGAGACGCCCGACTGTGGCATTGCTTGTTATTTATTTACTTTATAAGCCCTTTATGTGGTGTCGCTGAGACGCCCGACTGCGGCATTGCTTGTTATCTATTTACTTTCTAAGCCCTTTACGTGGTGTCGCACAGACGCCCGACTGCGGCATTTTATTTCCACTCCATTATTGCTCATTCATGTTGCATGTAAATAACCTGTTTGCATGCATAAGAGATTTTATTTATGCCTGGCGATGTGATCATAGAATATTTCAGTGCATGATTATCATTTATATTATCCCAGTGTTCATAATGTTTGCGAGTACATTCAAAGTACTCACCGGCTTGTCCCTGGCTATTGTCTTGGCCAGATTTCTTGCACGGAGAGGAGCGACGTGATGACAGCCCCGGAACCTAAGCAGTGATGGTAGCAGCCTCACGAAGATAGGTGTTACCTGGTGAGCTGTTCTTGTGGGAAATAGGGCCCCATAGACACTGATGATTCACAAACCGCTTCCGCCATAAACCACTAGAAACCATTTGTTGTACTCACATGCCAGAATGGTCTTGCACTACATATTTTGTATTTTGCTTGGAAATTCTGTATCAAGTCGGTGTCTCATCAGCTAACAGTAATCCTGGGGCTGGTGAGCACAACGGCCATTTTCTGGAAATTAACACCCGGAAAACCGGTCGTGACACCTAGTAGCATTTCTATCTCATGTGCTTCAACTGAATAATCTTCAATGCTCGTACCATTTCATAAATCCCACTTCATGCATACATGCTCGATGTTGATGTTTTCTCATTTGCATAAGTTGAGGGGGAGGCGGGCGTGTCCCTTGATGCTTATAGTGCCAAAGGGGGAGAAATAGAACGGTGAATATTGCACCAAGTAATTTTGTTGCAAGTTGAGTGGGCGTCAGGGGGTCATCCATATTATTTTTTATTTTGCTTTGGTTCCTTCTCTTGTGAACTTGTGAAAACAAGGTTGATTTGCCTCTCATGAGTTTCTGTTGGAAGTGAAGCTTAATTTGGATCTTGGTGTTAGCTTCACTCTTTACACTTCACTTTTCACCTTGTCCACTTGGTCATGTCTACATTTTTTCTCCTTTGGGACCAAGTGTGATTTTGCAACTTTCCTTCTCTGTTACATCTGAAACTCTAAATTTTCTTGCTAAGAGCTAGGTTGGCAATATAAACATCAAGGGGGAGATTGTGAATGAGTTAATGTGGTGATATCCTTAATTTTGTGATGATTATATTGCCAATGCTTTTACTCTCGTCGAGAGTTATTTTAGTGGGGTTGCAAATCCTAGTTTGTTGGATCAAGGACCTGATCTATATTATGTGACTTATCTGGATGGCGTTGATTGTATTAAACTGTTAATTTGGATTGACTTGGGTCAAGCTCAGGAAGTTTGTGCTCGCAATAGTTGCTTGATTCCATTGTGTGCAGGTTCCAATGAGTGCGGCGGTAGTCGACAACGAGGATGGTTGGCATAAGGCTTGAAGAGCTAAGATGTGACCATGGACGTTGTGCGGGATCGTGCGGCTCAAAGCAACGCACAAGTTTTGGACAAGGACTATATGGAGGCAAACGAGAAGACCATGTCAAGTGAAGGTTATTTTGGTATGTTTACCAAAATCCACTAAGAAGCAAACCAAGAGAGTGATTGTGGTGTTGCTTAAGAGTGGAAAATGTTATTTACAAGTAGCCAAGTTAAAATGGCTGTTTGTTTAGTGTTTTGGGCTTGGCCCATTCTGTGGGTGCCATGGCCCATTCGATGGCGGTGGAAGGCTGCTCTAGGCATATATGTGAGCTGCTAGGTTTTCCCTTGTTGCAGCCGCCGACGAGAGAGACAGAGCAGTCGCCGCACATTTGAGAGAGAGCTTCCCGTATGGGATTTGGCCTGTGTGAGAGAGGCTTGTAACTCCAGAAATCTGAGAAATAAAACCTCAAATTATTCCCAACCTTGCTATTGTTGAGGTGTGCTGTTTGTCCTTGCAAATCTCGTTTTTCTGCTGTACTAATTTTGTCCCTGCGATTCCTTGGCTATAATGGGGTTTCCGTGATGGAAAATGATGTCTAAATTCATATGCATCCATCCCTAGCATTAAATCCGGTTGTTGTTCAATTTATTCATGGGTTCCTGAGGATGGCGCAAGATTTTATCTTTGGCGATTTATTTTGTGCGAGTTCATACTGAGTTCTTCCTCTGTTCTAGTTTCGATTTGGGGTCGTTGTATTTCTAGCAAATTTCTTGGCGTTCTCTGTCGAACGGAAGAGCATCCGCTGATGTTACTGGCTCGCTCCCTTTTATATTTCTGCTTGGTGTAATTGTCTCGGGTTTCAGTTCATCTTCAGCTATCTGTCGTTCGTCTTCAGGATAGCAGAGTTGGTCAGCCCAAACCGGTAGAACTAAAATCGTGGATTTCAGTTTGTTGCTAGTCTTGCTGATGTATGCGCTGTAGGTGACTAGAGTTTCTAACAAGTAATATCAGCTCCAGGCAGTGTAGTTCTTCTCCATTGAAACAATATTTTGCTAGTATGTGCAAGTTAAGTACTAGTGTTTTTTTGCCAGTACATGTTACTAGTTTGGGTTTAGTAGAATGTCCCATTTAATTACCCTAAGCTTGCCGTGTAATCTCCTTGTCTAATCAAGCACTAGTATTTATTTCCAGTACACTTTTCCGGTGCTTATTATTCTTTGAGCTTTCAAGTCAAGATTTGAGAATTGTTGGACTAGCTTCAGTCTGTTTTGACAAGCATATTTTTTGTTTCCACTGCGTATTCCTCTATTCCGAGCATCATAGTTTTTACGTAACTATCCTGCAAATTTAGGAGGTTAAATTTTTCAAGGTCGTCATTCAACCCCCCTTCTGACTCCCCGCATTCGATCCTACAATTGGTATCAGAGCAAGGTCGGCTCATATGTAGCCTTAATCAGCTCTTGAGCCATGGAGTCATTTGCAAACCCGTTGCGTCCTCCGCTGTTCTCTGGGAGTGACTGGACGTTTTGGAAGTCTCGCATGAAAACATTTCTTGAAGCTCAAAGCTATGCAATATGGCAAATTGTAGTGCGAGATTTTGCAATACCTGCTCGTGTTTGTCCTGAGAATATAGTTGATGTTGAAAATAATTCCAAAGCTATTAACATTCTCTTGTCAGGTTTGGATAGGAGAGAGCATGAGTGTGTTGCACACCTAGACACAGCCCACAAAATTTGATCCACTCTCATCACTTACCACGAGGGCACTAGTGAGATTAAGACAGCTCGTCAGGACATCTACAAAGCCGAGTATAACAAATTTGAGCAGTTACCTGGTGAGTCTCTAGAGGACATGTTTGGTAGGTTTGAGGTCATAGTTGGGAAATTGAGGGGTGTCGGGGTTGTGTACACTGATTCTGAGAAAGCTAGACACATCCTAAACTCTCTTGACCCAATCTATGAGATGAGAAAGATCGCGATTCAAGAGTCCCATAAACCTGATGAGCTCACTGTAGACATGTTGTTCTCCAAGCTTAAAACTCACCAAATAGCCAGTGAAGGTAGAAACCCACCTAGGAACAGGACTCTTGCACTAGTTGGTAGTGAATGCCAAACTGCACATGGTCCCTCTAGTGTTTCTGAGTCTGGCAGTGGTCTTTCTTCTGGTTTTTCACTTGCTTGTTTGGTTTCAATCTCTGATGAACAACTTGAATCTTTGCCTGAGGATGATCTTGCTCTTTTTGTCCGCCGTTTTTCTCGAGCTTATAAAAATGTGAGAGAAAGGAAAGGCAAACACACAAAAATCTGTTTTGAGTGTGGTGTGCAGGGGCACTACAGGTCAGATTGTCCAAATTTCAAAGATTATGGTGAAAATAGTGGTGGCAAGAACAACTACAGCAAGAAGAAGTCGTTCTCTCATCATGAAACCAAGTTCCGGCCAAAGGCTGAGAAGCATCTTCAAAAGATGGTTGCTGCAATCGCTTCGGGTCTACAATCTGCAGTAGATTTAAGCGACATCGACTCTGACCAGAGTGGTGAGGATGATCCTCCTTCTCCCAAAGGGAAGGATACAAAGAAGAAAAAGGCTGATCGGCTCACCGGCATGTGTTTTATGGCTCATGAGGCTGATGAGGTGAATGACAACACGGATGAGGTACAAATGTCTTATGATGAATTATATGCTGAGTATGTGAAAGTTGAAAATCTGTTTTTAACGCAAGCAAAAGTCCTTAAAAAATGCACGCGCACCATAAATGATAATCTTGCTCAAATTGATTCTCTCACACTAGAAATAACTACACTGAAGGATGCTACTGCTAGTGTGCCTTCTCATGATATTGATGATTGTGCTGGATGTGATGTGTTGCGTGCTGAATTAGAACTTGCTAGGAATACTCATGCTAGTATGTCACAGCTGCTTGAATCTGCTAGAAATGAACTTGCTGATGTTAAATTGAGCCCTTGCTCCCTTTGTGTTGAAAATACACCTATGTCTGTTCCTAAAGTTCAGACCGTGCCTGCCCAAACTGTGATAAATTAAATGCTAGAATTAAGAATCTCGAACAGACACTTTTTGATGCAAAGAATCCTCCTTCTTGTTTGAAGTGCAAATACTTTGATGATAGAGTTAAAAAGTTGAATCAAATGATCTTAGATGTGCGAGCTCCTGGAAATTGTGTAAATTGTCCTAAACTCGAAGAAGAAGTTGAGGAACTAGGAGCCCATCTCAGTGAACTCTATAAGAAATATGATCTTGTTAAAGCTTCAACTTCAAAGAAACCTACTGATTCTTGTGATGCTTCTTCTAGTTCTGTCACTGCTTGTACTTTCTGTACCATACTTGAGAATGATCTTGTTGCAATGCATGAAGCGTTTCGGGTCAGGTTTGGCAAGGGTGTTGCAAATCATGTGAGTGTAGATTATGTGTCTTGTGAGGGATTAAAAATTGAGATTCAGGCCTACAAGGATAGATATGGGAGAGCTGTGAGGGTGTCCTCCTTAAAAGAGTGTTTATCGTGTGCTTCCAATGCAAAAGAAGTAGCTTACCTCAAGACGACCCTAGAAAAGCTCTCAAGTGGTGAGAAAAGATTAAACATGATTTTAGACAAGTCAAAGGTGAGTAAAGGTCTAGGTCTTGGTTTTGACTTTGTGGAAGATTCTAGGAACAACCCTCCAGAACCCATAGGCATTCGAAGTGATGGAGCTATCTTGGTCCGTGAGGATGAGAGAGTGACAGTTTTTCAGTCTGGGGGACTTTTGCCCACGAGTCCAAATGACAAGGGTACTTCTCCTTCCACTGGTTCTCGTGCTGAAAAAGAGAGAATAGTTTACCAGTGCACCTATTGCCACAAGTCTAGACACCTTGCTGAGTTTTGCTTCAAAAAACTTAGAGATGAACGTAGATCTCGTGTTCGTGCTCTTAGGGGCATGCAACGACAGGCTCGTGCACTGCATGTTTCTAACACACATGGTCAGAGTGAGTACTTGCATGGCTCGGGTAAGAGAGACTATTTTAAATCCGACGAGATCTCTTCCAGAGCCCGATTTACTAGGGGTAGAGGTCAACAAAATTGTAGGTATCAAGATGGCCTTGCATTGCATGCTAATAACACATGTATTTCTGCTCCTGCAAAGGGAGTGACCCAGTACTGGATTAAAAAATGTTTACTTACTAATCCCAGTACTGAGTCACTTTGTTGTCGCTCTTTTGTGTAGGTTGGTTGTGAGGGTTTGGCGAACAAGTGGCTTATTGACTCTGGGTGTAGAATAGACTGCAAAAGCACTTCTGGCACTTGTCACTTTCTAGGTACTTCCCTTATTTCTTGGTCTTCTAGGAAGCAATCTAGTGTAGCACAGAGCACAGCCGAGGCAGAGTATGTAGCAGCTGCGAGCAGTTGTAGTCAGATTCTTTGGATCTCATCTACTTTACAGGACTTTGGGATTTTCATTTCTTCTGTTCCACTTTTCTGCGATAACACTAGTGCGATTAGTATTGCTAAGAATCCAGTCCAACACTCTAGAACTAAACACATTGAGCTGCGCTACCACTTCATAAGAGACCATGTGGAGAAAGGTGATATAGAGCTCCTGTATGTTGATACTGAGCATCAGCTTGCCGATATTTTTACCAAACCTTTGGATGTTAGTCGTTTTGCTTCTTTGCGGGGAGATTTGGGGGTCGTCAGCCCCTATGGGATCTTGTGAAGGGGGAGTTTGTGTTTTTCTTTGTTCATATGTATCATATTGCACCTTGTATCGTATGTAAGATACCTTTGAGCTTTGATGATTCTTTTGTTGAAGAAATGTTCATAATGAAGTTGCTCTTGGCCATGTTATGCTTATTGTCTATCTCATCCTGTCATGTTTTGCCATATATGGATAACCCTTTGCATGCTAGTTTCAATTGGAAATGAAGTAGAACTAAATTAACATGTTCGACCATATGATGAGTTCTATGCTAGTTGATCACCTTGACTTGAGAATCTACTTGTGCTTTGTATTGCAACCCTGATCTATGTTCTGGCTAGCTAGTTTGGACTCCATTTGATATCACACCTGGAACCACTAGAGACTTGTTTTTCTTAGACCTATGTGGCAATATATCTCGGAATGGCTATGGAAATGCCATAATAGGTAGGTATGGTGGTTGTTTTGAGGAAGATATAGGGAGGTTTATGTGTGATAGAGCATATCGTATCACGGAGTTTGGATGCACCGGCGAAGTTTGCGCCAACTCTCAATGTGAGAAAGGGCAATGCACGGTACCGAAGAGGCTAGCAATGGCGGAAAGGTAAAAGTGCGTATAATCCATGGACTCAACATTAGTCAAAAGAACTCATATATTTATTGCAAAAATTTAGAAGTCATCAAAAATCAAGTACTACGCGCATGCTCCTAGGGGGATAGATTGGTAGGAAAAGACCATCGCTCGTCCCCGACCGCCACTCATATGGATGCACAAGCCAGGTACACTTCATGTTTCAAATTTGTTACACAACTTTAACCATACGTGCATGCTACAGGATTTACCAACTTCAACACAAGTATTTCTCAAATTCACAACTACTCAACTAGCATGACTTTGATATTATTACCTCCATATCTCAAAACAATTATCAAGCATCAAACTTATCTTAGTATTCAACGCACTCAAAAGAAAGTTTCACATAACTTGAACACCATGTATATTAACACCATGCTATTAACGACTCTCAAAATAATCTAAGTGAAGCATGAGAGATCAAGTTTCTTTAAAACAAATCCACCACCGTGCTCTAAAAGATCTAAGTGAAGCACTAGAGCAAAAATTATCACACTCAAAAAGATATAAGTTAAGCACTATGAGCAAATTATCAAGCTCAAAAGATATAAGTGAAGCACATAGAGTATTCTATCAAATTCCAAATCATGTATGGCTCTCTCAAAAGTTGTGTACAGCAAGGATGATTGTGGTAAACTAACAAGCAAAGACTCAAATAATACAAGACGCTCCAAGCAAAACACATATCATGTTGGTGAATAAAAATATAGCTCCAAGTAAATTACCGATGGAAGTGGACGAAAGAGGGGATGCCTTCCGGGGCATCCCCAAGCTTTGACTTTTTGGTGTACTTGGATTATCTTGGGGGTGCCATGGGCATCCCCAAGCTTAGGCTCTTGCCACTCCTTGTTCCATAATCCATCAAAAGAATTCACCCAAAACTTGAAAACTTCACAACACAAAACTCAATAGAAATCTCGTGAGCTCCGTTAGTGAAAGAAAACAAAAGACTACTTTAAGGTACTGTAATGAACTTATTCCTTATTTATATTGGTGTTAAACCTACTGTATTCCAACTTCCTTATGGTTTATAAACTAATTTATTAGCCATAGATGCATTGAAATAAGCAAACAACACACGAAAAACAGAATCTGTCAAAAACAGAACAGTCTGTAGAAATCTGTAACTAACGCAAACTTCTGGAACTCTAAAAATTCTACCAAAATAGGACGTACTGGAAAATTTGTCTATTGATCAGCTGCAAAAATAATCAATGCAAAATCACGTTTCTGTGATTTATTGAATTTTTTCTCGTCAGTGCAAAGTTTCTGTTTTTCAGCAGAATCAAATCAACTATCATCGTAGCTTATCCTATAGGTTCTACTTGGCACAAACAATAATTAAAACATAAAACCACATCTAACCATAGGCTATATGGATTATTTATTCCTAAACAGAAACAAAAACAAAAAAACAAAAATAAAATTGGGTTGCCTCGCAACAAGCGCTATCGTTTAACGCCCCTAGCTAGGCATAAAAGCAAGGATAGATCTTGGTATTGCCATCTTTGGTAGGCAATCCATAAGTGGCTCTCATGATAGATTAATATGGTAATTTTATTTTCTTTCTAGGAAAGTGTTCCATGCCTTTCTTTAAAGGAAATTGGAATCTAATATTTCCTTCCTTCATATCAATAATTGCACCAATCGTTCTAAGGAAAGGTCTACCAAGAATAATAGGACATGAAGGATTGCAATCTATATCAAGAACGATAAAATCTACGGGCACATAATTCCTATTTGCAACAATAAGAACATCATTAATTCTTCCCATAGGCTTTTTAATAGTCGAATCCACAAGATGCAAGTTTAGAGAGCAATCATCAAAATCACGGAAATCTAGCAAATCACACAAAGTTTTGGGAATAGTAGAGACACTAGCACCCAAATCACACAAAGTATGAAACTCATAATTTTTAATTTTAATTTTAATAGTAGGTTCCCACTCATCATGGAGTTTCCTAGGGATAGAAATTTTCAACTCAAGCTTTTCTTCATAAGATTGCATCAAGGCATCAACAATGTGTTCGGTAAAAGCCTTATTTTGACTATAAGCATGAGGAGAATTTAGCACGGATTGCAACAAGGAAATACAATCAATTAAAGAGCAATTTTCATAATTAAATTCCTTGAGATCCAATATAGTGGGTTTAGCAACATCTAGATTTATATTTCTTTCAATCCCACTTTTATCAATTTCATCATTAAGATCTAAAAACTCCGAATTCTTAGAACGCCTTCTAGGTAAAGGAAGATCATATTCAGTTTCATCAAGATTCATATTGAAAAACAAAGATTTAATAGGGGACACATCAATAACTTTTAGATCTTCATCTTGATTTTCATAGGAATTAGAAGAACATGCTTTAATAAAGGCATCTTTGAAGCACGCATCCTAGCGGTTCTTTCTTTGCACTCATCAACGGAAATTCTCATAGCTTTGAGAGACTCATTGATATCATGCTTAGGAGGAATAGATCTAAGCTTTAAAGAATCAACATCAAGAGAAATTCTATCAACGTTCCTAGCCAAATCATCAACTTTAAGTAATTTCTCTTCAATCAAAGCATTAAAATTCTATTGTGAATTCATGAACTCTCGAACACTACTCTCAAATTCAGAGGGCATCTTATTAAAATTTCCATAAGATTTGTTGTAGGAATTTCCATAATTATTAGAAGGATTACTAGGATAAGGCCTAGGATTAAAATTCCCTCTATACGCGTTGTTTCCAAAACTATTCCTACCAACAAAATTCACATCCATAGATTCATTATTATTCTCAATCAAGGTAGATAAAGGCATATTATTGGGATCAGAAGAAACACTCTTAGCAAATAAATTCATAAGTTCATCCATCTTTCCACTCAAAACATTGATTTCTTCTATAGCATGCACTTTTTTATTAGTAGATCTTTCAGTATGCCATTGAGAATAATTAACCATAATATTATCTAGGAGTTTAGTAGCATCTCCTAAAGTGATTTCCATAAAAGTGCCTCCCATGGCCGAATCTAAAACATTTCTAGAAGCAAAATTCAATCCAGCATAATTTTTTTGAATAATCATCCATAAGTTCAAACCATGAGTAGGACAATTACGTAGCATTAATTTCATTCTCTCCCAAGCTTGTGCAACATGTTCATGATCAAGTTGCTTAAAATTCATAATATCGTTCCTAAGAGAGATAATCTTAGCGGGAGGAAAATACTTAGAGATAAAAGCATATTTGCACTTGTTCCAAGAATCAATACTATTTTTAGGCAAAGATGAAAACCATGCTTTAGCACGATCTCTAAGCGAAAAAGGAAATAGCTTCAATTTAACGACATCATTATCAACATCCTTTTTATTTTGCATATCACATAAATCAACGAAGCCATTCATATGAGTAGCGGCATCTTCGCTAGGAAGGCCGGCGAATTGATCTTTCATAACAAGATTTAACAAAGCATTATTGATTTCACAAGTTTCGGTATTGGCAAGAGGAGCAATCGGAGTGCTAAGGAAATCATTATTATTGGTATTGGTGAAGTCACACAATTTGGTGGCATCTTGAGCCATCGCGACAAACAAGCAAACTAACACACGGGCAAACAAAAGGCAAAGGGAAAATGAGGAGGAGATTGGGAAAGAGAGGGCGAATAAAACGGCAAAGGTGAAGTGGGGGAGAGGAAAACGAGAGGCAAATGGAAAATAATGTAATGCGAGAGATAGGGATTGCGATGGGTACTTGGTATGTTGACTTTTGCGTAAGCCTCCCCAACAACGGCGCCAGAAATTCTCCTTGCTACGTCTCGAGCTTGCGTTGGATTTCCCCGAAGAGGAGAGGATGATGCAGCACAGTAGCGTAAGTATTTCCCTCAGTTTTTGAGAACCAAGGTATCAATCCAGTAGGAGACCACGCGCAAGTCCCTTGTACCTGCACAAAATGATAGCTACTCGCAACCAACGCTTAGGGGTTGTCAATCCCTTCACGGTCACTTACGAGGGTGAGATCTGATAGAGATAATATTTTTGGTATTTTTGGTATAAAGATGCAAAGTAAAAAGTAAAAGCAAAAGCAAGTAAATAAAGTGATGGAGATTGATATGATGAGAATAGACCCGGGGGCCATAGGTTTCACTAGTGGCTTCTTTCAAGAGCATAAGTATTCAACGGTGGGTGAACAAATTACTATTGAGCAATTGACAGAATTGAGCATAGTTATGAGGTTATCCAGGCAATGATCATGTATATAGGCATCACGTCCGTGACAAGTAGACCGAAACGATTCTACAACTACTACTATTACTCCACTCATCAACCGCTATCCAGCATGCATCTAGAGTATTAAGTTAAAAACAGAGTAACGCCTTAAGCAAGATGACATGATGTAGAGGAATAAATTCATGCAATATGATAAATACCCCATCTTGTTATCCTCGATGACAACAATACAATACGTGCCTTGCAACCCTTTCTGTCACTGGACTCCGTTTGATATTCCTTTTCTTTGAAATACTGAAACAGGCAATAAAACAGCAATATGGGCTGGGCCTCCGGTTATAGGTTAGTCCCAAAAATAATATAAAAGTGGAAAATAAAGCCCATTATAGTCCAAAACAATAGATAAAGTAGCATGGAGCAATCAAAAATTATAGATACGTTGGAGACGTATCTGTAATTACCACATATAGGTAGGTATATATGGTGGACTCATATGGAACAACTTTGGGTTTAAGGAAGTGGATGCACAAGCAGTATTCCCGCTTAGTACAAGTGAAGGCTAGCAAAAGATTGAGGAGTGACCAACTAGAGAGCGACAACGGTCATAGACATGCATTGAGATTAATCAACATTGAGTGCAAGCATGAGTAGGATATAAATCACCATGAACATAAATATCGTGGAGACTATGTTGTTTTTGTTTCAACTACATGCGTGAACATGTGCCAAGTCAAGCCACTTGAATCATTCAAAGGAGGATACCATCCTATCATACTACATCATAACCATTTAAAATGCATGTTGGCACTCAAGACAAACCATTATACACTCCTAGATAATTAAGCATGGCATGAGTAACTATAATCTCTAATTGTCATTGCAAACATGTTTCATTCATAATTGGGTGAATCAAGAACAATGAGCTAATCATATGTACAAAAACAAAATAGGTCAAGTTTGTACCAGCTTTTCTCCATCTCAATAACTTCATCAAATATTGCTCAATATATTATTCAATAGTATTTCAGCTTGTTCAACGGTTCCTTCCCTGAAAACACAACCAATACAACTATCTAGGTGGTCCCTAGAAGCATCGGTTAGTCCATTATAAAAGATATCAAGTATTTCATTTTACTTGAGAGGATGATCAGGCAAAGCATTAAGTAACTAGAGAAGCCTCCCCTAAGCTTGTGGGAGACTCTGTTCTTCAATTTGCACAAAGTTAAATATCTCCTGTAAAGCAGCTTGTTTCTTATGAGCAGGGAAATATTTTTCAGAGAAGTAATAAATCATATCCTGGGGACTATGCACACAACCCGGAGCAAGAGAATTAAACCATATATTAGCATCATCCTTTAAGGAGAAAGGAAACAACTTAAGAATATAGTAATAGCGATTTTTTCCTCATGAGCAGATAGGGTGGCTACGTCATTCAATTAGTAAGATGCGCCACAACAGTTTTAGATTCAAAACCATGGAAAGGATCAGATTCAACCAAAGTAATTAACTCAGGATCGATAGAGAATTCATAATCCTTATCAGTCAAAGATAGGTGAAGTAGCAAACTTAGGGTCATATTGCACTCTAGCATTCAAAGATTTCTCTTTCCACTTGCATAGTAGTTTCTTAAGGTCATCCCTATCCTTACAAGCAAGAAAGTCCCTAGCTACCTCTCCATCCATAACATAACCCTTAGGTATAATAGGCATTCATATCTAGGAGAGCTAGGTCTAGCATGTGTTTCAAAGTGTTAAATTTAAATAATTTCATCAGTTTCAGAAATATCATCAATTTCAGCATTCTCAATATCTCTAGCTCTAGCAAGTTGTTCATCAAGAAATTCACCCAGTGGCACAGTATTATCAAGCAAAGAGATAGTATCATCATAATCATCATGCATAGCAGAAGTAGCATCATCAATTACTTGCGACATATCACAATTAATAGCAAGTGTAGGTGTCGCAAGCTTACTCAAAACAGAAGGTGAATCAAGTGCAGAGCTAGATGGCAGTTGCTTACCTCCCCTCGTCCTAGAGGGAAAAATATTGGTTTTGGTATCTTTCAGATTCTTCATAGTGATCAACAAATATAAATCCCAAGTGACTCAGAGAATAGAGCTATGTTCCCCGGCAACGACGCCAGAAAAAGGTCTTGATAACCCACAAGTACAGGAGATCACAACATATTCACAAGGAGAGCCAAAACATATTCACGAGTATTAGCAGTTGAGTTGTCAATTCAACCATACCTGAACGACTTAATATCTACAGCAAAGTTTTTAGTAGCAAAGTAGTATGGAAGTAACGGTAATGGTAGCAAAAGTAACAGTAGTAGTTTTGTAGTGATTGTAACAGTGGCAATGGCAAAGTAACTTAGCAAAGATCAATATGTGAAAAGTAGCAATTAGGGATGGATAATTATGTCTGGTGGCATTCATCATGTAACAGTTATAACCTAGGGTTACACAGAACTAGCTCCAATTCATCAATGTAATGTAGGCATGTATTCCATATATAGTCATACGTGCTTATGGAAAAGAACTTGCATGACATCTTTTGTCCTACCCTCCCATGGCAGTGGGGTCCTAATGGAAACTAAGGGATATTAAGGCCTCCTTTTAATAGAGAACCGGAACAAAGCATTAGCACTTAGTGAATACATGAACTCCTCAAACTACGGTAATCACCAGAAAGAATCCCAATTATTGTCACCTTGGGGTATGCGGATCATAACTCGTAATAGGTGTCTACAACTTGCAAGGTCAGATCAAGAACACATGTATATTCATGAAAACATAATAGGTTCAGATCTGAAATCATGGCACTCGGGCCCTAGTGACAAGCATTAAGCATAGCAAAGTCATAGCAACATCAATCTCAGAACATAGTGGATACTAGGGATCAAACCCTAACAAAACTAGCTTGATTACATGATAAATCTCATCCAACCCATCACCGTCCAGCAAGCTGATAACCCAAGAGTATAGGGGATCTCAATAGTTTTCGAGGGTAGACTATTCAACCCAAATTTATCTATTCGACACAAGGGGAGTCAAAGAATATTCACGAGTATTAGCGGTTGAGTTGTCAATTCAACCACACCTGAAAGACTTAATATTTGCAGCAAAGTATTTAGTAGCAAAGTAGTATGGAAGTAATGGTAACGGTGGCAAAAGTAACAGTAACAGTTTTGTAGCAATAGTAACAGTGGCAACGACAAAGTAACTTAGCAAAGATAAATATGTGAAAAGCTCGTAGGCAATGGATCAGTGATGGATAAATATGTTGGATGACATTCATCATGCTACAGTTATAACCTAGGGTGACACAGAACTAGCTCCAATTCATCAATATAATGTAGGCATGTATTACATATAAAGTCATATGTGCTTATGGAAAAGAACTTGCATGGCATCTTTTGTCCTACCTCCCATGGCAGCGGGGTCCTAATGGAAACTAAGGGATATTAAGGCCTCCTTTTAATAGAGAACTAGAACAAAGGATTAGCAGTTAGTGAATACGTGAACTCCTCAAACTACGGTAATCACCGGAAAGAATCCCAATTATTGTCACCTTGGGGTATGCGGATCGTAACTCGTAATAGGTGTCTACAACTCGCAAGATTGGATCAAGAACACACACACACACACACACACACACACACACATATATATATTCATTAAAACATAATAGGTTCATATATGAAATCATGGCACTCGGGCCCTAGTGACAAGCATTAAGCATAACAAAGTCATAGCAACATCAATCTCAGAACATGGTGGATACCAGGGATCAAACCCTAGCAAAACTAACTCGATTACATGATAAATCTCATCCAATCCATCATCGTCCAACAAGCCTACAATGGAATTACTCACTCCTGGTGGTGTGCATCATGAAATTGGTGATGGAGGAAGGTTGGTGACGATGATGGCGACGAATCCCCCACTCCAGAGCCCCGAACGAACTCCAGATTAGCCCTCCCGATGAAGAATAGTAGGTGGCGGCGGCTCCGTATCGTAAAACGTGATGAATCCTTCCCTCCAGTTTTTCTCCGAATAGGGTTATATGAGTTTGAATTAGGGTCGGAGGTGGTCCAGGGGGGCCACAAGCCTACATGGCGCGCCGTGGGGGGCTCTACGCGCCCCCAGGGCTTGTGGCCTCTGGGTGGCCCCCCTCTGGTTGATTCTTGCGCCAGTATGTTTTTATATATTGCACAAAAATTCTCTGTAAATTTTTAGGTCAATCCGAGAACTTTGATTTCTGCACAAAAATAACACCATGGCAATTTTACTGAAAACAACGTCAGTCCGGTTTAGTTCCAATTAAATAATGCAAATTAGAGTCCAAAACAAGGGCAAAAGAGTTTGGAAAAGTAGATATGATGCAAAGGTTTCACAAGCCTATGATGGAATTACTCACTCCCGGCGGTGAGCATCATGAAATTGGTGATGGAGGAAGGTTGGTGATGATGATGGCAACGAATCCCCCTCTTCGGAGCCCAAAACAGACTCCAGATCTGCCCTCCCGATTAAGAACAGGAGGTGGCGGCGGCTCCATATCGTAAAACGTGATGAATCCTTCTCTCTGGGTTTTTTCTCCCTGAATAGGTACTTATAGAGTTGGATTTAGGGTCGAAGGAGGTCCAGGGGGCCCACAAGCCTGTAGGGCGCGCCCCTAGGGCTTGTGGCCTCTAGGTGGTCCCCCTCTAGTTATTTCTTGCACCTATATTTTTTATATATTCCACAAAAATTATCCATAAATCTTCAGGTATATCCGAGAACTTTGGTTTCTACACAAAAATAACACCATGGCAATTCTACTGAAAACAACATCAGTCCTGGTTAGTTCCATTCAAATCCTGCAAATTAGAGTCCAAAACAAGGGCAAAAGAGTTTGGAAAAGTGGATACGATGGAGATGTATCAGGAGCTGGAGGTCCTTCCCGGTAGACCTGATGAGGATACAAACCTGGCGTAGGGTCATAGGCCTGGCCTATACGTCCTACCCAAGGTCACTACCCTATAAGGTAAGAAGTCCAAGAGGCAGCAACAGACCCCCAGTCGAAGATGTCGAGTGCCATCCACTCGACAATCATGTCACTCGGGAGTCTTCCTACCTACTGTCATTCGACCATCCAGAGAATCACTCGACCTACCGAAGACCAGGAGTCACTCAGCATTACAACGGACATGCGTTCACTCCGTAGTCTTTAAGGTCATTAACAACACTTAAGGCTGGCGTTACCAGTAACGCCCCCACTTTATGTACATCAAGTCCCTTGTAATGGAGGGCGATGGGGGTCCTGGCGTACTCTATATAAGCCACCCCCTCCTCTGGCACAAGGGTTCGCACCCCTTGTAACATCACACACATAATCCAATCGACCGCCTCCGGGCACTGAGACGTAGGGCTGTTACTTCCACCGAGAAGGGCTTGAACTCGTAAAACCCGTGTGTACACCTTCACCATAGCCAAGATCTTGCCTCTCCATACCTACCCCCTTTCTACTGTCAGCCTTAGAACCATGACAAGACCACCACTTGATCTTCTTGATCAACATAGCCACCTCCTCTGGGTTCCCCCAGGCGATGCCCTTATCCCTCTAGGACTTGTGTTCTCTTGGGAGTCCAGCCGATAAGACTATGTGAGGACCCCGAACCTAAGTCACAGCAATCTAGCATGCAACACATCATATCACTTTGCGGCCTCACGCACGGTATTCCCACAGCTGCGACCTTACCTGGGCCAGACCGTTTGCGCCTTTTGGCTCATGTATATGATAGTGTTGCTAGCATCCATATGACAGAGAACCCGAGCAGACATGACTAGTCGTAAACCCAAGGTGCACAAACTTACAGGGACATGCATACATGACCCAACAATGCACGAGTCGGTCAGCAATGAGTGTAAACGGGATGTAGCTAGCTATCAAGACTCCGGTAAACACCGCGTGAGATTTCCCCGAAGGGACAGACATTGGAGCAAAGAAGGGCACATGCTGGTCAATCCATGTGTTTCGGAAGGAAGCACTAGGAGGCATTTCCCCATAAGAGAGGCTACCAAGAATAAACAATTAGGTGTTGGATCCCACTACCAAAACATTTCAATACAATACACATAATACGCTCGATATGTGTAGATATAACATGGCATCACAACATAACTCTATGACTCAAATATTTATTTGAAAGGCTCCGAAGAGCCATACATAACATGATATTACAAACATGGGTCACATGACCCAACATACAGAACATACAAGCAACGGAAGCACAACATGTCGAGTACAGACAACTAAAAATGAAAAGGACTAAGAAGCCTGACTATCTATAAGATCCTCCCAAGGATACAAGATCGTAGCTGAGGTAACAACCTAATAGTCGAAGTCCACATGGAACTACTAGTGAGACCAAAGTCTCCTCTACAAAACATAAATTAAGCAACGTGAGTACAAATGTACCCAACAAGACTTACATCAGAACTAGCTACATATGCATCAGTATCAACAAGGGGGTTGTGGGGTTTAACTGCAGCAAGCCAACTTTGACTGTGGCTATCCTGAACTATGACTGCAAGTAATTATTTTGAGGTGGCGCACACGAGTCCACATATCCACCAAATCAATACACCACTGTGGATCCGCTCCCGTCTACCTACGAGAAGGCCATTCGTAGCTCACGCTTATCTTACACATATTAGAGTATTCACTTCAAGTTATTTATGAACCATATAAGCGTTCCAAGTAGTCCATATTTGCGGATGCGTCTATTCGAATAGATCATATTACCCTACAAGGGTGTACTTCTTCACACACGCTCTCACCACTTATCACCGTTTACACGACATGTACTCGACAACCTTCAAGAGGAAGCCCAGCGAGGGTGTCGGCCATGACCCGACTAACCGCAGAAGTCTCTACTCCAGGTTTATCGCCTATTCGAGTTCCATCCGCAAGGAAGTCCGGCCGAGGTTTCCACTACGGCCCCAAACGATGTGAGCAGGGTTCCCAAGCCCACCATTCGGGTGCCACTTGGTACACCGCGCCACTGTGCCTTGTTGGGGAACGTAGTAATTTCAAAAAAAATCCTACGCACACGCAAAATCATGGTGATGCATAGCAACGAGAAGGGAGAGTGTCGTCCATGTACCCTCATAGACCATAAGCGGAAGCATTATGACAACGCGATTGATGTAGTCGTACATATTCACGATCGACGGATCCTAGTACCAAACGTACGACACCTCCGCGATCTGCACATGTTCAGCTTGGTGACATCCCATGAAGTCACAATCTAGTAGAGCTTCGAGGGAGAGTTTCGTCAGCACGACAGCGTGATGACGGCGTTGATGAAGTTACCGACGCAGGGCTTCGCCTAAGCACCGCTACTATATGATCGAGGTGGATTATGGTGGAGCGGGGCACCGCACACGGCTAAAGATCAATGATCAACTTGTGTGTCTTGGGGTGCCCTGCCCCTGTATATAAAGGATCTAGGGGGAGGCGGCCGGCCAAGGAGGAGGGCGCACCAAGGGGGGAGTTCTACTCCTACCGGGAGTAGGACTCCTTCTTTCCTAGTAGGAGTAGGAGAAGGGGGAAGGGAAGGAGAGAGGAGGAAGGAAAGGGGGGGGGGGCGCCGCCCCCCGTCCTTGTCCAATTCGGACTAGAGGGGGAGGGGGCGCGCGGCATGCCCTGGCCGCCCCTCCTCTTCTCCACTAAGGCCCAATAGGCCCCTTACACTCCCCGGGGGGTTCCGGTAACCCCCCGGTACTCCGGTATATGTCCGAACTTGCCCGAAACACTTCCGAAGTTCAAACATAGTCATCCATTATATCGATCTTTATGTCTTGACCATTTCGAGACTCCTCGTCATGTCCGTGATCATATCTGGTACTCCGAACTACCTTCGGTACATCAAAACACATAAACTCATAATACCGATCGTCATCGAACGTTAAGCGTGCGGACCCTACGGGTTCGAGAACTATGTGGACATGACCGAGACACGTCTCCGGCCAATAACCAATAGCGGAACCTGGATGCTCATATTGGCTCCTACATATTCTACGAAGATCTTTATCGGTCAAATCGCATAACAATATACATTGTTCCCATTGTCATCGGTATGTTACTTGCCCGAGATTCGATCGTCGGTATCTCAATACCTACTTCAATCTCATTACTGGCAAGTCTCTTTACACGTTCCATAATGCATCATCACACAACTAACTCATTAGTCACATTGCTTGCAAGGCTTATAGTGATGTGCATTACCGAGAGGGCCCAAAGATACCTCTCCAAAACACGGAGTGACAAATCCTAATCTCGATCTATGCCAACTCAACAAGTACCATTGGAGAGACCTGTAGAGCACCTTTATAATCACCCAGTTACGTTTGGTAGCACACAAAGTGTTCCTCCGGTAATCGGGAGGTGCATAATCTCATAGTCATAGGAACTGTTGGGGAACGTTGCAGAAAATAAAAAATTTCCTACGTTTCACCAAGATCAATCTATGAGTTCATCTAGCAACGAGAGAGAGGAGTGCATCTACATACCCTTGTAGATCGAGCGGAAGTGTTCAAGAGAACGGGGTTGAGGGAGTCGTACTCGTCGTGATCCAAATCATCGATGATCCTAGTGCTGAACGGATAGCACCTCCGCATCCAACACAAGTACGGTTGGGGAAGACGTCTCCTGCTTCTTGATCCAGCAAGGGGGAAGGAGACGTTGATGGAGATCCAGCAGCACGACGGCATGGTGGTGGATGCAACAGTTATCTCGGCAGAGCTTCGCCGAGCTTCTATGAGAGGGATAGGTGTAGCAGGGGGAGAGGGAGGCGCCAAGAGCATGGGTGCGGCTGCCCTCCCTCCCCCTTCCTTTATATAGGGCCCCTAGGGGGGCGCCGGCCCTAGGAGATGGGATCTCCAAGGGGGGGTGGCGGCCAGGGGGGTGGCTTGCCCCCAAGCCAGGTGGAGGCGCCCCCACCCCTAGGGTTTCCTAACCCTAGGTATAGGGGGGGCCCAAGGGGGGCGCACCAGCCCACCAGGGGCTGGTTCCCCTCCCACTTCAGCCCATGGGGCCCTCCGGGATAGGTGGCCCTACCCGGTGGACCCCCCGGACCCTTCCGGTGGTCCCGGTACAATACCGGTGACCCCCGAAACTTTCCCGATGGCCGAAACCTGACTTCCTATATATAATTCTTTACCTCCGGACCATTCCGGAACTCCTCGTGACGTTCGGGATCTCATCCGGGACTCCGAAAAACTTTCGGTTTACTGCATACTCATATCTTTACAACCCTAGCGTCACCGAACCTTAAGTGTGTAGACCCTACGGGTTCGGGAGACACGCAGACATGACCGAGACGGTTCTCCGCTCAATAACCAACAGCGGGATCTGGATACCCATGTTGGCTCCCACATGCTCCTCGATGATCTTCATCGGATGAACCATGATGTCGAGGATTCAAGCACCCCTGTATACAATTCCCTTTGTTAATCAGTACGTTACTTGCCCGAGACTCGGTCGTCGGTATCCCAATACCTCGTTCAATCTCGTTACCGGCAAGTCACTTTACTCGTACCGTAATGCATAATCCCGTGACCAAACACTTGGTCACTTTGAGCTCATTATGATGATGTATTACCGAGTGGGCCCAGAGATACCTCTCCGTCATACGGAGTGACAAATCCCAGTCTCGATCTGTGTCAACCCAATAGACACTTTCGGAGATACCCGTAGTATACCTTTATAGTCACCTAGTTACTTGTGACGTTTAGTACACCCAAAGCACTCCTACGGTATCCAGGAGTTACACGATCTCATGGTCTAAGGAAAAGATACTTGACATTGGAAAAGCTCTAGCAAACGAACTACACGATCTTGTGCTATGCTTAAGATTGGGTCTTGTCCATCACATCATTCTCCTAATGATGTGATCCCGTTATCAACGACATCCAATGTCCATAGTCAGGAAACCATGACTATCAGTTGATCAACGAGCTAGTCAACTAGAGGCTCACTAGGGACATGTTGTGGTCTATGTATTCACACATGTATTACGATTTCCGGATAACACAATTATAGCATGAATAATAGACAATTATTATGAACAAGGAAATATAATAATATTTAATTATTGCCTCTAGGGCATATTTCCAACAGTCTCCCACTTGTACTAGAGTCAATAATCTAGTTACATTGTGATGAATCGAACACCCATAGAGTTTTGGTGTTGATCATGTTTTGCTCGCGGAAGAGGTTTAGTCAACGGATCTGCGACATTCAGATCCGTATGCACTTTGCAAATATCTATGTCTCCATCTTGAACATTTTCATGGATGGAGTATAACGACGCTTGATGTGCCTGGTCTTCTTGTGAAACTTGGGCTCCTTGGCAAGGGCAATAGCTCCAGTGTTGTCACAGAAGAGAGTGATCGGCCCCGACGCATTGGGTATGACTCCTAGGTCGGTGATGAACTCCTTCATCCATATTGCTTCATGTGCTGCCTCCGAGGCTGCCATGTACTCCGGTTCACATGTAGATCCGGCCACGACGCTCTGCTTGCAACTCCACCAGCTTACTGCTCCACCATTCAACATATACACGTATCCGGTTTGTGACTTAGAGTCATCCAAATCTGTGTTGAAGCTAGCGTCGACGTAACCCTTTACGACGAGCTCTTCGTCACCTCCATAAACGAGAAACATATCCTTAGTCCTCTTCAGGTACTTAAGGATATTCTTGACCGCTATCCAGTGTTCCTTGCCGGGATTACTTTGGTACTTTCCTACCAAACTTACGACAAGGCTTACATCAGGTCTGGTACACAACATGGCATACATAATAGACCCTATGGCTGAGGCATAGGGGATGACACTCATCTCTTCTATATCTTCTACCGTGGTCGGGCATTGAGTCGAGCTCAATCTCACACCTTGCAATACATGCAAGAACCCTTTCTTGGATTGATCCATATTGAACTTCTTCAATATCTTATCAAGGTATGTGCTTTGTGAAAGACCTATGAGGCGTTTCGATCTATCCCTATAGATCTTGATGCCTAATATGTAAGCAGCTTCTCCAAGGTCCTTCATTGAAAAACACTTGTTCAAGTAGGCCTTAATGCTGTCCAAAAGTTCTATATCATTTCCCATCAAAAGTATGTCATCTACATACAATATGAGAAATGCTACAGAGCTCCCACTCACTTTCTTGTAAACGCAGGCTTCTCCATAAGTTTGCATAAACCCAAACGTTTTGATCATCTCATCAAAGCGAATGTTCCAACTCCGAGATGCTTGCACCAGCCCATAAATGGATCGCTGGAGCTTGCATACCTTGTTAGCATTCTTAGGATCAACAAAACCTTCCGGCTGCATCATATACAGTTCTTCCTTAAGATAGCCATTAAGGAATGTTGTTTTGACATCCATCTGCCATATCTCATAATCATAGTATGCGGCAATTGCTAACATGATTCAGACGGACTTCAGCTTCGCTACGGGAGAGAAAGTCTCATCGTAGTCAACCCCTTGAACTTGTCGATAACCCTTAGCAACAAGTCGAGCTTTATAGATGGTAACATTACCATCCGCGTCTGTCTTCTTCTTAAAGATCCATTTGTTTTCTATCGCTCGCCGATCATCGGGCAAGTCTGTCAAAGTCCATAATTTGTTTTCATATACATGGATCCTATCTCAGATTGCATGGCTTCAAGCCATTTGTTGGAATCTGGGCCCGTCATCGGTTCTTCATAGTTCGAAGGTTCACTGTTGTCTAACAACATGATTTCCAGGACAGGGTTGCCATACCACTCTGGTGTGGAACGTGTCCTTGTGGACCTACGAAGTTCAGTAGCAACTTGATCTGAAGTACCTTGATCATCATCATTAATTTCCTCTCCAGTCGGTGTAGGCACCACAGGAACATTTTCTTGAGCTGCACTACTTTCCGGTTCAAGAGGTAGTACTTCATCGAGTTCTACTTTCCTCCCACTTACTCCTTTCGAGAGAAACTCTTTCTCCAGAAAGGATCCGTTCTTGGCAACAAAGATCTTGCCTTCGGATCTAAGGTAGAAGGTATACCCAATAGTTTCCTTGGGGTATCCTATGAAGATGCATTTTTCCGACTTGGGTTCGAGCTTTTCAGGTTGAAGTTTCTTGACATAAGCATCACATCCCCAAACTTTTAGAAACGACAGCTTAGGTTTCTTCCCAAACCATAATTCATACGGTTTTGTCTCAACGGATTTAGACGGTGCCCTATTTAAAGTGAATGTAGTTGTCTCTAGAGCGTATCCCCAAAATGATAGCGGTAAATCGGTAAGAGACATCATAGATCGCACCATATCCAATAGAGTGCGATTATGATGTTCGGACACACCGTTACGCTGAGGTGTTCTAGGCGGCGTGAGTTGTGAAACGATTCCACATTTCCTTAAGTGCGTACCAAATTTGTGACTTAAATATTCTCCTCCACGATCGGATTGTAAGAACTTTATCTTTCGGTCACGTTGATTCTCTACCTCATTCTGAAATTCCTTGAACTTTTCAAAGGTCTCAGACTTGTGTTTCATCAAGTAGACATACCCATATCTACTTAAGTCATCAAGGAGAGTGAGAACATAACGATATCCTCCGCGAGCCTCAACGCTCATTGGACCGCACACATCAGTATGTATGATTTCCAATAAGTTGGTTGCTCGCTCCATTGTTCCGGAGAACGGAGTCTTGGTCATTTTTCCCATGAGGCATGGTTCGCATGTGTCAAATGATTCATAATCGAGAGACTCTAAAAGTCCATCAGCATGGAGCTTCTTCATGCGCTTGACACCAATGTGACCAAGGCGGCAGTGCCACAAGTATGTGGGACTATCGTTATCAACCTTACATCTTTTGGTATTCACACTATGGATTTGTGTAACATTATGTTCGAGATTCATTAAGAATAAACCATTGACCAGCGGGGCATGACCATAAAACATATCTCTCATATAAATAGACCAACCATTATTCTCGGATTTAAATGAGTAGCCATCTCGCATTAAACGAGATCCAGATACAATGTTCATGCTCAAAGCTGGCACTAAATAAGAATTATTGAGGTTTAAAACTAATCCTGTAGGTAAATGTAGAGGTAGAGTGCCGACGGCGATCACATCAACCTTGGAACCATTCCCGACACGCATCGTCACCTCGTCCTTCGCCAGTCTCCGCTTATTCCGCAGCTCCTGCTTTGAGTTACAAATATGAGCAACGGCACCGGTATCAAATACCCAAGAGCTACTACGAGTACTGGTAAGGTACACATCAATTACATGTATATCACATATACCTTTAGTGTTGCCGGCCTTCTTGTCCGCTAAGTATTTGGGGCAGTTCCGCTTCCAGTGTCCCTTCCCTTTGCAATAAAAGCACTCAGTCTCAGGCTTTGGTCCATTCTTTGACTTCTTCCCGGCAACTGGCTTACCCGGCGCGACAACTTCCTTGCCGTCCTTCTTGAAGTTCTTCTTACCCTTGCCCTTCTTGAACTTAGTGGTTTTATTGACCATCAACACTTGATGTTCCTTTTTGATTTTGTCACACCATGATATTCATGGCACAACACATAATGTGATAAATAATGGTAAAATGTGGTTTGATAAAAACTTTTGTGTGTTTTGGACTTTGCCTTGATTGGTTTTTGTCTGTTGCTTGCAAGTGCTCTAAAAATAAAATAAATCCTCCAACTCTTATACTCCTTCTCCATGATCCAAAAACCTTTCCCAATGATCATGCCATGTGTATAGAGCAACATAGTATTTTCTTAAAAAAATAATTTGGCCAAAAAGTATTTTCTAAAATTAGTTTTCCAAAAACCCCTGAATTGAGGATTACACTGCATGTGCTTGATTTGGGGTGTGAAAAATCTTTCAAAAGGTATATTTGAATCCTATTAGATGTAGGACTCCCATAAACCACAAAAATATAATTTTAAAAGTTATTTTCCTATTTTATTTAAAAGCTTTTTCTTGAGGCCAGAAATGGTCTTTAATAGGGAAAAATTATTTTATTGTTTTAACAATATTTGAAAAAAATCAGGGAAACTCAGTGGGCATATATTTCCCATATATAAGAGTTTCAACACATGGTCATGTTCAAAATCTTGGACAAAACCTCCCAAAACCATTTCTGCCAATTTCAAGGATCTGAAATATTTCTACAGGAAATATTTTCATAAAAATCCAAGAAAATTCCATCATGTCAACAATGCCCTATTTGGTGATCTTGCCAAGTCTCATGACTTGGAGAACATGATGACATCATCAAATCCCCTCAAAACCATTTGTGTCCACTTTGAAGTTTGACCAACTTTACATTGCCAAACATTCCCAAATGCTCTCAAATCTTGTGAACATGCTCAAATGGTCTAATCATTAATCTAGACCAAGAGGCACAAGTTGGAGAACAAGTTAACTTGATCAAAGGGCCCCAAAACCCTTCCTGTCCAGAACCAAATTTGAACAACTCTACATTGGCAACTTTCTCCTTTTGATCTCAACTTTTGTGGACATGTTCATAACCTCAAATGAAGACCCTACAACAAGTGGTGCATCAAGGTGAACAGATTTGCATGACTAAATCTTGGAAAGTCCATTTCTGCTGATTTCTAGGGTTTACAAAAGTTGCATTCGCAACTTTTCCCAAATGAACTCAATCTTGGTGTAACCTCTTATTTTCTCATACCATTTGACCATGTCAAGCCGCATGACAAATGGAGATCATCTACTTGCCCAAACCAATATCGAACACCTTCTGCCACTTTACCAAAATACCATTTTTGACCTCTTCCACTAATCTCCATGGCCTCAACTTTTTACCACAGCCCCTCAGAGTCCCCTTTCACCTCCAGTAACTCTTCCCCGGCCTCAACTCAATGATTGAAGGGTGAAACATCCCCATTTACCCTTCTGGACAGCAGCATTCTTCTCCTTTCTCACCTCCCTCCTCACTCCAGTGGATCTCCAGGGCATCCAATGCCCCTCCCCACTTGTTTACTTCTCCCTAGCGCTACCAGACATGAGTGGGCACGCCCCTGCCCCTTAAACAATGCCATCGCAGCCAAAGGCACGCTCTGGAGCACGCTACAGTGCGCTCCCGCACTGTAGCCGCCCCCTTCCAACCACCTCCGGCCACCTCGGGCCTCCCCAGCGCGCCCGACGATGCGCCTCGACGTCTGCGACACGCCACACCTCTGTCCCCCTCCTTATTTTCCCTCCTCTCGCCCCAGCTCGCACGCGCGTCGGCCGCCCGAGAGCTCCAATGAGCAAACTCACACGCGCGATGCTCTGGCCCTTCCCCGCTAGCTCTCTTCTCTCCCCTCGCCCTAGACCAACTCCACGAGCACCACTGACCCATCCAGGAACCCTCCCTCGACCGCCACCGCGATTTCCGCGGGCACCCGTGAGCTTGGCTCATGGTGCACCATGGCCTCGCCTTATAGGGCCTCCCCTGGTCTCTCCCTCATCTCCATTCACTCTCTCGCCCTCCCCTAGTCCTTCTGGATCAGCCCTCTCTCTCTCGTGCGTCCCCTATCCTCCTCCACAGCCAAAGAATCGCCACCGGCCGCCGCCAAAATTCTTGATATCCCGAGCTCCTCCACGGGTGCGAAGCACATGGAAGGGATTGGCGCACTGCGCCGAGTCCTCCGATGTGCTGGGCACCATCGCAGGTGACCGGAGCCACCGGGACGGGCGCCGGTGCCGCTCGGCCGTGCCTCCCCTGTCGCTCCCCTCCCTCAGGCGCGAGGTAGCGGACGACCACCCCGCCAGCTGGCAGGGGGCCCGCCCGTCAGCGGCAGAGGTGACCGAGTCGGCCCACCAGTCGGGTTAAGTGGAAACGGCTTCTAGCCGATCCACCTTCCCCACTGGGTGGCGCTCTCGTGTAGTGTGCCTTCGGCGTCACCTCCTCCCTCACGCAGCTGAGCCACTAGGCCAAGCCCAGTAGGCGCTGTTTAGCTGGGCTTCGCCTAGTGCGCTTTATAAGGTTGACATCTTTTCTTCTTTTTTCTCTTTTTATAAATATTGTAAAATCTCTAGAGAATTCAAATGGACTCCGAATTTGATGATTCAAATTTCTAGAGACTCCATAAATCAAGTCCTATTTAAGAGACCATAGTGGACATTTTTGTTGTCCTTGGTTTTCACTGAACCTTTTCAAAAGGTCATTTATCCACATAAGTCCACTTCAAAAACCCATATTATATTCATTTCAACTCCAAATTCAGTGAAACCAATTTCTAAATGTTTCAAAAATCATGCCTGAATTAATGGGTACTTTTACTCATATTTATAAAATGGCATTCTGTGTACAACTTGTGGATCCATAAAACCCCTTGATTCCATCATATTGAAATGTTCAGAGATGTCCATTGATCAAATCCTAATGAAACCACTTTGGTCACCCCTCATATGACCAGAGGTATCCTAGAAAAGTCCAACTCATATTTTTAGAGCACTTTAATTTTGCCTTATTGTGTTGCTTATTATGGTTGTTTTCGACGATAGTTGACAAAGTAGACAAAATGCTCGGAGTTGGACCAGAGATATTTGAAGACCTCGAAGACTTTGTTAAAACAGGCAAGCAGCCCTTTGACCATGTCTATGAATCCCTTTTTATGCACGTCATATAGCACCATATTGTTGTTGCAACGGAATCATGATGAGGTGGTAACCACTTTGATGGTTTGCCACCGTACTTCCTCGTTGATACTTGCATTGTGCATGACCCTACCTTCTTATGAGAGTTATGCCGGTGGGAGTAGATAGGATGCTAAAGTAGATGCTACGCAAAAAGGGACGGGTATATGCATGGTGAAGGAGACAAAGTATTTTCAAAAGACTTTTCGAAAACCCCGTCGGGTGCCACTTATGCCCGAGGGAGATAATGAGATGGGTAACCACTTGATGACGAAGTGGTGTACCGAGGCAAATATGTGTGTTGTTTTCAAAACGGATTGGTTTAAGTTGCGACCGTTATTCCAACCTTACATGCGCAACCACTCTACCCTTATATGGGAAAGGGCATTATTGATTACCTAGGCCGATACTAGCTTGGAGCCCGCATTACTAGTGACGGGGGAGAGTTGGTGCTCTCTCTCGGGACGGGGTCATGCCAGGTAGGGCGGCCATGACTGTTTTTACAGGGCACCGGATACACCGTTGTGTCCCCTCTCGGATGTTACGATCTCGAGTGAGTCTCGTATGATGTACATCATGAGGATACAGAACAACGAGTGGACTCCTTGTTAGTGTCGTATAGGGAAAGGTAGTGATCGGGTGCTTACCCCAGGTACTTGAGGTATCGTGGGTCGTGGATGACACGGAAGTTCCCCGGATCTTGTGGGTAAAGTGTGCAACCTCTACAGAGTGTAAAACTATTTGAATAGCCGTGTCCACGGTCAAGGACAGTTGGGTAACCGCTCTTGGGCTACGTCCATATGTTTATGAAAAACAACACAGTTTGGTGATATTGATGATGCGACTCGTGAGGAAGTCAAGATGAGCTTGAGCATGAGTTGTTTATAACTCCTTCTCGATGTTGATGTCTGTAACCTCGTGGTACTTGTTTCATACACATTCATGTCCTTGATAAAAGTTGATCATACTTGCATGAGAAAAACTAGCTTTCCGCAAAAATGCCAATTCAGCAGCAGAGCCTTGCATAATTATTTTGTTATCACTCTTGGGTTGCTTGCAAGTACATTCAAACGTACTCACTGGCTTGTCCCTGGCTATTTACTTGGCCAGGCTTGAAAGAGCAGGTATATGAAGAAGAGACTTTGGTGACGATCGTGTGAGCTAGGAAGCTTCCCAGTCAGAATGCCTGTAGGGTTAAGGCAGATGGCATGGGTCCAAGTTGTTATTGAAGATTTCCGCTGCGAAACTCAAGACTTGACCATAATGGTCCTACTTGTGTAAAACGGTATGTAAGGATGTAAGACTCTTGTTATTCAGCTTCTGTGTGTTCAGTGAGCATTGATCTCTGGGATCACTGTACACGTGCATTCGGTGATCTCGACTTATGAGTCGGGGTCCCCACAGAGCTGGTATCAGAGCCATCCTGACTATAGGAAGCCTTAGTTAGCATGGTCGTTAGTTAGGGAAAAGCTATTTTCAAAACTATTACTAATTTTCAAAACTATCTATACTTCTCTTCCCCCTTCTGAGTTTTTCGAAAACTAAGATTTACTTTCCTCTTCCCCTTCAAAATTTAATGGTCGCTAGAATCCTTATGCCCCTGACCACGAGATTCCTTGTAATCCTCTTGGATAATCTAGAAGGAAGACGCCTTGCCAGACATTCACCCATATCTCCTGAACACAAGATTGGCGACATCACAACAAGACGATACCAACAGAAGATACATCCTCGAGGAACGAGGACCTGAAGACCCAGGAGATGGTTACATCCTTGACACTGCCCCAGGATGATGCAACCTTGGCCTACAATGACCAGGGTATAGGATATGCAAGATCATGATATACATCGCTAATAGAGCAATCCTGTCCTTATCATTGTTGTATCGGCAACCACCAGTGGTGAGAACCTCGCAATTGGTCTGCCTCACCATAGTGAGCAGGAAAACGGTTCTCCTCATCCCCCGCTCTTGGTGTCGATGTTGTCATCAACGTAACCGACATGATGGACCTCTATTACGCCTTGATAATGTCGTTGCATAAAGGATTACCTACCTGGTACCATCAACGGCTTAGAAGACAAAAAGGGATCGTCGTGATTAAGAAGACAATAGAAGACCAAGTCAATGCCTGTTACGAGGAGCCACCTTCACCCCATCACTTCAACAGGCAAGAAGTTGTTGAAGAATCTTTAGGCTCAACCCGGATTGCTTCATCGAACAACTACAAGAGACATAGCAATACCTGAGGAAAACTCAGAAGACTGCATGAGGCACAAGGCACGACTACTGAGTCCGAGAACCCCTAGGATAGGATGAGTTGTGTACCCCCTATGCGCAGTTGAGTCCGTATGATGGTTCGAATAGAACCATGACTGTGTGTTGCTTGTTTTTGTTTGTTTGTGTTTTGATATAAGCCGCACTTTTACCCTAGGCAACAAGTACGTGACTATATCACCTTCCTTATCTTAATGCTTGTGTTTGGCCCTTTCGGCACTTGTTGTTTGCACTTGCACTATAGAACCCCCTTTAGGCATCCCCCTCCTCTATGCTACTTTCCCCTCTCATCTCTCTCCTCAACTGAAGACAAGCAAGACAATATGCACCAAGGATTCCACCGCGGCGACCAACAAGCACTGAAGACTTTTGCTACAACCTCCTCGACCAACTACAACCCCGTATGTTTATACCTCAAGACTAGAACCCTATCCCTATACCCTACAGGACTTCACGAGATACCCCAGCTCGAAACCTTAACCATGAGCTTAACCTACGGAGTCACAAGAGAACAAGTTAAGCTGAAGTAAACCTTGCTTATCACTGGGTTCATTATGGAACTAATGGGCATAGTGAACGAGCACATTATCTTCCTAAGATAGCACTAGAACCGACGATGCCATAGGGAGGACCAACCTGAGTATATAGGAATAGAGGACAAATGACTTGGTGAGTTTATATTAATGACTTTGAGGAATTATCTGAGACTCTTTGGTGGATTATAAGGCTACCATGTTGGTAGATGAACTTGGTGGGATCATGATTATAGAGTAGCATAGCTTTCATTACCCCTGAGTAAATTGGATTTATAGGATAATTGTGTTCGCAAGCTGGAATTCTTGGAAGTATTTGGATTTAACTTAGCCATGGGATATTGATAGGAGACAGTTGATATTACGTAAATGACTTGGGGGAAACATGTAGGAATTCTCGTTAGACAAGAGATTTGGATTTAAGTAGGTGATTCTAGTTGAATATAGATGTTGAGTATGTCTACATGGTTCGGAGTAAATTGGATTTAGACTGATGATCTCGATCATGATACCATGTTTCTCCGTGGAGGATAAACTAGGAGATTGGACTAATTGTCAGAGTTTATTTAGGGTTCTATATAAGCTTGACCTTGGAGTTTACTTGACCATGATAATGGAAATTGGTGGACTGACTATAGTAAGGTAGCCTTCCCGGTATTTGCGGATTATAGGATATTAGAAGATCGTGAGGAACACCATAGAGATTGGATTTGAATAACTACTGGATCATGTAATGATTGGTATAGTTAATGGGTTGTTGGAGTTGATTCATAGGAAGGAAACAAGATTTTGGAGTGGCATACGACGTGTTTCCTTAGGATAGAGGTGCTTTATCTTAGACCTTGGAAGAACAGGCTGAGCACTTGGATTGTCACGTTCAAGCTTAGCAGCTTATATGTTCTACCCATGGATTTTTAGGGGTAGACATACATATGAGTTTGGGGATTGTAGACATATATGATTTTGTTAGACCTCCTCTCGAGAGTCATGAGGAATAATAATAGCATGAGTAATGATTGGAGCTGACCTACACGGGTTGGTACTTTTGGTGGTATAAGGTGATATGTTTGGAGGACTAGATAGAACAATTGGCATCTCAGGAATTGTGCTCAAGGATAAACGTTCACTCGCACCTTAGAATCCTTGAAACCCTTAAGCCCTACCAAGCTACAACATGGTCGGACCATGACCGTGGGTCTTGACTCTAGATCAAGAACACCTTGGACCATACTCAACCGTTACCACCACCTATGCCCCAGCCTACCTTATGTACCCCATGAACAGAAACTTCATGGAGTACTTGGTCACGTTGGTTGTCACTTTTACTTGGTGACCTACTCGTCTAACTGAAGATGGAAGAAGAATCGTTCAGCTGGTTAGGAAACATTTGAAGACCGCCATGCAAAGGAGGAAGAACTATACCAACCACCGTCGTCAAGAAGTAAACCTCTGCGTTGAAGACCAGGTGTATCTGCAAGCCACTCCTCTCTAAGGAACCAAGCATTTCCATGACAAGGAGACCCACACCAAGATTCATTGGCCCTCTTCAAGATCACTCCAAGATTTAACAACCCCTCTGAGATCACTACGAGACGAAGAGAAGACAGTTACCAGCTGGAGTTGCCACCTGAGTTACCTGATGTGCACAACACTTTCCATGCATCACAACCCCGGAAGTGTTTCCAACTTCCTAACTTGCCCGATCTCTACGAGGGCATTGACCACCAAGCCATCGACCCCTAGCCCAATATGACCTACGCGAGAGAAACCATTAGCAACCTGGACCAAGTGGAACATTATACACGAAGCCGCACCATCAAATACTTCAAGGATCAAAGGAGCACCGCTCGAAAGGAGAAGCAGTATGAGGACGTGAATACTACCCCAGATCCAAGTTTCCATACTCCTTTCCACGCCTAGTTTGGGAATCTCGGGGACGAGATTCTTGTAAGGGGGGTAGGTCTGTCACACCCTGATTTTCATGGCACAACACATAATGTGATAAATAATGGTAAAATGTGGTTTGACAAAAACTTTTGTGTGTTCTGGACTTTGCCTCGATTGGTTTTTGTCTGTTGCTTGCAAGTGCTCTAAAAATAAAATAAATCCTCCAACTCTTATACTCCTTCTCATTGATCCAAAAACCTTTCCCAATGATCATGCCATGTGTATAGAGCAACATAGTATTTTCTTACAAAAATAATTTGGCCAAAAAGTATTTTCTAAAATTAGTTTTACAAAAACCCCCGAATTGAGGATTACACTACATGTGCTTGATTTGGGGTGTGAAAAATCTTTCAAAAGGTATATTTGAATCCTATTAGATGTAGGACTCCCATAAACCACAAAAATATAATTTTAAAAGTTATTTTCATATTTTATTTAAAAGCTTTTTCTTGAGGCCAGAAATGGTCTTTAATAGGGAAAAATTATTTTATTGTTTTAAAAATATTTGACAAAAATCCGGGAAACTCAGTGGGCATATATTTCCCATATAGAAGAGTTTCAACACATGGTCATGTTCAAAATATTGGACAAAACCTCCCAAAACCATTTCTGCCAATTTCAAGGATCTAAAATATTTCTACAGGAAATATTTTCATAAAAATCCAAGAAAATTCCATCATGTCACCAATGCCCTATTTGGTTATCTTGCCAAGTCTCATGACTTGGAGAACATGATGACATCATCAAATCCCCTCAAAACCATTTATGTCCATTTTGAAGTTTGAGCAACTTTACATTGCTAAACATTCCCAAATAATCTCAAATCTTGTGAACATGCTCAAATGGTCTAATCATTCATCTAGACCAAGAGGCACAAGTTGGAGAACAAGTTAACTTGATCAAAGGGCCCCAAAACCCTTCCTGTCCAGAACCATATTTGAACAACTCTACATTGGCAACTTTCTCCTTTTGATCTCAACTTTTGTGGACATGTTCATAACGAACAGATTTGCATGACTAAATCTTGGAAAGTCCATTTCTGCTGATTTCTAGGGTTTAAGTTGCATTGGCAACTTTTCCCAAATGAACTCAATCTTGGTGTAACCTCTTATTTTCTCATACCATTTGACCCTGTCAAGCCGCATGACAAATGGAGATCATCTACTTGCCCAAACTAATATCAAACACCTTCTGCCACTTTACCAAAATACCATTTTTGACCTCTTCCACTAATCTCCATGGCCTCAACTTTTTACCACAGCCCCTCAGAGTCCCCTTTCAACTCCAGTAACTCTTCCCCGGCCTCAACTCAATGATTGAAGGGTGAAACATCCCCATTTACCCTTCTGGACAGCAGCATTCTTCTCCTTTCTCACCTCCCTCCTCACTCCAGTGGATCTCCAGGGCATCCAATGCCCCACCCCACTTGTTTACTTCTCCCTAGCGCTACCAGACATGAGTGGGCACGCCCCTGCCCCTTAAACCATGCCATCGCAGCCAAAGGCACGCTCTGGAGCGCGCTACAGTGCGCTCCCGCACTGTAGCCGCCCCTTCCAACCGCCTCCGGCCACCTCGGGCCTCCCCAGCGCGCCCGACGATGCGCCTCGACGTCTGCGACACGCCACACCTCTGTCCCCCTCCTTATTTTCCCTCCTCTCGCCCCAGCTCGCACGCGCGTTGGCCGCCCGAGAGCTCCAATGAGCAAACTCACACGCGCGATGCTCTGGCCCTTCCCCGCTAGCTCTCTTCTCTCCCCTCGCCCTAGACCAACTCCACGAGCACCACTGACCCATCCAGGAACCCTCCCTCGACCGCCACCGCAATTTCCGCGGGCACCCGTGAGCTTGGCTCATGCTGCACCATGGCCTCGCCTTATAGGGCCTCCCCTGGTCTCTCCCTCATCTCCATTCACTCTCTCCCCCTCCCCTAGTCCTTCTGGATCAGCCCTCTCTCTCTCGTGCGTCCCCTATCCTCCTCCACAGCCAAAGAATCGCCACCGGCCGCCGCCAAAATTCTTGATATCCTGAGCTCCTCCGCGGGCGCGAAGCACATGGAAGGGATTGGCGCACTGCGCCGAGTCCTCCGATGTGCTGGGCACCATCGCAGGTGACCGGAGCCGCCGGGACGGGCGCCGGTGCCGCTCGGCCGTGCCTCCCCTAACGCTCCCCTCCCTCAGGCGCGAGGTAGCGGACGACCACCCCGCCAGCTGGCAGGGGGCCCGCCCGTCAGCGGCAGAGGTGACCGAGTCGGCCCACCAGTCGGGTTAAGTGGAAACGGCTTCTAGCCGATCCACCTTCCCCACTGGGTGGCGCTCTCGTGTAGTGTGCCTTCGGCGTCACCTCCTCCCTCGCGCAGCTGAGCCACTGGGCCAAGCCCAGTAGGCGCTGTTTAGCTGGGCTTCGCCCAGTGCGCTTTATAAGGTTGACATCTTTTCTTCTTTTTTCTCTTTTTATAAATATTGTAAAATCTCTAGAGAATTCAAATGGACTCCGAATTTGATGATTCAAATTTCTAGAGACTCCATAAATCAAGTCCTATTTAAGAGACCATAGTGGACATTTTTGTTGTCCTTGGTTTTCACTGAACCTTTTCAAAAGGTCATTTATCCACATAAGTCCACTTCAAAAACCCATATTATATTCATTTCAACTCCAAATTCAGTGAAACCAATTTCTAAATGTTTCAAAAATCATGCCTGAATTAATGGGTACTTTTACTCATATTTATAAAATGGCATTCTGTGTACAACTTGTGGATCCATCAAACCCCTTGATTCCATCATATTGAAATGTTCAGAGATGTCCATTGATCAAATCCTAATGAAACCACTTTGGTCACCCCTCATATGACCAGAGGTATCCTAGAAAAGTCCAACTCATATTTTTAGAGCACTTTAATTTTGCCTTGTTGTGTTGCTTATTATGGTTGTTTTCGACGATAGTTGACGAAGTAGACGAAATGCTCGGAGTTGGACCAGAGATATTTGAAGACCTCGAAGACTTTGTTAAAACAGGCAAGCAGCCCTTTGACCATGTCTATGAATCCCTTTTTATGCACGTCATATAGCACCATATTGTTGTTGCAACGGAATCATGATGAGGTGGTAACCAGTTTGATGGTTTGCCACCGTACTTCCTCGTTGATACTTGCATTGTGCATGACCCTACCTTCTTATGAGAGTTATGCCGGTGGGAGTAGATAGGATGCTAAAGTAGATGCTACGCAAAAAGGGACGGGTATATGCATGGTGAAGGAGACAAAGTATTTTCAAAAGACTTTTCGAAAACCCCGTCGGGTGCCACTTATGCCCGAGGGAGATAATGAGATGGGTAACCACTTGATGACGAAGTGGTGTACCGAGGCAAATATGTGTGTTGTTTTCAAAACAGATTGGTTTAAGTTGCGACCGTTATTCCAACCTTACATGCGCAACCACTCTACCCTTATATGGGAAAGGGCATTATTGATTACCTAGGCCGATACTAGCTTGGAGCCCGCATTACTAGTGACGGGGGAGAGTTGGTGCTCTCTCTCGGGACGGGGTCATGCCAGGTAGGGCGGCCATGACTGTTTTTACAGGGCACCGGATACACCGTTGTGTCCCCTCTCGGATGTTACGATCTCGAGTGAGTCTCGTATGATGTACATTGTGAGGATACTGAACAACGAGTGGACTCCTTGTTAGTGTCGTCTAGGGAAAGGTAGTGATCGGGTGCTTACCCCGGGTACTTGAGGTATCGCGGGTCGTGGATGACACGGAAGTTCCCCGGATCTTGTGGGTAAAGTGTGCAACCTCTGCAGAGTGTAAAACTATTCGAATAGCCGTGTCCACGGTCAAGGACAGTTGGGTAACCGCTCTTGGGCTACGTCCATATGTTTCTGAAAAACAACACAGTTTGGTGATATTGATGATGCGACTCGTGAGGAAGTCACGATGAGCTTGAGCATGAGTTGTTTATAACTCCTTCTCGATGTTGATGTCTGTAACCTCCTGATACTTGTTGCAGACACATTCATGTCCTTGATAAAAGTTGATCATACTTGCATGAGAAAAACTAGCTTTCCGCAAAAATGCCAATTCAGCAGCAGAGCCTTGCATAATTATTTTGTTATCACTCTTGGGTTGCTTGCGAGTACATTCAAACGTACTCACTGGCTTGTCCCGGGCTATTTACTTGGCCAGGCTTGAAAGACCAGGCATGTGAAGAAGAGACTTTGGTGACGATCGTGTGAGCTAGGAAGCTTCCCAGTCAGAATGCCTGTCGGGTTAAGGCAGATGGCATGGGTCCAAGTTGTTATTGAAGATTTCCACTACGATGATACACTCAAGACTTGACCATAATGGTCCTACTTGTGTAAAATGGTATGTAAGGATGTAAGACTCTTGTTATTCAGCTTCTGTGTGTTCAGTGAGCATTGATCTCTGGGATCACTGTACACGTGCATTCGGTGATCTCGACTTATGAGTCGGGGTCCCCACAGATTTCTACCTCAGCTGACTTCAGCATTGAAAATACTTCAGGAATATTTTCACCATCCCCTGCATATTGTATTTCATCACAAAGCTCTTGTAGCTTGGTGGGAGCGACTGAAGGATTCTGTCAATGACCGCCTCGTCCGGGAGGTTAATGTCCAGTGGGACAGGTGGTTGTGCAACCCAGACATTTTGAGTATGTGCTCACTGACAGAACTATTTTCCTCCATCTTACAACTATAGAACTTGTCAGAGACTTCATATCTATCGACCCGGGCATGAGCTTGGAAAACCATTTTCAGCTCCTCGAACATCTCATATGCTCCGTGTCGCTTAAAACGCTTTTTGAGCCCCGGTTCTAAGCTGTAAAGCATGCCACACTGAACGAGGGAGTAATCATCAGCACATGACTGCCAAGTGTTCATAACGTATTGATTCTCTGGGATGGGTGCTTCACCTAGCGGTCCTTCTAGCACATATGCTTTCTTGGCAGCTATGAGGATGATCCTCAGGTTCCGGACCCAGTCCGTATAGTTGCTGCCATCATCTTTCAGCTTGGTTTTCTCTAGGAACGCATTGAAGTTCATGTTGACATGAGCGTTGGCCATTTGATCTACAAGACATTTTTGCAACGATTTTTAGACTAAGTTCATGATAATTAAGTTCATCTAATAAAATTATTTAATGAACTCCCACTCAGATTAGACATCCCTTTAGTCATCTAAGTGTTACATGATCCGAGTCGACTAGGCCGTGTCCGATCATCATGTGAGACGGACTAGTCATCATTGGTGAACATCTCCATGCTGATCGTATCTTCCATACGACTCATGTTCGCCTTTCGGTCTCTGTGTTCCGAAGCCATGTCTGTACATGCTAGGCTCGTCAAGTTAACCTAAGTGTTTTGCATGTGTAAATCTGTCTTACACCCGTTGTATGTGAACGTTAGAATCTATCACACCCGATCATCACGTGGTGCTTCGAAACAACGAACTTTCGCAATGGCGCACAGTTAGGGGGAACACTTTCTTGAAATTATTATGAGGGATCATCTTATTTACTACCGTCGTTCTAAGTAAACAAGATGCAAAAACATGATAAACATCACATGCAATCAAATAGTAGTGACATGATATGGCCAATATCATATAGCTCCTTTGATCTCCATCTTCGGGGCTCCATGATCATCTTCGTCACCGGCATGACACCATGATCTCCATCATCATGATCTCCATCATCGTGTCTCCATGAAGTTGCTCACCAACTATTACTTCTACTACTATAGCTAACCGTTTAGCAATAAAGTAAAGTAATTACATGGCACTAAATCATTGACACGCAGGTCATACAATAATTAAGACAACTCCTATGGCTCCTGCCGGTTGTCATACTCATCGACATGCAAGTCGTGTTTCCTATTACAAGAACATGATCTCATACATCACATATATATCATTCATCACAACTTTTGGCCATATCACATCACAATGCAATTGCTGCAAAAACAAGTTAGACGTCCTCTAATTGTTGTTGCATCTTTTACGTGGCTGCAATAGGGTTCTAGCAAGAACATTTTCTTACCTACATGAAAGCCACAACGTGATTTGCCAACTTCTATTTACCCTTCATACAGACCCTTTTCATCGAATCTGATCCAACTAAAGTGGGAGAGACAAACACCCGCTAGCCACCTTATGCAACAAGTGCATGTCAGTCGGTGGAACCTGTCTCACGTAAGTGTACGTGTAAGGTCGGTCCGGGCCGCTTCATCCCACAATACCGCTGAAGCAAAATAAGACTAGTAGTGGCAAGAAAGTTGACAACATCTACGCCCACAACAAATTTGTGTTCTACTCGTGCAAAGAGAACTACACATAGATCTAGCTCATGATGCCACTGTTGGGGAACGTTGCAGAAAATAAAAAAATTCCTACGTTTCACCAAGATCAATCTATGAGTTCATATAGCAACGAGAGAGAGGAGTGCATCTACATACCCTTGTAGATCGAGCGGAAGCGTTCAAGAGAACGGGGTTGAGGGAGTCGTACTCGTCATGATCCAAATCACCGATGATACTAGTGCTGAACGAACAGCACCTCCGCGTCCAACACACGTACGATTGGGGAAGACGTATCCTCCTTCTTGATCCAGCAAGGGGGAAGGAGAGGTTGATGGAGATCTAGCAGCACGACGGCGTGGTGGTGGATGCAGCAGTGATCTCGGCAGAGCTTCGCCGAGCTTCTATGAGAGGGATAGGTGTAGCAGGGGGAGAGGGAGGCGCCAAGAGCATGGGTGCGGCTGCCCTCCCTCCCCCTTCCTTTACATAGGGCCCCTAGGGGGGGCGCTGGCCCTAGGAGATGGGATCTCCAAGGAGGGGGGCCAGGGGGTGGCTTCCCCCCCAAGCCAGGTGGAGGCGCCCCCACCCCTAGGGTTTCCCAACCCTAGGCGCAGGGGGGCCCAAGGGGGGCGCACCAGCCCACCGGGGGCTGGTTCCCCTCCCACTTTAGCCCATGGGGCCCTCCGGAATAGGTGGCCCTACCCGGTGGACCCACGGGACCCTTCCGATGGTCCCGGTACAATACCGATGACCCTCGAAACTTTCCCGATGGCCGAAACCTGACTTCCTATATATAATTCTTTACCTTCGGACCATTCGGGAACTCCTCATGACGTCCGGGATCTCATCCGGGACTCCTAACAACTTTCGGTTTACAGCATACTCATATCTCTACAACCCTAGCGTCACCGAACCTTAAGTGTGCAGACCCTACGGGTTCGGGAGACACGCAGACATGACCGAGATGGTTCTCTGGTCAATAACCAACAGCAGGATCTGGATACCCATGTTGGCTCCCACATGCTCCTCGATGATCTTCATCAGATGAACCACGATGTCGAGGATTGAAGCAACCCCGTATACAATTCCCTTTGTCAATCGGTACGTTACTTGCCCGAGACTCGATCGTCGGTATCCCAATACCTCGTTCAATCTCGTTACCGGCAAGTCACTTTACTCGTACCGTAATGCATGATCCCGTGACCAAACACTTGGTCACTTTGAGCTCATTATGATGATGCATTACCGAGTGGGCCCAGAGATACCTCTCCGTCATATGGAGTGACAAATCCCAGTCTCGATCCGTGTCAACCCAACAGACACTTTCAGAGATACCCGTAGTATACCTTTATAGTCACCCAGTTACGTTGTGACGTTTGGTACACCCAAAGCACTCTTACGGTATCCGGGAGTTACACGATCTCATGGTCTAAGGAAAAGATACTTGACATTGGAAAAGCTCTAGCAAACGAATTACACGATCTTGTGCTATGCTTAGGGTTGGGTCTTGTCCATCACATCATTCTCCTAATGATGTGATCCCGTTATCAACGACATCTAGTGTCCATAGTCAGGAAACCATGACTATCAGTTGATCAACGAGCTAGTTAACTAGAGGCTCACTAGGGACATGTTGTGGTCTATGTATTCACACATGTATTACGATTTCCGGATAATACAATTATAGCATGAATAATAGACAATTATTATGAACAAGGAAATATAATAATCTTTTATTATTGCATCTAGGGCATATTTCCAACAGGAACATGTATAAGTCATGAATAAAGCAATAGCAGTAAACTAAATCGATCAAGTGCTAAGCTAACGGAATGGGTCAAGTCAATCACATCATTCTCCTAATGATGTGATCTCATTTATCAAATGACAACTCATGTCTGTGGTCAGGAAACTTAAGCATGTTCAATCAACGAGCTAGTTAAGTAGAGGCATACTAGTGACACTTGGTTTGTCTAGGTGTTCACACATGTATTATGTTTCCGGTTAATGCAATTATAGCATGAATAATAAAAATTTATCATGAATTAAGAAAATAAATAATAACTTTATTATTTCCTCTAGGGCATATTTCCTTCAGTCTCCCACTTGCACTAGAGTCAATAATCTAGATTACACAGTAATGATTCTAACACCCATGGAGTCTTGGTGCTGATCATGTTTTGCTCGTGAGGGAGGCTTAGTAAATGGGTCTGCAACATTTAGATCCGTATGTATCTTGCAAATCTCTATGTCTCCCACCTGGACTTGGTCACGGATGGAATTGAAGCGTCTCTTGATGTGCTTGGTTCTATTGTGAAATATGGATTCCTTTGCCAAGGCAATTGCACTAGTATTGTCACAAAATATTTTCATTGGACCCGATGCACTAGGTATGACACCTAGATCGGATATGAACTCCTTCATCAAGACTCCTTCATTTGCTGCTTCCGAAGTAGCTATGTACTCCGCTTCACATGTAGATCCCGCCACGACGCTTTGTTTAGAACTGCACCAACTGACAGCTCCACCGTTCAATATAAACACATATCCGGTTTGCGATTTAGAATCATCTGGATTAGTGTCAAAGCTTGCATCGACGTAACCATTTACGACGATCTCTTTATCACCTCCATAAACGAGAAAAATATCCTTAGTCCTTTTCAGGTATTTCAGGATGTTCTTGACAACTGTCCAGTGATCCACTCCTGGATTACTTTGGTACCTCCCTGCTAAACTAATAGCAAGGCACACATCAGGTCTGGTACACAGCATTGCATACATGATAGAGCCTATGGGTTATGCATAGGGAACATTTTTCATTTTGTCTCTATCTTCTGTGGTGGTCGGGCATTGAGTCTGTCTCAACTTCACACCTTGTAACACAGGCAAGAACCCTTTCTTTGATTGATCCATTTTGAACTTTTTCAAAACTTTATCAAGGTATGTGCTTTGTGGAAGTCCAATTAAGCGTCTTGATCTATCTCTATAGATCTTGATGACTAATATATAAGCAGCTTCACCGAGGTCTTTCATTGAAAAACTCTTATTCAAGTATCCTTTGATGCTATCCAAAAATTCTATATCATTTCCAATCAACAATATGTCGTCCACATATAGTATTAGAAATGCTATAGAGATCCCACTCACTTTCTTGTAAATACAGGCTTCTCCAAAAGTCTGTATAAAACCATATGCTTTGATCACACTATCAAAACGTTTATTCCAACTCCGAGAGGCTTGCACCAGTCCATAAATGGATCGTTGGAGCTTGCACACTTTGTTACCACTTTTTGGATCGACAAAACCTTCTGGTTGCATCATATACAACTCTTCTTCTAGAAATCCATTCAGGAATTCAGTTTTGACATCCATTTGCCAAATTTCATAATCATAAAATGCGGCAATTGCTAACATGATTCAGACAGACTTAAGCATCGCTATGGGTGAGAAAGTCTCATCGTAGTCAACCCCTTGAACTTGTCGAAAACCTTTCGCAACAAGTCGAGCTTTGTAGACAGTAACATTACCATCATCGTCAGTCTTCTTTTTGAAAATCCATTTATTCTCGATGGCTTGCCGATCATCGCGCAAGTCAACCAAAGTCCACACTTTGTTCTCATACATGGATCCCATCTCAGATTTCATGGCCTCAAGCCATTTTGCATAATTTGGGCTCATCATCGCTTCCTCATAGTTCGTAGGTTCGCCATGGTTAAGTAACATGACCTCCAGAATAGGATTACCGTACCACTCTGGTGCGGATCTTACTGTGTTTGACCTACGAGGTTCGGTAGTAACTTGATCTGAAGTTTCTTGATCAATATCATTAGCTTCCTCACTAATTGGTGTAGGTGTCACAGGAACCGGTTTCCGTGATGAACTACTTTCCAATAAGGGAGTAGGTACATTTACCTCATCAAGTTCTACTTTCCTCCCACTCACTTCTTTCAAGAGAAACTTCATCTCTAGAAAGGATCCATTCTTAGCAACGAATGTCTTGCCTTCGGATCTGTGATAAAAGGTGTACCCAGCAGTCTCCTTTGGGTATCCTATGAAGACACGTTTCTCCGATTTGGGTTTGACCTTATCAGGTTGAAGCTTTTTCACATAAGCATCGCAGCTTCAAACTTTAAGAAACGACAATTTTGGTTTCTTGCCAAACCACAGTTCATAAGGCGTCGTCTCAACGGATTTAGATGGTGCCCTATTTAACGTGAATGCAGCTGTCTCTAAAGCATAACCCCAAAATGATAGCGGTAAATAAGTAAGAGACATCATAGATCTCACCATATCTAATAAAGTATGGTTACGACGTTCAGACACACCATTATGCTATGGTGTTCCGGGTGGCATGAGTTGCAAAACTATTCCGCATTGTTTCAAATGAAGACCAAACTGAAAGTGCGTTATGTCGACTAGAGGGGGGGTGAATAGGCGATTTTTATAAATTCTTCACTGAGGAATTTGCCGGTGAGGAAATTCCTTAGCGAAGAACTATTAGCAGCGGAATAAGTACTCAGAAGTAAGCATAACAGAATACAAGCATGGTCATCATGATGAAATGAAGACAAGCACAGAGTACAGAAAGCGTAATCATAGGATAGCACAAGATGAAGACAAACAGACTGAAGAAATTGAACTGAGGAAATTGAGAAAGTCTTCAGTCAAAGTCTTCAAACACAGATATGAACAAACACTCAATACAGTAATGAGGAAATGAAAGGGTTGAGGAAATGGAACCAGTTAGGTTGGTGAAGACAATGATTTGGTAGACCAGTTCCAACTGCTGTCTCAGTTGTACGTCTGGTTGGAGCGGCTGAGTATTTAAACTCGAGGACACACAGTCCCCGACACCCAGTCGCTGAGCACGCAGCTCAGGACACCCAGTCCTCACCGTATTGTCCTTGAACTAAGGTCACCCAGACCTCGTCCAATCACTCGTGGTAAGTCTTCAGGCGACTTCCAAACCTTCACAGACTTGGTCACTCGGCGATCCACAATTCCTCTTGGATGCTCTAGACCTTGACGCCTAACCGTCTGGAAGAAGCACAGTCTTCAAAGGTAACAAGCGTCGGATCCACGCAGGATCAATTTCTTCAGTGATGCTCAATCACTTTGGGTTTGTAGGGGTTTGGTTTTGGATTTTCCTCACTCAATGATTTTCGCTCAAAGTCCTCGGAGGATGGGTTGCTCTCAAATGACAAGTGTCAAGTTCTCTCGGAGCAGCCAACCAGCTAGTGGTTGTAGGGGGCGGCTATTTATAGCCTGGGGAGCAGCCCGACATGATAAGACATAAATGCCCTTCAATGATATGACCGTTAGGTGGATAAGATATTTTGGGACAGCTGGCGCGCAGCACAGCAACGGTCGGAAATTTGACTCTCAAATTCCTCAGGGCTATCATGTTCCTCACTATGTAGGTAATTCGCACTGACGAATTCCTAACTCCTCAGTCAGAACAAATTCATCAGCGACCAGAAGAACTTCATCTCTGTCACTGAAGAAAGTGACTGAACTGTATGAGATTTCCAAAGGCTTCACTCGAAGGGATTGGTAGGTGTAAGATTTTGAGTTGTGCATCGCATGGAAATTTTTCCTTAGTATTTCCTCGACCCCCTCTAACAGTACGGTGTTTCCTATGACTCAAGAAAGAGAAAATGAAACTACGAAAACAAAAGTCTTCACGCTTCATGTTCCACAAATGAATACCAAGTCTTCAAGGTCACACCAATTTCTTCACTTTCAAAGTCTTCAGAAAGTCTTCAGAATATCAAAGTCTTCAGTTGAAGAACTTCATTTTTAGGGGTTGACTTTCTCTGTAAATATCAAACACCTCATAGACTTATAGACCTGTGTACACTCACAAACGCAATAGTCCCTTAACCTATAAGTCTTCAATACACCAAAATCACTAAGGGGCACTAGATGCACTTACAATCTCCCCCTTTTTAGTGATTGATGACAACATAGGTTAAGTTTTCAACGGGGATAAACATATGAAGTGTATACACGGATATTGAGGAATTTGATTACAAGATATAGAAGAACTCCCCCTGAAGATGTGCATAGTGAGGAATTTGCTTTTGAGGTAATGCACATTTGAAGAGTTGAATCATGGAGATCTCCCCCTATATCTTGTAATTCATACACGCATTTGATATATAATATGAAGAATTTGAAATGCATGATGAAATATGGTGCCTGATGAGATTTAGCATGCGTGCAATGTCATTAACGAGAAATAAGCATGCAAAGCATAATGCAACAAAAGTATCAGCGCACCATCGGGTTTAAGATTACAACTTGATCCAAATAAAAGTTTCAGAAGAACGAGAGTTGTAACTTAAAAAAATGCCCTTAATATAGACCCGCTTGAAGACTAACTCAGATTTCTCCCCCTTTGTCATCAAATGACCAAAAGGATTGAAACTAAGGACTAACGCCCCTGAAGAATTTCAAGTCGATGGAGGAGCGCCAGCGTTGTCGGGGTTGTTTGTTGTAGCAGGGCCTGCTGCAGTGTCGTCCAAATCTTCATACTCATCAGTGTCACGCGATGAAGAATAAGAGCTGGCCACCAGTGGAGGAATTTTGACTTTCTTGAATTTCTTCGGAGGAGGTGCAGACCAGTCAAATTCTTCCTTGAGACCCATAGTCTCCAGTTCTTCAGCGCTATAGACATGAGTGAGGACAGCCCAGGTGCGGTTGAAGGTTTCATGAAGGTAGTATTCGTTCTTCTTCACTGCATTGTGTGTTGAGGTCATATTGTGAAGAAGTGCACCAAACTGACGCTTTACCCATTTGTGATTGCGATCAACCTTCTGATGAAGACTGAGGAGTAACTCACGGCCAGTCATCACCCTGGGTGCTGTGGCTTGAGGACTTTGCTTGGCTGAGGTATTTGCGGCAGAGTCATGTGTGGCAGAATCGTCATTGGTAGAGTAAGATGCAGCTTTGCGAAGTTGACCATCCAATGGACGAATGCCTTCATCGATCACAGTAGCGCCCTTGCCTTTATCATCAGCTGATGAAACTGTCCATTTGAGGAGTTCAATGGGAGGCAAGTAGCTACCGTGGTTCAGAGTGTCAACTTTGTAATTCAGTGAAGACCTTGCCCTGATGAATCTCATAATCCAAGGAGCATAGGGCTTCAGCTCGAATGGTGACATAGCAATATTGGCCAGAGTCCTCATGAAGAAATCATGGAAGTTGACGTGAACGCCATGAATGATGTTGAAAAGCATATTCTTCATGATGCCAACGACTTCTTCATCATTTGAGTCGTGGCCTTTGATAGGACTCATTGTCTTCGTCAGAATTCGATAGACAGTCCGAGGCACATAGAGTAATTCCTTGACGAGGAATTTGGTTCGTGGGGCCTGCCTTGGCTTCAAAGGCTTCATCAGCACTTGCATATAGTGATTTGAAAGTTCTGGTTCGTTGTAGATACAACGAGCACCATCAAGTGGAGGACAGAGTGGTAGAGCACGAAGCAATTCAGTTGCTGGTGCCTTATAGTGAGTATTTTCAGACATCCAGTCTAATACCCATGAGTTCACGTCTTCAGCATCTCCGGTGATGTGTAGAGTTGCATAGAATTGAAGAATGAGTTCTTCATTCCAGTCACAGATATCAGTGCAGAAATTCAGAAGTCCTGCGTAGTGAAGAACACTGAGGACTGGCTCAAAGCCGGGCAGAGACTCCATGTCCACATGAGGAATATGTGCATGATCGAAGACTTTGTCTTTGTTGAAGAGCACTGAGGAATAGAAATTGGCTTGGCTGGCAGTCCAGAAACGCCTCTTCCTTATGCAAGCAGAATCATATGGATTATAGTCAGTGAAGAATACGTGCTCGGCAAAGAAATCTTCAGCCTTGAACTTCTGTTTGCATGAGAACGGATTCTTTTGCTTTGGCAGAGGAGTGTCAGTGAGTTGCATCACCACCTCAGGAATCGCGAGTTCAGGTTCTTCAGGCTGAGGAATTTCTTGTTCCTCAACAGGTGTAGTCTGAGGAACAGCAGCAGCAGGTTCATCAGCACTAGTGGCTGGAATTTCTTCATGCACAGAGAGAGTGGGTTGAGTTTCTTCAGAGCCCATTTGAACTGTTGGTGCAGGGGACTGAGGTATCTGTTGGAGTGGGGTGAAGACAGGAGTATTGGGATGCTAACTTTCCCAAAAGTCATCGTTCATCACTGGCGTTGTGCTTCCAATATCCACATCTTCATCAAGTTCCTCAACACCGGCCTCTTCAGCTGTGAACTGAGGCATAGGCGAGGAAATGATTGGGGTTGAAGGGATTGCTTCCACTTCAATTTCTTCATCAATCTGCTCTGACGAAGCAGCAGAATGATTTTCTTCAGCAGATCCGCTTGGGATCTCATAGTCTTCTCCATAAGGAACAAGGTCCTTTGATGGCATGGAAGAAATTGGAACAGCATCAATGGGATTTTTGAGTGAGCTGGTCATTGGCTTCATTTTCTTCGCAGCCGAAGAGCCTAACGCAGCTGATGCCTTCCTTTTCTTCACTGCAGCTCGCTCTGCAGCCTTGGTCTTCTTCACATCAGAAGCAGATGGAAGAATTGGAGTTGGTGTTGGCGCAGGAGGAGCTGAGGAATCTGGATGAATTTCTTCAGGCGCAACCGGTGCAGTTGCCCTGACTTGTTCAGTTTCTTCAGGCGCACCACAGGTGGATGCCCTGGCAATTTCTTTAGCGGCTGGAATGGGATCATCAGCCCTGGAACTGGCATTTTCATCAGCAGCCTGAACTTTATCAGCGGTGCTGGCATGTTCTTCAGTCGGCTGAGCTGAGGCTCCAGCCTGAGGAATTTCATGTTGCATTGGGGCAGCAACATTGGTGAATTTCTTCGTCAGGTTGACGAATCTGACTTTGGCTCCTTGCCAATCAGCATAGTAGGCATCAAAGTTTTTGCTGAGGTCTTGAATTTCAGTCTGGACCTTGAGAAGTTCCTCAGGTGTCATTCGGACAACGTTTTTCTTCAGGAACTCCTTTCTGAACTGAGCCTTCTTGATCTGCCTGGCCTTCTCAAATTTCCATTTCTCTTCAGTGATGAAATGGGTCAGCATGTGACTTTGACCAGGAGTCAAATTGAAATCAGGCATAGGAGTATTTGGATCCTTGTGCCAGAGATCAATGTACTCAAGAATCACCCTTGGATCCAAAAGCAGTGGCACATTTGTGCCTTTGGCTCTAGCGGCCTTCACCTGTCTGTCTCTGATGATTTCCGCAAGTTCTTCATCAGAAGCTTCATCATCAGAAGGCACATGGAATGCGACATGTTTCTTCTTTGGACTTGGCCGAGGACCTCGTCCAGCTGTGGCCTTAGTCTTCAGCAGAGTCGGGCCAGATGAAGACTTTGGTGCAGCTGAAGAACTTGCTGAGACACCAGAGGCAATGGAGAAGCCTGCAGTCCTTTGACATGTAGCCAGATGCACAGGAGCTGAGGACTTTGTCGGAACTGCTGAGGACTTTGGTGGAGCTGTAGCAGTGTGAGGAATTTGCTGTGGGGGTGCTGCTGAGGAACTTGGCCGTGAGGGCACTGTTGGTGCAGCACTTGGCTTATGAGCGGGCTTCTTTGGCATGGATTTCCTCGGTTTGACCGAGGCCTCAGTAGCAGTAGCAGTGGCAGAATCCTCATTGAATTTCTTCACTGCCTCCTTGGCTTGTCTTGCCAATTTAGCTTGGCGCTTAGCCCATTCTTCAGGAAAGTCCTCACCACGTTTGATGCTTGTGGGATCAGCTACTTGGCCAGGTGCCAATGGAGCTCTTGGGCATGGAGGATTGAGGGCGAATTTCTTCACGTACTTTGGAGTCAGATATCTGTATTCCCTCCATTCCCTTACCCATCTCCGTTCAATCTTCTGAATGCGCACCTTGCGCTGATTTTTGTTTTCTTTGCCAAATTTTGCTTCATCAGGTGTGCAATAGTAAGCATAAATTTCCTCAGGGATTTCAAACGCAGTCAGAACCTCAGGTTTCTTTCCTCCTTTCTGCGGCTTCTTAGCGTCTGCCATATTCTTCAGTTGAGGAATTTGAACAATCGAGTTATCTAAAGAAGTATGCAGTTTTTCTTCGAGGAACGCTGCAAATGAGTTAAGTTGATGAGAACCTAGTGATTTAGCAGCAGACATGAGTACCTATGAACAGAGTACAGGTGCGAGGAATTTGGAGAGGTCATATGCGTTCTGAGAAGATTTTTCAAAAAGAACAAGTTTGAGGAATTTGACCAGATGAGCCTTGAAGAATTTCACTAAGCGATCTTTGTCTTAGGTTCCAGAGTTGTATAGATCGAGGATCCACACAATTGAGGAATCTTGAGGAAAATCATTGCTTAGAGAAACGAATCAAGAGCATATGATGTGTGGTGTTCATATGTGTGAAGATTTGAAGAATAAACACCTTTGAAGATTTTCAGGAAAGTTTGAGAATCAAAGTGAGTAATAAAAGTAACTTTTAATTACCCGAAGTGAAGAACACGACGAACTGAGAAGTACAGATGTGAAGCTCGTTAGGTTAGATCTTCCACGCCCTAACTTGGCAGAGGAAGACAGCTACGGCGGTGGCGGAGTGAAGATTTCCGTGGTCGGCGTGAGTACGACGGCGACGAGGTCGAGGCAGCGAAGCTCTTCCTCACCGGCGATGATGGAGTAGCGGCGGCGCTAGGGCTTGAGGAGCTCGAGCGGGAGAGAGAGGTCGAGCGGAGTAAAAGAAGTGAGGATGGAGAGAGGGGTATTTATAGAGGCAGTGAATAACTGTTCGCCCGAAGATTTAGGACGAAGGTGCCCCTGACCATTCTCCTTCTCACGACATGTGTCACCCACGTACTGTGTAATGGAGATCGTGTACGATCGTGGGTGAGTAAAATAATGCATCGTGGGATGCGGAACGGTTTGAGCGGCAAAACCGAAAATTTGGATAAGATTTGTTTTAAAGTTTCGTTCGCAATTTCTTTAGCTGACAAGGACACAATGAAGATTTTGAACGAGTTTCAAGTAGAACGCACATGAAGAATTTGTGAATAGATTGGGTTGAGTATAGCATAGAGGGGGAAGGGTCCGATCACATTCACTTAGCAGGAAAAACGACTTGAAGAAATAGCTATAAGTGAATGCTGTAGAGGACATAAACTCATATATATATATATATATATATATATATATATATATATATATATATATATATATATATATATAGCCAATGAAGAAAAACGAAGAAAACAGTGAAGATTTTGAAAAGTTGAAGAATTTGAAAAACTGAAGAATTTCAAAACTGAGGAAAAACTCAAATTGAAGATTTTCAACTTTTTGTGGTGGCGTGACCCATCATATAAGAATGATGATTTCAGACACCGCGTACAATTGTCGTAGGGTTCTGAGAATCAAATTCTTCATTAATTTCTTCACACTTAGAGTGTTATTCTTCATTGATTGAAGAAAAACGTTTCTTCATGTGTTGCACATCTAAGTCATCAATTTTGCATAAGTGTTAGGATGTGTGTCCTTTTCAAAGAACATTTGAAGATTCTAAGATATTTAGCTCACACCGCAACTTGCTAAATCTCTTCTCATCCAAGGGCTTAGTGAAGATATCAGTTAGCTGTTCTTCAGTCTTCACGTGCTCGATGGAGATGTCGCCCTTCAACACATGATCACGAAGAAAATGATGACGAATCTGAATGTGTTTTGTCTTCGAGTGCTGAACTGGGTTGTGAGCAATCTTGATGGCACTCTCATTGTCGCAGAGGAGAGGCACATTCTTCACGTTGACGCCATAGTCCTTGAGTGTTTGCTTCATCCAAAGCAGTTGGGCACAGCAAGAGCCAGCAGCAATGTATTCAGCTTCCGCAGTGGACAGTGATACGCAGTTCTGTTTCTTCGAGGACCAACAGACCAAAGATCGTCCGAGGAAATGACAAGTGCCAGAAGTTGACTTGCGGTCCACACAATCACCAGCATAGTCAGAGTCAGAATATCCAATGAGATCAAAAGCAGAGCCCTTGGGGTACCATAATCCTAGTGTTGGTGTGTGAGCTAGATATCGAAGAATATGCTTCACAGCCTTATGGTGTGATTCCTTCGGTGCAGCTTGAAATCGGGCACACATGCAAACACTAAGCATTATATCTGGCCTAGATGCACATAAGTACAGTAAAGAACCAATCATGGAGCGGTATACCTTGTGATCGAAGTCAATACCATTTTCATTAGTGCATAGATGGCCATTTGTGGGCATAGGAATATTGACGCCTTTGCAATCTTGCATGCCGAATTTCCTCAGTACATCTTTGAGGTATTTCTCCTGAGATATGAATATACCATTGCGCCGTTGACGAATTTGAAGACCTAAGAAAAATTTCAACTCTCCCATCATAGACATTTGATATTCTTCACTCATCATATAGGCAAATTCATCACTATAACATTGGTCAGTACAGCCAAAGATAATATCATCAACATATATTTGGCACACAAATAGTTCACCATCATATGATTTAGTAAAGAGAGTAGGGTCGAGTGAACCGGGTGTGAAACCATTCTTCACGAAGAATTCCTTCAATGTATCATACCACGCCCGAGGGGCTTGCTTGAGGCCATAGAGGGCCTTATTAAGTCTGAAGACTTTGTCAGGATTCTTTGGATCTTCAAAACCTGGGGGTTGAGCAACATATACTTCTTCCTCAAGCTTACCATTAAGGAATGCACTTTTCACATCCATTTGATATAAAATGATATCATGATGATTAGCATAAGCAAGTAATATGCGAATAGCCTCAAGTCTAGCAACAGGTGCAAAAGTTTCATCAAAATCAATTCCTTCAACCTGTGTGTAGCCTTGAGCTACCAGTCGTGCCTTATTCCTCACCACAAGGCCATTTTCATATTGCTTGTTGCGGTAGATCCACTTTGTGCCAATGATATTATGCTTGCGAGGATCTGGACGTTTGACCAGTTCCCAGACATTGTTGAGCTCGAACTGATGTAATTCTTCTTGCATAGCCTGAATCCACTCCGGCTCCAAAAATGCTTCATCTACCTTAGTGGGCTCTGTGATAGAGACAAAAGCATAGTGCCCACAAAAGTTAGATAAATGTGAAGCTTTTGAGCGTGTGAGAGGACCTGGTGCTCTAATGTCATCGATGATCTTCTCCACTTGCACTTCTTTTGCAACGCGAGGATGAGCTGGTTGTCGCTGAGGAGTTTGGTCAGCATTTTCTTCAGCACCATTTTCCTCAGCATTTTCTTCAGGTGTATCAGCTCGATGTTCTTCATGAACTGGAATGACTTCTTCAGCAAATTCTTCAGTAGGAATGACATCCTCAGTTGCCTTGAACTTGATAGAATCCTCAGGTGCTGGTTCGTCTAACACAGAAGGTAGGTGCTCTCTTTGCGAGCCATTAGTTTCATCGAACCGCACATCTATAGTTTCAACAACCTTGTGAAGAACGTTGTTGAAGACCCTGTAGGTGTGCGAGTCTTTTTCGTAACCAAGCATAAAACCTTCATGTGCTTTCGGTGCAAATTTAGAATTGTGGTGAGGATCTCTAATCCAACATTTAGCACCGAAGACTTTGAAATAACTCACATTGGGTTTCTTGTCAGTGAGGAGTTCATAGGCAGTCTTCTTGAAGAATTTGTGAAGATATAGCAGTAGGAGGACGTGTGAAAGTTTATTTCATCATGATTCGCCTGCGTCCTTTCAGGCAATTTTGTCAGGTCCCCAGCAAATTCTTCAGACGTTAAGGCACGTATGGAGACCTGACCCTGCAGAAGAGATTAGTTCTTTTTCTTCACCACCCACATCTGAAGGGGTGGCAAAGAGTTCATCACTCTGCGAGCACCATACGAGAATGGTGGCATAGAAGCCAAACCATTTCGTTTCACATAAGAGGGGTTAGGGTAAGCATATGAATAAGCAGATAAATTCTTCGAGGACTTATGAACATAATGATTTGAAGAATAATGCGCATATTCATAGCCCTTAGCTCTACCCTGCGAAACAGAGGGGTTAGCACGATGATGATCATATGAGGACTTTGATCCATTTGAGGAATTTGATACATGTGAAGAATTAGGTCCATATGAAGAATTAGGTCCATATGAAGAATTGGATCTGGGGTTCATGTTCTTCACAGGTGGTGTCATGAGGACATTCACCTGAAGACTTTTAACATAACTTTTGGGAACCCAGATTTTCTTCATAGGGGAACCATTCTTGCAGTTAGTGCCAACATATCTAGCAAATACTTCACCATTCTGATTTTTGAACAGTTTATAGTTGGAGTCAAATGACTCATCAGAAGAATGAGAAGATTCACATGTAAAGCCAGATAAGTTAGATGGATCAACTGGAGGTCCCTTTGCAGCAACCCATGAGGTTTTGGGGTACTGCTCAGGCTTCCAATATGTTCCATCAGCATTGAGTTTCCTCTCAAAGGCAATACCCTCTTTCCTAGGGTTTCTGTTGAGGATCTGCTTTTTGAGCACATCACAAAGAATCTGATGCCCTTTGAGGCTTTTGTACATGCCTGTCATGTACAATTCCTTCAGCCCTGCATCGTCAGTGATACTAGCAATGTCCTTAGATGAGGAATTAGTGATAGCAGAGGCAGGTGAAGAATTTGTAACAGTTGAAGCATTTGAACATTCAGGTGAAGAATTAGCAGATTCACATTCAATGCACTTTAAGCATGGAGGAACAAATTCTTCCTGAGAAGCGCTGATTTGTTGAGCTAGTAATGAATCGCGCTCCTTCTGAAGATCTTCATAACTCACTCTTAGCTTCTCAAGATCTTGCTTTCTTTGAAGAAATTCATAAGAAAGTTTCTCATGATCGGACAAGAGAGTGTTATGATGACCTTGAAGGCTGTCAAACCTAGACTGAAGTCTCTGAAGATTTTCAGTCAGGGCTTTAGTGCGATCCATTTCTTCACCTAACATATCATCACTCTTGTCTAGCATATTTTGAACCTTTTCAAGGGCCCTTTGTTGTTTTACAGCAATCTTAGCAAGTTTAGAGTAGCTGGGGTTGAGATCCTCATCAGATTCATTTTCACTAGATTCAGAGGAGGTGTATTTGAGTACCTTTGCACCTTTTGCCATGAAGCAATAGGTGGGAGCGTAGTCATCATTATCTTCATCAGGCTTGTCGGTGGAGTCAGTTTCTTCAGTGTTGAAGATGGACTTGCTAACGAAAGCAGTAGCAAAGGCCAGACTCGCCACACCAGATTCGGATTCTTCAGACTCCTCCTCTTCCTCATGTTCCACAGATTCAGCTTCAGAGTCCATTTCCTTGCCAATGAATGCCCGAGCCTTCTTGGAGCTGCTCTTCTTGTGAGATGAAGACTTCGAGGATTTTGATGATGAAGATTTTGACGATTTCTTCTTCTTCTTCGCATCATCAGAACTATAATCCTTGTATTTCTTCTTCTTCAATTCCTTTTCCCACTGAGGACAATCTTGAATATAATGACCAGGTTTCTTGCATTTGTGGCACAGCCTTTTCTTATAGTCATTTGATGAGGAATCACTGCTTCTTGAGGATTTTCCAAAGCGACCACGTCTTGAGAACTTCTGGAATTTCTTCATGAGCAGTGCTAGCTCCTGGCTCAATTCTTCAGGATCACCAAGGCTACTACCAGAATCCTCACATTCAGACTCAGACACAACCTTGGCCTTCAGGGCACGTGGTTTGCCATAGCTCGAACCATAGAGATCTCTCTTTTCAGCAAGCTGAAACTCGTGAGTATTTAGCCTTTCGAGGATATCGGCAGGATCAAGAGACTTGTAGTCAGCCCGTTCTTGTATCATCAGACCCAGAGTATCAAAAGAGGAATCAAGTGATCTCAACAGTTTCTTCACCACCTCATGGTCAGTGATGTCAGTGGCACCGAGGGCTTGAAGTTCATTTGAGATGTCAGTGAGGCGATCAAAGGTTTGTTGGACATTTTCATTGTCGAGTCTTTTGAAGCGGTTGAAGAGATTCCGAAGAACATCAACTCGAGAGTCACGCTGAGTTGAGACTCCTTCATTCAGTTTGGACAGCCTATCCAAGATAAGCTTAGCAGTTTTCAAAGCACTCACTCTTCCATACTGTCCTTTACTCAGATGACCACATATGATATTCTTCGCTTGAGAGTCGAGTTGGTTGAATCTCTTCACATAAGCAGCATTCAGAGAAGGTGTGACTGAGGGAACACCATTTTCCACAACGTACCAGAGATCGTTGTCAATTGCTTCAAGATGCATTCGCATCTTATTCTTCCAGTAGGGGTAGTCCGTGCCATCGAAGGTAGGACACAGCGGAGACCTTGATCATACCTGCGGTCGACATAACTGAAACTCCAGGTGGTTAAACCAAAATCACACAGAACAAGGGAGTACCTTGCTCTGGTACCAATTGAAAGTGCGTTATGTCGACTAGAGGGGGGGTGAATAGGCGATTTTTATAAATTCTTCACTGAGGAATTTGTCGGTGAGGAAATTTCTTAGCGAAGAACTATTACCAGCGGAATAAGTACTCAGAAGTAAGCATAACAGAATACAAGCATGGTCATTATGATGAAATGAAGACAAGCACAGAGTACAGAAAGCGTAATCACAGGATAGCACAAGATGAAGACAAACAGACTGAAGAAATTGAACTGAGGAAATTGAGAAAGTCTTCAGTCAAAGTCTTCAAACACAGATATGAACAAACACTCAATACAGTAATGAGGAAATGAAAGGGTTGAGGAAATGGAACCAGTTAGGTTGGTGAAGACAATGATTTGGTAGACCAGTTCCAACTGCTGTCTCAGTTGTACGTCTGGTTGGAGCGGCTGAGTATTTAAACTCGAGGACACACAGTCCCGGACACCCACTCGCTGAGCACGCAGCTCAGGACACCCAGTCCTCACCGTATTCTCCTTAAACTAAGGTCACGCAGACCTCGTCCAATCACTCATGGTAAGTCTTCAGGCGACTTCCAAACCTTCACAGACTTGGTCACTCGGTGATCCACAATTTCTCTTGGATGCTCTAGACCTTGACGCCTAACCGTTTGGAAGAAGCACAGTCTTCAAAGGTAACAAGCGTCGGATCCACGCAGGATCAATTTCTTCAGTGATGCTCAATCACTTTGGGTTTGTAGGGGTTTGGTTTTGGATTTTCCTCACTCAATGATTTTCGCTCAAAGTCCTCGGAGGATGGGTTGCTCTCAAATGACAAGTGTCAAGTTCTCTCGGAGCAGCCAACCAGCTAGTGGTTGTAGGGGGCAGCTATTTATAGCCTGGGGAGTAGCCCGACATGATAAGACATAAATGCCCTTCAATGATATGACCGTTAGGTGGATAAGATATTTTGGGACAGCTGGCGCGCAACACAGCAACGGTCGAAAATTTGACTCTCAAATTCCTCAGGGCTATCATGTTCCTCACTATGTAGGTAATTCGCACTGACGAATTCCTAACTCCTGAGTCAGAATAAATTCATCAGCGACCAGAAGAACTTCATCTCTGTCACTGAAGAAAGTGACTGAACTGTATGAGATTTCCAAAGGCTTCACTCGAAGGGATTGGTAGGTGTAGGATTTTGAGTTGAGCATCACATGGAAATTTTTCCTTAGTATTTCCTCGACCCCCTTTAACAGTACGGTGTTTCCTATGACTCAAGAAAGAGAAAATGAAACTACGAAAACAAAAGTCTTCACGCTTCATGTTCCACAAATGAATACCAAGTCTTCAAGGTCACACCAATTTCTTCACTTTCAAAGTCTTCAGAAAGTCTTCAGAATATCTAAGTCTTCAGTTGAAGAACTTCATTTTTAGGGGTCGACTTTCTCTGTAAATATCAAACTCCTCATAGACTTATAGACCTGTGTACACTCACAAACGCATTAGTCCCTTAACCTATAAGTCTTCAATACACCAAAATCACTAAGGGGCACTAGATGCACTTACACAAACTCGTAACTCAAATATTCTCCTCCACGATCAGATTGTAGAAACTTTATTTTTTTGTTACGATGATTTTCCACTTCACTCTGAAATTCTTTGAACTTTTCAAATGTTTCAGATTTATGTTTCATTAAGTAGATATACCCATATCTGCTCAAATCATCTGTGAAGGTGAGAAAATAACGATACCCGCCGCGAGCCTCAATATTCATCGGACCACATACATCAGTATGTATGATTTCCAACAAGTCTGTTGCTCGCTCCATTGTTCTGGAGAATGGTGTTTTAGTCATCTTGCCCATGAGGCATGGTTCGCAAGTACCAAGTGATTCATAATCAAGTGATTCCAAAAGTCCATCTGTATGGAGTTTCTTCATGCGCTTTACACTAATATGACCTAAACGGCAGTGCCACAAATAAGTTGCACTATCATTATCAACTCTGCATCTTTTGGCTTCAACATTATGAATATGTGTATTACTACAATCAAGATTCAACAAAAATAGACCATTCTTCAAGGGTGTATGACCATAAAAGATATTACTCATATAAATAGAACAACCATTATTCTCAGATTTAAATGAATAACCGTCTCGCATCAAACAAGATCTAGACATAATGTTCATGCTTAACGCTGGCACCAAATAACAATTATTCAGGTCTAAAACTACTCCCGAAGGTAGATGTAGAGGTAGCGTGCCGACCGTGATCATATCGACTTTGGAACCATTTCCCACGCGCATCGTCACCTCGTCCTTAGCCAATCTTCACTTAATCCATAGTTCCTGTTTCGATTTGCAAATATTAGCAACATAACCAGTATCAAATACCCAGGTGCTACTACGAGCTTTAGTAAGGTACACATCAATACTTGGGGCAGTTCCGCTTCCAGTGGCCAGTCCCTTTGCAATAAAAGCACTCAGTCACAGGCTTAGGTCCAGACTTGGGTTTCTTCTCCTGAGCAGCAACTTGTTTGCCGTTCTTCTTGAAGTTCCCCTTCTTCTTCCCTCTAACCTTTTTCTTGAAACTGTTGGTCTTGTTGACCATCAACACTTGGTGCTCCTTTTTGATTTCTACCTCCGCAGCCTTTAGCATCGCGAAGAGCTCGGGAATTGTCTTTTCCATCGCTTGCATATTATAGTTCATCATGAAGCTCTTGTAGTTTGGTGGCAGTGATTGAAGAATTCTGTCAATGACAATATCATCCGGAAGATTAACTCCCAGTTGAATCAAGTGATTATTATACCCAGACATTTTGAGTATATGTTCACTGACAGAACTATTCTCCTCCATCTTGCAGCTATAGAACTTATTGGAGACTTCATATCTCTCAATCCGGGCATTTGCTTGAAATATTAACTTCAACTCCTAGAACATCTCATATGCTCCAAGACGTTCAAAACATCGTTGAAGTCCTGGTTCTAAGCCGTAAAGCATGGCACACTGAACTATTGAGTAGTCATCAGCTTTGCTCTGCCAGACATTCACAACGTCCGACGTTGCTCCTGCAGCGGGTCTTGCACCTAGCGGTGCTTCCAGGATGTAATTCTGTGGTGCAGCAATGAGGATAATCCTCAAGTTATGGACCCAGTCCGTGTAATTGCTACCATCGTCTTTCAACTTAGCTTTCTCAAGGAACGCATTAAAATTGAACGGAACAACAACACGGACCATCTATCTACAACAACATAGACAAGCAAAATACTATCAAGTACTAAGTTCATGGTAAATTAAAGTTCAATTAATCATATTACTTAAGAACTCCCACTTAGATAGACATCCCTCTAATCATATAAGTGATCACATGATCCAAATCAACTAAACCATGTCCGATCATCACGTGAAATGGAGTAGTTTTCAATGGTGAACATCACTATGTTGATCATATCTACTATATAATTCACGCTTGACCTTTCGGTCTCAATGTTCCGAGGCCATATTTTCATATGCTAGGCTCGTTAAGTTTAACCCGAGTATTTTTGTGTGTGCAAAACTGGCTTGCATCCGTTGTATGTGAACGTAGAGCTTATCACACCCGATCATCATGTGGTGTCTCGGCACGACGAACTTTGGCAACGATGCATACTCAGGGAGAACACTTATACCTTGAAATTTAGTGAGAGATCATCTTATAATGCTACCATCAACCAAAGCAAAATAAGATGCATAAAAAATAAACATCACATGCATCAATATAAGTGATATGATATGGCCATCATCATCTTGTGCCTTTGATCTCCATCTCCAAAGCACCGTCATGATCACCATCGTCACCGGCGCGACACCTTGATCTCCATCGTAGCATCGTTGTCGCCTCGCCAACTATTGTTTCTACGACTATCGCTACCGCTTAGTGATAAAGTAAAAACAATTACAGGGTGATTGCATTGCATACAATAAAGCGACAACCATATGGCTCCTGCCAGTTACCGATAACTCTGTTACAAAACATGATCATCTCATACAATAAAATTTAGCATCATGTCTTGACCATATCACATCACAACATTCCCTACAAAAACAAGTTAGACGTCCTCTACTTTGTTGTTGCAAGTTTGAGGTGGCTGCTACGGGCTAAGCAAGAACCGTTCTTACCTACGCATCAAAACCACAACGGTATTTCGTCAAGTTAGTGTTGTTTTAACCTTCACAAGGACCGGGCGTAGCCACACTCCATTCAACTAAAGTTGGATAAACTGACACCCGCCAGCCACCTGTGTGCGAAGCACGTCGGTAGAACCAGTCTCGCGTAAGCGTACGCGTAATGTCGGTCCGGGCTGCTTCATCTAACAACGAATCAAAGTATGACATGCTGGTAAGCAGTATGACTAGTATCACCCACAACTCACTTGTGTTCTACTCGTGCATATAACATCTACACATAAACCTGGCTCCGATGCCACTGTTGGGGAATGTAGTAATTTCAAAAAAATTCCTACGCACACGCAAGATCATGGTGATGCATAGTAACAAGAAGGGAGAGTGTCGTCCACGTACCCTCGTAGACCGTAAGCGGAAGTGTTATGACAACGCGGTTGATGTAGTCGTACATGTTCATGATCGACCGATCCTAGTACCCAACGTACGGCACCTCCGCGATCTGCACACGTTCAGCTCGGTGACGTCCCATGAACTCACAATCCAGTAGTACTTCGAGGGAGAGTTCCGTCAGAACAATAGCGTGATGACGGTGTTGATGAAGTTACCGACGCAGGGCTTCGCCTAAGCACCGCTACGATATTACCAAGGTGGATTATGGTGGAGGGGGGCACCGCACACGGCTAAAGATCAATGATCAACTTTTGTGTCTTGGGGTGCCCCCTGCCCCCATATATAAAGGAGCTAGGGGGAGGCGGCCGGCCAAGGAGGAGGGCGCGCCAAGGGGGGTGTCCTACTCCCACCGGGAGTAGGACTCCTTCTTTCGTAGTAGGAGTAGGAGAAGGGGGAAGGGAAGGAGAGAGGAGGAAGGAAAGGGGGGTGTAACGCCCCGGATTCGATGGGCCAGGTGTCTTCCAGCTATTCGTCGTTGTTGCCATGTCATTTGCTTGCGTGTTGCATTTTTGCCATGTCATCATCTGCATTTCATCTGCATGTTTTTCAAAACTTGCATCCGTTCGGGTTCCCCTGGTTCTCCCCGTTGTCCGTTCTGAGCACAAACACTCACACGCGCCCGTGGCACCTCCCAGTTCTTGTTTCGTGAGTGGGAGAAAAACGTTCTCGGAATGGGCCGAGAATTGCCAAGTGGCCTTGGTATATCACCGGTAGACCGCCCGTCAAATTTCGTTCCATTTGGAGGTCGTTTGATGCCCCAACGGTTAACCGAGTTAACCAAAACCCCTCTCTCTTTGTAGCCCAACCCCTCTTCACCACAGCCCATGAGCCCATCCAAACCCCCTCCATGCTCTCGGTCGTTCGATCGTGATCGTGTGGGCGAAAACCGCTCCTCATTTGGACTCTCCTAGCTCCCTCTACCTATAAATATGCCCCTTCCCCTTCATTTTCGCGGATGAAACCCTAAAATCTCCCTCTCGCCGCCGGACACGTCCAACTCCGCCTGGACAAAACCCACGCCGCCGCCCGCAGCCACCCAGGGCGCGCCACATGGCCCGGCCACCGCGCCTCCCCCCCGCCGTCCTGCGCGTCGCCCGGCCCCGCCTCCGTGCGCTGCCGCTCCGCCCGAGCTCCGTCGTGGCTCGACCGCGCCGCCCGCGCCTCTCCTCCGCCGCTCTGCCCC